>NC_138575.1:92034076-92531753 GCF_964289735.1 Phaethon aethereus | reverse complement strand
AAAGAAGTAGAAAAGATGGGAAAGCTTGGGTACCACCTAGATGAGATTAAGCGATGCACCGAAGTGAACTGCCTACGATAATGTGGAACTAAGACAAGACCTCCTGCAGGAAGCAAAAACAAAGATGGACTCAGGGATTCAGGAAGAAAGGAAGGGTTGGCATGGCAATAACACAGCTCACAGTCAGAGACCTGCTTCTGCAAACTGGGCTTGGCAGTCACAGAAGGCAGCGCCTGATGGCTGCTGATTGAAAGGGAAGGTTTATGAGACTGCACGATCCAAGAAAAGACATGCTAAAACAGTGGCCAGTACCTAGGCTCTATTTATGTTTTCCAAATGTATCTGGAAAATTACTTCTATTAATGTGATTCTGATGAGTGCTTGACTTTAGGGGCTGCTCAGCAAACAAGTACTATTGGAATTGCCAGCCACCTCTGAAACTCTCTCCTTGCTTTGTCTCTGGCCATAATCTGGTTGGTGGGCCAGGGCTTTCCAGTACCCACTGTGGTCATTTCTGCCATTTCCCATGGCATTAGCAACTGCTGTCTGTAGTGAGAAGAGAGACGCAAAGAAAGAGGGTATTCGGGGAAAAAAAACAACAGACAAACCAACACCAATAAAAACACTGCACAGAAAGGTTTCAAATTGGCAGCACATACCCACTACAACCCAAATTAAACAACTGCAAAATTGCAATATCCTGCTCCTTTTTCCCATGCCACAAACCCACCTGATTTACACCAGGATGCTCACTGAGTAAACATGGGTTAACGTGCATGACGTTCTATACAATGTGTCCAGAGAAAAATTCTCTCTCTCACTGTCACCTACAGAGATACACACAATTCATCCGTTTAGGTGATGACACCTCTGACTTAGAAAAGCAGTTTCAGAGAAGGAGAAGTATGTCAGAACATCTTGGAAGTTAAGAGGGAGAGAAGCTGGGAACTGGGAGTTTCCTGGCAGCCGCAGGTGGATGCTACTGCAATGATGCATGATAAAAAGGCATGGAGAGGGAGGCAGAGGCTGCAGAGGACACAGTGCAGTTTCCAAGTGATCATCCATCACTGATGGCTCTGCCTTCTCCTCTTCATGGCCAACAGGTGATGGAGCCTCATCCATAAAACATTTCCTGGGTGTCACTAACTGGAAGATGCATTGGAGGGTTACACTCACTCTGCATAAGAAATAACTTCCCAGATGAAGGAGAGAGCTGCCACTTTTAAACTCCCTGTGCTTTCTTCCTCCCCACCCATCCCCACATGCCGCACCCAGAAATCATGTCTCTTTCCACCAGCATCTCCTCTCCTCACCAGCTGTTGCTATGATCCATACCACAGGTTCCTCTTCCATAGGTACTTTTTATATAAGTATTTTATACATGTATTTTATGCATTTTTTCTTACAGGTTAGCCCATGTATGTAGACCTGTGGAGTCTTCTCACGATATCAGGAGGAAAATCAAGTTTCCAACATATCCAACAGCCCCTGCAGTTCCTAGCTCCTCTCCTCTCATCACTGTCTTCTTACATGCTTCTGAACCCATTCCTGCCCTAATTTATACTCTGTACGTTTTAACCCCTCTTTCAACAAAAAGCTCGCAAATGTGCCCATTCAGTAAAACATAGCAACAGCGTAACTTCTCTGTTTAGCTGAGGTGGCAGGATGCTACTGACTACAAGAGTTGGGGCAACAAAATCTCTGAATGTTCTGCTCCCCAAATGATTCAAGCAGAAAGATCTAGTAAGGAAAAAAATACTCAAGCAGGGCAAAGCCACTAATTGAATGATTTTAATTTACATTGACAAACAAAAAATGGCTGGGTGATTCCTTAAGTACTTTGGATTTAGGATCTGAAATATGACTATGGTTACACCTGATGGGAATCAGCAGGTTTTCCTGTAATGTTCTGGAATTGAATGATCGTTTCGACAAACCACTGCATGCATCAGCAACATTGGCAGCCTCTACAAATTGGAATTAAGTCTTTAAATAGCAGGGAGAGGGCAGGGGGCTGCAGGAAAGCCGGGGGGCACTGCAGAGCTGGCGTGGGGAGCCCAAGGTTGGGAGGGCTGGTGGAGGGGGGGGCGCAAGGCAGGACGGGGCACTGGCAGAGCTGCAAATAACAAATGATGTGCAGCAGCTGTTTGCGGCCAGCTCTATCACTCCATATTTTTCACTAGAATTATAATTCAACCGTTCCTAATACCAACTCCTGTGCCATTTACTGCCTGACTTACCAAACCTAACTCACATCTCCACTTGTGTTCTTACATAAGCAAATTGATAGTTCAGACTGCCAACCTCAGCTGTCAGCCGTCCAAGTGTTTCTAGAAATGTATTGCATTTGGTGTTAGACACTTACTCGTCTCCTGAAAGAGAGGTGGAGTATCTGGAGAGTAGATGAATCTCACCTGTAATTAAATGCTTCTAAGAAATGAAGTGGCTACAGAATTAGGGTGGGCACATGTCTTGGAGATGGATATACACTCTCTGAGAAGGCTGCCTGTGTTTTGGAGGATTGAACAGCATAAAGCCGTGGGAAGATACGGATGAAAAAGGGAATGATAATGAGAGATAAAAAACAGAAGAGAAAGATCTAGAGACAGCAAACGATGACAGTGAGGCAGAGGAGACCACCTGAAGAAAGAAAAGCAGCTGGAATCACTGAACAAAGAAATGGGAGAAAGAAAGGAAAGCTCTGTTGGATAGCCACTGAACACAGTACCCTGCCTTCAATCTCCTCCAGAGGAATAAATGCTGACCCTACTTCTTGCCTGGCTTGTCAGGGGCTGTTTGGCTGAATAAGTCCAGCCCAGCAGCCCTCTCCTGCTCTCTGAGCATTAATATATTCATTTCATTATTCAATTATTTAAAACATTTCTTATGTTCCATCTATTTCACACAGATGGAGGTGGGGTGGGCTGCTCCCTCTCTCTCTAAAACCTGCACTGCAGGAGCCTTGAGGAATGTAGGGCACAAAGTGCTCCTTGGCTCTCCCTCCTCCACCAGCTTCACCCTGGCTCCAGCGCCAAATACTCCCTTACCTGCACCTCAGACATCTTGTTTAAAAGGAAACCCTGTGAATGATTGCCACCACTGCAGTGGCCCCTGCAAGGTGCAGAGTGTTCTGTGCCACCGCAGAAGACCGACTGTGTGTCAGAGGGAAGCAGATGCACTGAAAGTTGCTCTCCTGTCAAACTCTGCCGGCCCCTGCAGGCAAGCTGCCTTTTCACAACGTGTAAAATATAAGGCTGCAGGTTAGATGGAGACTCTTTTTCCCTCCATTTGTCTACCAGCTTTTGAGGGGCTAATTAGCTTGTTAGTCATGGTGTCTCTCTGAGGCTTGCAAACCACTATAAATCTCCTTCTCTTTCTCCCTCCCTGTTCCAGGGGAACATTAATTCAGATTCTTGGATGGGAGACCTCCAAAGACAACGTAAGGTGCTGAAGGCAGCAGGGTTCATGAGTGAGTGGCTGTCATTCCTCCTACAACATCATTAGTCCCCACGTCCCAAAGAGACGCTGAGAAGGGCCACCTGTAAAGCAGAGTTCTTGACCATTTGCAACCACAGCAGTGTCAGTGGCACCTTGGGTATTATGTAGTCCTGCCTCATGAATTATGCTACTAGAATCATACAAAATAAAGCTGGAAGACCCCTGCTGAATTGTCTAGCCATCCCCTAACCCCAGAAAACATCAACTACATTAAAGTCATTCCTGAAAGCCATTTGTCCAACCTATTCTTCTAAACTCCCAATGGTGGAGAGTCCATATCTCCCCAGGCCCTCTCCCCCAGTGTCTGATAACAGCTTCTGAAAGTAATTTCATTATCCCTTCAAACAGAAGTGTGAGTTTTCCTCTTTTTCCCCAATGCACCCCCAAGAAACTGTTATAAGTATTGCTGTATACTCACAACTCATAATTTTGACTCACATCAGACTTTGTCCTATGTCATTGTCAGATGAACCAATTCTCGAGGGTGGCTACCTAATTAAAGGTATCTCCTCCTCCACAAAGAGATTACTCTGTCCTCTATTTGGCTAGCAGTCCTTGTCTGCTACAGCTTACAAAACAGCCAGGCCTGTCTTCTGCTCTGCTGTGTCTCCGTACTGCCTAGCGTGGGTTGCTTGTTAAGTGGCATTGAGGAACAGCAAATTCAGCTGTCCTGAGTGGTACCGTCAGTGCGGGGTTTGCTTTGGGCTTCCTGCTGCTTGTCACTAGAACTGGTGGGTGGATCCAGCTCCAAAATCCTCATTTGAGGCAGAGCTGTGTAAAGATTTTTTCAGGGAATCAGCCAGGTATTTTTAGTTTAGCTTAGCTATTTTTTCTGCAAGAAAGAATTATCTATTTGACAAGGATTTTGCTGTACCTTTATTAGCAACCTTTAGTGTGTTCAACTCTTAAGGGAGAGTTCCCTCAGTGCAATTTCATTCAGGCAATTCTGCTAGTAATCTGCATGGTTACCAACACGAAAGCATCGCAGCAGATAAGGAAAGAGCACCTGAGGAATCCAGCCCTCCACTCTACCGTGAGGACTTCCTGCAGTGCATTCTGAGACTTTTGTCCAATTCTGTGATAAATGTCTCAAATGATGGAGTGTTCAACCCTTCCCTTTGTAGGAAGAGTTCCCCAGCCAAGAACAACTCACTGACACAAAATGAATCTGGATAATCAGCCCCATTTGCATTCTTTCCCTCCTGATGCTAGCTAAAGCTGGGTAAACAGTTCTGAATGAATCATTTATTAGCTTAATTCTACCTTCTCCAATTCATAAAGTGGCCACTAGTGCTTCCCAGTTTCGTTTCCTCCAGCCTATTTTCTCTTTGGAATCATTTGGGCATGAATACATCACAATCTACTGAAGTCAGCAGGATGATTTCTTTGCATAAAAGTAAGCTTGTGCTTTAAAGCTTTTGCTGAACAGGACTTGTCTTGATGGATCTTGGTGTTTGTTTTTTTTTTTTCTTTATAAACTATCTTTTCAACTTACTTGTTAGCAGTGAGTTGGAATTTTACAACTATCTTTCTTGCATACAAGAGTCATGTGGTAAGTTTGCATATTCTTGAATGGAAGAGAGCATCTCCTGGAGAATTTAAGTTCCCAGGAATCCACCACAATTTATAATGTGTTTTCTCAGTGCCACACTGCTAATGCTGCAGTACAAAAAAGTCAGGAGTGAGGTGCTCAAAGCTAAAAATCACAAGGTTTTGTTTTTTTCTGAGTAATAAATGTTGGGTTCTTTTCATTAGTCCTCTTGCTTTTTAACCTTTCAGGTCTGTTCTTTTCATCAAAAGCACAAGGGCCAGAAACATGCCACTTCAATGAAAGAAAAAATGATTTGACTTCAACAGCAAGGCTTTCAGAAACAGTGGATACTACAAGCCTCACCACAAAGCATGAGTACTGGCAACACCTAACTAAACAATTATGCACTAATAGTACAAACAAAACATTAGTTTGCAATGATGAATTAACTGCCATGGTTTCTACAACAGTTCCAGCCAGGGGACTTCTTTCCTGAGATAATCACACAAATCAGACTCAAAAGGGGGAGAGGAGAATCAGGGCCAAATCGAACATTCAAGCCAATGCTGGAGGAAGGATTTGGGCTCCTAAGCTCTATTTACTCCCGATACAGGGTTGCCCTAATCAATAACTTTTTGTGCTGGGTATCTTACCAATATATTATTGGTAGCTACTGTCCTCCTCTCTATGCCAACTATGCAAACATCGCTCATCTTCATTCAGAGGATGGTCCCTTTGCATGCCATGACAATGTCATTCCTCTGTTAGCTCCATTTAATACATGAGCATCTCAGGGACTGATCAAGGACTGGACTACTTCTCCCAGGAGTGTCTAACTCACTCCCTGAGCAGCTATCCCTCCCTTGTACCTCTGGGAAGAGCAGCAGTCATGTCCCTCTCCAAGACCAATGTGAGCACTCCCTCTGCCGTTAAACAAGGGCTTCAGGCAGGTGTGGCCATAGGGCACTCGGCAGCTCTTCTGCAGCTGGTGCCTTCCCACAGCTAATAGCTATTTGGCTGGCATTTGTCTCACAGTGGAAGGGTTACCGCAACACATGCTGGGAACGTCTGGCCACAGGAAACTCAAGTGATGGAGTTGTTTCCAGTCCTCTTGCCCCCATCAGGCCCAGTGATTTCTAAACTGGGTGCATACATGCATTGCCTGCACTCTGTGAAATTCAATTTATACCAGTAGACAAGAAGTCAAGTTCATGATCCCCAGGACAGGAGAGCAGATGGCTTTGTGCTTTTGATTTTTTCAAGTGAAACCATCTGGCTAATTCTCTGTGGCTTGTGCATGTGTGTGTTAGTAGAGAGAGACACAGCCTGCTTCCCTATCAAGGCTGTGCCTGCAGTCACAAGGAAAGAATTTACTATTTTGGAAGTGGGTCCTACCCACCCTAACCTCTTCAGATAAGGAAGAGGTACCAGCATGGCTTTAGCCACTAATACCAGCAGATGAGATGTGGCACAAGCATGTATCTGGAAAGTTGTGGCCCTTGGTTACACAGAAGTTGCCTTTCCTTATTTTCCCTCAAAACCAAAGCCTGCTATGGCAATTTCCACACATCACCTAACAGGTCACAAGCCAGGATATCTGACCCGATTTACCACCTAGGCTGAGAAAGAGCATACTGCCCTCTGCTCAGCACTCCTCCCCTTCCTCCTTAGGCCATTATGTCGTGCTTCCCCGCCTTCCAGTCAACCTACTCTGCAAGTACCCATCATCCCACCTCTTCATCCACACAACACCCTTGAGAGCTAGGGAAGTGCTGCCACCTCCATTTTACAAATGGGCTAGAAGGCCAGATAAACTTCTCTACATCTGGTGGAAAATATATGGCTGAACACAGCAATGAACCCAAGACTCATGCTACCTAGCTTAGCTCCCTAATACAAGAGATTGTAAACATTTTGAGAGTCTGTTGCCAAGTTTGTTTAAAACAAACCAACAAACAAGCTTTGAAGCTTATTATCATTGTTTCCAGCCCAAGTCTTAGTGAGAAACCAACTTGGCACTGGTGACAATGGTCTGCCAATGCTGCTATACTCACTGGACCAACGTTACCACCATGACAGAAAGCTCCTGAGCTTTCTTCCCACTTGAGGCAGGATGCTGCAGTGGCTGATAGGCCACTCAAAGTCTCCTGTCAGTGTGACCAGACTCAGGATATATTCCCCTATCAAGTATCTGCAATAACATGGCATCTCCCCATCATGGTCACATCACCTTGCCATCCCAGGGGGAAATGTGCAGATGCTTCCCCAATACAGGGCCTGCGTTTCCAGCTCATCAACCAATCTTGTGGGAATGATCCTCTTGTATTTACATTCAGGTACTACGGGCCTTGGGAATCCTGTTTCCCACTGCAGGTAGGCTCAGGCTCATCTTAACCATCCCTTTGTTGCTTGTACAGCTTCCCGCCAGCAGAAGGGAAGTCTCTTGGATGATCAGACAGATCAGCTCAGGGAATGCAGTATCCCCAGTGGCTACTCACTGAATCACTGGCAAGATTAACCTGCCGGATGAGCGATATACCCTGCACCAAGAACAGAAAAATGTCTCCCCTACTTCATTTTACTTTACTGATCTTGAAGCCGTCAAATCCCCTGTTTGCAGCAGGGCTTCCCGCTGCAAATAGGCAGCTGGCTGCCCATGCAGGATTCGTCCCTGGGAGATGCCTGTGCCTGGGGCCAGCACGTTACTCTGGCACAGAGGAGACAGTGGGTGCAGCACTTGGGGCTCAGTCTGGCACCCACAACCAAGAGCACGGTGGTGGATACTGGTACCAGGTGGATAAGCAGCCACAGGGAAGCACTAGGCACTAGATTGGACTGTGGACAGTGCATGCATGTGTGTAACTATGCTGCTCTCTGTTGGCTACAGCGCAGGGAACAGATATGGTTTCAAATGGTGCTACTGTTATTTATATTCAAGTGGATCCTTTAAAGGGCTTTACAGAACAAACATGTATTTGGGAAGTGTTTTGCAGCTTCCTATGCTGTAATGTGAAGCTGTCAAGACCGAAAATGCATGAGTTTTACCCTCTGGGCTGGGCGAAGAAAATGCAGGTATTGGCGACTATGAAACCACTACATTCAGAGTCAAATGCAAAACAGGAGAAAGACATCCAGACCACAAGACTTTCATTTCCCTACCCTACCCACCTGTTCTGCCCCATCCCTTTTTTACCTTCCCTTTTCCATTTTCCCCTAGCAACTTCCACATCCTTGCTCTTCAGCTCTCACTGCCAGTGCTTGCAGTTAAGCAGTGCTCTACCTGAAGCATGTGGGTAGTGCGGGGGATGGAGAGCTGACTGGTAATGATGTGCTGCATTTGTTCATGAACTAATGATGGCCAGAACCCAGGACAGAAACAATGGAAGAGGAAAAGGATGCAGTCCCTCAGTGCCAGAAGCTATTAAAAATGGTGGTTCAGTCTTCTTCTATTACAGGGGAGTTAGTTTCTCAAAAAGAAGCCACTACTCCTTCAGAAAACTCTTAGCTATGGGGCCTGTGCACTTGCAGCTGTGGCTCACAGCTCCAGATGCCATCGCACACACGTGCTGCTCTGTCCTGCTCTGGTCAGCTGAGTGTGAATGTTCCCTGATGCTTCTGGCTCCTCCTCCATGTCCTCCCCTCCCAAACTCCTTCTCATGTACAGCTTTTTGTCCCAAGTTGCTCTATAGCTAGAGAGGGCTGTCACATGTTGTACAGCTGGGTTGCTGTCTGCCCACTGGCTTGTGAAGGCACGGATGGCTTTCAACAGAAGAATACATATCTGGAACTAGGTTGTAGTCGTGGTCCGTAGTCTTGGCTGGCTGGTGATCAGGAATAGCCAGAAAGCAAGAGTCCTGTACCAGGGAAAGATGGAGTTTTTGAGATGTGTTTTGAGGCTGTTGTGAAGTAAAGCAAAGATTATTAGAAAACACCTATGAAAAACAGTGTGAAAAAGATGAGAGGATAAGCAGAGACAGAGATGCCACTTTTTGTTTTCACAACACCATTCAGCCTGCTGTTCCTTTGTCTTCCCTACACCTGAAATTCCCTCTGGGATCTGAGAAAGTTTTCTCAGCTAAGTTTCATCAAATTTTCACTAGTGGTCTTGACAAAGAGCATTTTCCACGAAAGTTAACAATCCTTCCCCTTCATCATTTTACCTCTCCCTCCCACCATGACCATTTTTGAAGCTCTAAAGGACTAATCCACATGTACCCCCACATGCCTCATGGTTCCTACTTATTTCCAGACCAGGATCAAATATCTGCCTCCAGTGTAATCATCCACGGTCAATGCAAAGAGCTTATAAAAGAGGGGATGGAGATCCTCATGCCTTAGCTTTCACTAACTAAAGCCTGGATCTATTTGAGTAACAGTGCCCATGGGAAAAGACAGCTCAGAGTTACACTTCTGGCTGTACAGGAGAATTGCTGTGCCATGCTGAGTGCTCCCCTTATGTCTGTTTCCCCTTCAAAGATGAAGATGAAGACCAACAGGACATTGCAAGAAAGGACATCAACTATACCTTCATTTCCCTGGGGTTAGAAGAGCAAGGATCGATCTTTTCTCACCTTCTGTAACTGGTGCAGTGAGGAAGGGCCAGCACTCTTCTGGGAGCACTGCAGGGACCACAGAGCAGCAGTGTACTGCTCTTCTGCAAGAGCAAAGGCAACTAATGCTGTGGCTGAGTAAAGAAAACCTTTAATCCAACACTGTGAATGCTCAGGGATTACAGCAGATGAGGCCTGCTCAGTTCTTTAAGGACAGGGATGTGTGTGAGCATTTCAGAGGGATCTTTATAATGCACACAACCCCAACTTTTCTTTGCAGGGAGGAGTACAGTCCCTCCTGCAATACTTTAGATGAGGTAAGCTCATTTTCCCAAAGCATTGTGGGGCTCCATCCTCTGTGCCACCTGGACATACTGGTGCCTATGGGATCTCTGAGAAGGACCTTCACTATCCCATGGAATGGAAACAACTATGCCAATGACAGGCCAGGGCTGCGTCCTCACCCCTGCTTGAGAATCCAAGGCAATGAGACCTCTGTGTACAAACAAGCCATCCAAATTAGAAACCCCCGCCCCATCAGGCACACTCCACCAGTGAAACACCTGAAACGGAGCAGTTCATAGCGTTTCGGCTGCTTTCAAGTCGGGAGGGGGGGAAAAAAAGAAAAAACAAAAGAAAAAAAACCCTCAAAACCCACCAAAAGGCAACCTCCCTCTTTGCCAGCAGATGGCAATGGTACTCCACTCGCTCATCTCCGCTCCTGTTCCTGGAAAAGGACACATCGCTGCCATCTACAGAGCACTCGGGAGAAGCAAACTCTTTTTTAAAAAATGCTTCAACTCTGCGCAATGAAAACACTTTAGAAAAGCGTGGGAGAGTAAATAAGGCTATTTCGTGTGCAAACCCACCACCTAGAAGCCTGTATGCGATGGCAGATTCTCACTGCACAGGACAAACTGTATGATTTTCTCATTCTCCTTTCATTTTCCCTTCATAGAGATTCAGTCTAGAATATTAAGAGAACAGGCTTATTTATTTATCTATGTCTTTTCAACTATCCTGATTAAAGAGACAGGGTTTTCGATCTCCCCTGCACATTCCAGTCCGTGCAGAGGGGAAGCAGTAGGAATCCAGCAAGGATCAGACAATCGCAACAGTGCAATGGCAGCTCCTCCTCCCTCCCTCAGTTTTGAACGAGTCCTTGAAATGGCCTTGAGCTATAGTGCATAAAAACCTAACATTTATACAGACATAGGCTCAGCAGTTCAACCCATTCACATGAAACCTGCCACTCTTCCCAGATAAAAGTAAGCAGAGAGCTAAACCCCAGTACAGCCCCTTCTTCTGCCTTCTCCCCCATGAAAGATTCAGCACCTCAAGCTGTGGGGTAGCTAACCTTCTACTGATGGATCACTGGGCCAAAAACAGGCCCTCCAGGGCTTCAATCTCCCACTGAGCTCACAGGAGAACTCGGTGCTGCTGCAGGCAGAAGGGGAAGGAATCATCAGCGTGGCACACAGGACTGCAGGCAGAAGGCAGCTTAAATGACAGCCAGGCAGGAGAGCCTGGAGCAAGTCTCACCTGCAGGAGGTTGGACCTGGCACCACAAGAGAAAAGGTACTGGAACCTGCAAATAAGGGGGATGAAGGCATCTTCATTTGGATGGGTGAGCACAGCGTCTCTGAAGTGAGTAATTACGCTTGTCTGGACACTGCAGGTCCTCCAGCAGCCGTCACGGCATAGGGTCACTTAAAGATTAGGCTGTTTAATTAAAACAGGGTGTGGAGCAGATTCTGGGGAATGGCGACTCGCCCAATGACAGCATGGACTGTGCAATTTCTCTGGGAGAGGAGCTGATAAGAGGGTAAGAGGCATCTCTGCTGCAGGGAAGGGGATGCATCTCTGAAACTCCTCAAACAGGTATTTCACAGTGACCTGTCTTGTTAGCAGGAATACAAGCCCCCTCACAGGGCTTGGCTGAACTGGACATATTTCAAGCTCCTCTGAGTGATTCCAAAGTGGGAGGAGAGGTGTCCTTGAGATAGATAGATATTTCCACCAGAGGCAGAAATAAGTAAAAACACACCAACACACCACCCTTTTCACTTTGGTTAATAACCCGCCCCTCTCTACAGTGCAATCACTTCCCAGGCAGTGAGGGCTGCCCCCTCTATGGGGCCTATTGGAAGACATGGGGCTCCAAGTGGCTTAACATGTTGATAAGTTCAAGGCACCTTGAAGGAGGAGAGAGCAACAGAAAGGGGGTGGGGGGGGGGAACAGAGGTAAGACAGATTCCTCAACTGCAACTTGCTGTCCACCTCCACTGTGTCCACAGGAAAAAACTGAGCAATTCTTTTTCACTCGCCTTCTGCTTCTGAGGATTACACAATGAGAAGAGAACATGGATATAATGAATTGTTGCCAAATGGTGAAGACTGGTGGTGTGGTTCAAAAGGGGAAAAGCCAACAGATCTGTAAGAGCTAGCAGGTTGTGAGCCTTTCAGCCTTTACAAAAATGGTTATCTTGGATCCTAAAATGGCCCATTTCCTGGATCACAGACAGGTTGTGCTTGTGGCAGGCCAGAGAAGGGAGAGGGGGAAACAGAGGGGGTTTATCCCCAGACACATTGGTGCTCGCAGGGCTTACCTAGTCTCACTGCTTTATCTGTCAGCAGAATGTTCTGAACTGTGGGATGGGAAGATTTACTGCTCCACAAAAACAAAGACCAGAATAAACTAAAAGGGCATTTTTCCACAACAATTTTGTCTGTGCTTCCCTGATATCCTACAGCCTTCCCTCCATCAACAGGTGTCCCAGCCCTGAGCTTCCCACCAGCTCTGTCAGTGCCCTCCTTGGCTCTGCAGCCCCCCTGGCTCTCACAGCCCTGAGCACCCCCCTACACCGAACTCCACCAGTGCCTCCCCAGGCATTAAATACTGTTCTTGCTGCTCACTTTTCTCAGTTGCCTCTTCAGCAGGGGAGCTGATCGTGCTGCAGGAAGTCTAATGTCACGACTTTTTATGCAACGGAAGGGAGATGCCAAATACATTTTTTTAAGGTGATCTAACTCAGGATTTCATACTCAACATCACAGGGTAACACGCATGACTCCAGGTACACACAAAAAAGAGCGCCTGTCACCTTGCACGATGATGCTTTGCATGCATTCAGCTTCAAATCTGCACACCCAAAGGGAGAGCTTGTCATAGTAAACTATAACAGAAAAGTTAATCCCATGTGACAGATAGTCCACACCACATTATGAGCCAGCAGTTGGCTGGCATCCTGTTCCAAGAGGGTGCTACAGTCACAGGGCAAGAAAGCCATACACACACACACAGCACTGAGATGGCAGAGTGTGAAAGACAGTAAAACCCTCAAAGCCTGTTGCGAACACCACATGGGCACACATTTGAGGCAATGTATGCATACATTTCATACATGCTTTGGCAAACACAACTGAACATTCTGTACGGGCCCGTTCATAGACAGAGAACTGAACAGTACAAACTATAGCCAGACAGATGAACAGCCAACAACCTCAGCTAACACAACTACAAATCACAAAAGCACTAAAAGAAATTCCTTCATACACTAAAAAAAATGTGCAGATTTAGCCATACACTTTGTCAGACAGGAATCACAGAATCACTAGGTTGGAAAGGACCTTCAAGATCATCAAGTCCAACCATTAATCCAGCGCCACCATGTCCCCTAAACCATGTCCTGAAGCGCCACATCCACACGTTTTTTGAACACTTCCAGAGATGGCGACTCCTTCACCTCCCTGGGCAGCCTGTTCCAATGCCTGACCACTCTCTCAGTGAAGAAATTTTTCCTAATATCCAATCTAAACCTCCCCTGGCGCAACTTGAGGCCATTTCCTCTTGTCCTATCACTAGTTACTTGGGAGAAGAGACCAACACCCTCGTCGCCACAACCCCCTTTCAGGTAGTTGTAGAGAGCGATAAGGTCTCCTCTCAGCCTCCTCTTCTCCAGACTGAACAACCCCAGTTCCCTCAGCCGATCCTCATAAGACTTGTGCTCCAGACCCCTCACCAGCTTTATTGCCCTTCTCTGGACATGCTCCAGCACTTCAACATCCTTCTTGTAGTGAGGGGCCCAAAACTGAACACAGTATTCAAGGTGTGGCCTCACCAGTACTGAGTACAGGGGCACAATCACTTCCCTATTCCTGCTGGCCACACTATTCCTGATACAGGCCAGGACACTGTTGGCCTTCTTGGCCACCTGGGCACACTGCCAGCTCATGTTCAGCCGGCTGTCAACCAGCACCCCCAGGTCCCTTTCCACCGGGCAGCTCTCCAGCCACTCCTCCCCAAGCCTGTAGCGTTGCATGGGGTTGTTGTGGCCAAAGTGCAGGACCCTGCACTTGGCCTTATTAAACCTCATACAGTTGGCCCCTGCCCATCGATCCAGCCTGTCCAGATCCCTCTGCAGAGCCCTCCTACCCTCCAGCAGATCAACACTCCCACCCAACTTGGTGTCATCTGCAAACTTACTGAGGGAGCACTCGATTCCTTCATCCAGATCATCAATAAAGATATTGAACAAGACCGGCCCCAGAACCGAGCCCTGGGGAACACATGTTCAGTGGCAAACATAGATGTACAAACGCTTTTGTGCACCAAGACAGAGCCTCATACAGCCCCTGGAATGTACATTGCCATATGGGAACAGAAACTTGAAAAGCAACCCCCAACTAGAACTACAGAAAGAATTGTTTAAGTTGGTCACCCGGCCTGGACACTCCTTCGAAGCAGGAACTCCAAGTATAACTGAAACGCACCGGCTACTGTAGCAGCAGACAAACCTGGAAGCAGCTGTAAGGAACATACAGAGATGAACATACAGGAATGAAAGAAAGAACAGATATAGGTACAGCACTGGGGAGAAGGGTGCACTCACAGCATCATAGGGCAGCATGGCCAGAAAGCAGCCATTTTCAGCCTCTTGCTGCACAGATTTGACCCTGTAGGGCAAGAAAACAGCAGATGCTCCTTCTTTCCACCATTTCAGGACAGTAGGGGCTCCTGCCTCCTGCAGAGTCCTCTGAACTGTCCAACAGCACAGTGCCTGTTCTAAGCATTTTCCAAATTATATTATTGCACTGTCCACCTTCACAAAGCTGATGGGAAGGGACCATGTAATCAGGTGATGCAAATCAGTTTAGCTTTGCTGAAGCCATCAGAACAATACCATTTCCCACTAAGTGATGCTCGGGCTCTCATGCCAGTGGTGAGTCCAGGAGCAGAGCTGAGCTCCCAGTGGCCCCATCACGACTCCTGTTTAACATTCTCTTAGGTAAGTTTTACTCAACTTATTATATCACATGGTTCTACATGCACCCTTGACACTACTCACAGCACCATGTAATCCTCACATCATGCAGTGTTCCTGCAAGAATGTAAATAGAAGCCACTGATTTTCTCAGAACATTCTGGTAGGAAAAAAAAAAGTATTTTCAAGAGGAAAACTCTTTCAATTCTGCTGAGGCCAATATGTGCTATGTACCCCATGCAGTGGCACTGCATACTACAAATCACGATCATACACTCACTGTCATTATTCTTCGGGACCAAACCTCTGTGCCCCATTCAGAGGGACAAAAGGAGCAGAAGACTTGAAGTGACCCAATGATCCTTATTTTTGTCACAGGGGACTTGACGCTTATTTTCCAGGAGTTGCCCAAGAAGGAGACAGAAGTATTTGTACACAGTCTTAAACCCCCTTAAATTAACTGCAAGAGACCACACTGAAGCCAAAGTCTGCAGGTTATTAGCATCCAGCAGGCTTCTACCATGGCAAGTGAAGGCAACATCTGTCACAAGGAGAAACCAAAAAAATATATAGACAGACGCATCAGTGATTGTGGATGCGTGCATACGAACAAAGACAGAGAAGGAAGTCTGATCAGTGAAAAGGCTCCTGCACCATCAAAGCAAGTGGGAATTCTAACCTGCCAGGTTAAACGGATGCTGAGGCATCACCCACCAAAAGGAATGTGTCTGCAACATGGCTGGGATTTGACCTTCCACTTCTCTCCTCTGTCTGCAGAGCACAGAAACTCTGGTTCCCTCTTGCTCCTCTACAGAATAAAAGGAGGAAAGAGAAGAAGAAAAAAAGCACTGCCAAAGAGGCCCTAACTCATCTCTTACTCTTGGATAACTCCAAATTTATGGCTCTGTCTGCCTTTGAGTCTTTATTATCTCCTTAAGTGGCTAGCTTTGTACACAATTTATTATAAAAGCCTGGAATCTACAGTCAAATTACAGATCAATTGAAAACTACACAGAAAACAATTAACATCTGGCAGTGGTTTCATCTATAAAGCTGTCACAGGCTTTGCCAACCCTGAATTCCTCTTCTGACACCCATATTTCCTCTCCCCAAACCCAGTCTCCTGCACCTCACGGGTTTGTGGGAGAGCTCAATCTCCTCTCCCGAATTCTGTGGTGGCATACAGCTGGCTCCATACCAGCAGGCCACTACGTGCGGTATGAAAACCAGGCTGAAAATGGCATAGCATCTCTCTGTCTCCTCTAAAGATGTGACTTACGTCAGGTGCTACAGAGAGAAGCTGAAGCTGGAACTGCCCCATTGTGCCAGAGCTTTTACCTCCTCCTGAGCAGGTGGAAGGCAGGAGGCAGACAGGAACCCTGGTCTGTGTTTTGCCTCCATTGCTGCTTATTGACCTGCTTCTCCATGTTGTCAGAAGCCTACTAGCTTCACAGGCATCTCTGTCCACTTCCAGCAGCAGTCCTCTGCTAGGCAGCCATGTATCGCTGGGAAAGATCAAACGTGGGTGTGACAGGCATAAAATCACCTGTTAGGCAAAGCCTACCTTTCACATGGTCTCTCAAAGCATTTCCACTGACAGTCAGCTTCTCTCTTCCTATCAGTTCTCCTGTGTTTTGCCTCAGTGAGAGGACAGCAGTAAGAAATGGAGATGGCCACAGGCAGCTCTCTGGGGAGTTTTCTGTGGGAGAGTCTGGCCTTCTGCGGGGTCAGAACTTTTGGTGGGTGAAGCCTGCTCTGATGAGACCATCAAACAAAGTAAAAACAGAAAAGCTTGTGTAACATTTGCAGATACCCTGTCCTTCTAAAAAACTTTCAACCATTCATTCCTGAGGATAAAAGCTGTCTCCAGCAGCACGTGCCTCCAACCTTGTTGCCAATAGGTCATCTCCTCACCATACAGAGTTTCACTGCTCTTTGGCAAAGCTCTTCTCTTTACTGGGGGAATATGTGGGAGTCAATGATCCTGAAAACCCCTTTGTCCATTCTCTCATTGTCTCTCTCTCTCCCTCTACACAGACCTTTCACAGCTGATTCCTACTTCTCCTCATCTGCAGAACACAAAGACTCTGCTAGTAGAAAGCACTTCAATGGGCACCAAGGTAGGAACACTGAATAAGCATGTAATACTGGTTTCAACAAAGAACATCTATCTTGGCTTTTCATTATGTGACGTGATGGGAGTACAAGAAAAAAGGGTATCTGCTGAGTTCATGCATGCTTCATGTTGTAAAGTTACTACCGATTTTTGAGGCACAAGTTGATGGACACTGTCTCCCACCCAATGGGCCAAGCACTGCTCACAATGGGGTTAAAAGGAACAAAGGCGAGGTCAGTGAGGGGACTGACTGCAACATTTACAGCCATTACTTTTTAACAGTACTGCTGTAGAAATAATTCATTTTTCTGCTGTGCATTTGCCATAGTTTTCATACCAGCTGAAATGCTACAGTTCATATAAACATAAAAAGCACTGTAGTCAACATGAGTCTGCACTCATAATTTTTGGGGTGGTGGGATAAAAACACACATTGGACACTTCACTCGTTCCCCTTCCATCCCACCCCCCACCCCGACATGTATCCATCCCTTCACGAAATGGCAGTAACTTGCTGCAGAAGTGAACTCCCTGTTTGGATAGCAGGAACACTGAGCTGAGAGTGACTGGCAGGAATGACTCCACAGGAGTAGCTCTGGAGATGCTTGTCTCATGGAAAGGTGGGGAGAGGAGATGGATGAGTGGACGGTGCAAGGGAAGCCTCCGCCCTTCAGTGAGCTAAGAACAGCTGTTGTTGATGATGATTGCTTCCTAATTAGCTTGCTCTTGTATAAGCTTGATAATTTTATGTACCTCCAGAGGAGCGAATTAACTCTGAATTCACATTGTATCCATTTGTGAAGAATACCCTATAAATTATTTACCTAACTCTCAGAAATATTAGATCAAGAAGACTCTAAGTATGTCTAATTACATGGCAAGAATAACACTGAGTAGAAAGGCTTGCTGTTACAAGTGCATAGATGTGATAAACTGCTTTTAAAAGTTACCATACACACCCCATAACGCTACAACCTGCTACAGGTTTACCGTTATGCTCTTATTACTAATGTATCTCCAAAGCAGTTTTTGTATGGCAGGAGCACGTAGAAACCTCAGCCACAGATTCATCCTTCAAGAGGCAAAAAAATATACAGACTCAAAACAAAACTAAAAAACAGTCACTATCCCCAAACATGTAAAGTTATCATGGCCGTAACGAAACAAAATGAATTTGAGTGTATACTGGTAAATGGCTCTAAACTTCATAAAGACTCTAACAACCTCTCCCAAGTTGCTGTCTCTGATTCACTACTGGTTTAAGTAGAATAACAGAGTGATGAATCAGCTATGCTATAATTTTGACTCCATTTTTTGCTATGTTAGTACACTGTTACTTCATTACTATTGAACTGCTATATTTTTTCCATGCTTTACAACCAGCATTCTGTTAACCCGCGGTGAGCCTGCAGCCACTGTAATAGAGCTAATACTAAGTCTCATGGCAGTAGCACCCAGTTCTTATCTGAAAATGAAAGGAGACTTAGCACATTGCAATATTTACAGGTCCACTGACCTTATTTCAGGGTGAAGACGACATTCAGATGAGAGAAAAAAGAATGGTATCAATTAATGCCAGCTCCAATTAGGGTAAAGAAATGTAACAGAACATGAAATTGGTATGAAAGAAAAGGAACCAGTGAGAAATGAATCCACAGAAGGGGTACTATGAAGTGCAATGGAGACATCCTTCCCCATCATTGCATGGAGACTTTCCAGCTTACATTGCCAGTGGGTGGTAGACCCTAGTTTGTATAAACCTTGGTCCCTTGGGCTTCTTTTCCCTCATTTTGTATTAGAAAAATATTTTGGCTCTTGCTGGAGTCATGCTACTGAATGCAACAGATCTTTTGTCTGGTTCCATATCACGAACAAAGGTGCAACTCAGAGCAGCCACAGTTCAATCAGCAGCTCCAATTTGTGCATATCCTCTGAACATTTATATCCATGCCAGGTATCGATAAAGCTAAATGGCACCTTCAGGAACATAGACAGGTGTGGGAATGAGTTTGGTTAGGAACATGCGATGTGGCAGAAATGACTAAGAAAACAACGAGACTTTACAGATACAAGCAGAATACCCAAGGCATATTGTTTACACGTTCCATTTCTGCAAGAACAAGTGCTGGGATCAGGCTCTGTGAGGCACAGTCCATAAGGTATGCAAACCCCACGTCTTTCTCACCTCTTGAGTCATTTCAAATTCAAGTCCCCTGACTTTGTCCTCCCTTTTCCCAGAACTTGTCTCCCCACGTTGCTCATCTTGATGCTTCTCTTCTGAGCAAGTACTGCTTACACTCCCTTTTATTTAAATACAATGAAGAACAGAGCTTCCCTAAATGTTCCAGCAGCACTGCATCAATGATCCTCAAAGATGCACGATCACCAGTTAGCAGATAGTAGCTGCCTGTCACATGGGAAGACAACTCAGAGCTTTACAGAACCTTTTCCAGGTTGGGTCTGTCATAGACACTATCTCCCCAACCCTACATCTGGGAAAAGGCATCACAAGATTGCTGTTGAAATGGACTTAGGGATCTTTACAAGATATGCAAGGGCAAATGTAGAAAATGTAGAAGTCCAGTGCCCCTAACGTGTACTCTTTGCCTCATGTTTTTGCAGCACAGTGATTAACAGGGGACACACGTACCACAGCAAAGGAATGTTTCATGGTTGAAAAGTTAATTTGTGATTTGATTTGTTTCAGAAGTATTGGAGATTTGATGGAGGAGCGCAATGGGGTGGAGGATTAGGAGGGCTCCTGATCGAGGAAGAGAATGATTACTGAGATAGGCACTAATGTGCAGGGAGAATCGTGTGATTCCTCCCCAAAATACAACTGTTTGGTTTTCGTGTAATGCTTTTCTGTTGCTGGCTCTAATCAGTAAACCTCACACTCCTAACATGCACAGCTTGCAGCTGTATTGCCCCCTTTTTCCTGCCCACATACCCTTCCCGGGCCACAAGTCAGTTAAAGATGGTGCGGCTGGATTTGATTTGGGAAAGCTGTAAAGAGGGAAAAAAAACCAGGAGGAGGGTGTTTGAGAGTGAGAGAGAGCAACTGAAACCAAAATCCCAAAGTTGAATCTCTCGTGCTGAATGTTAACTTACAGAAAAGTAACCCAACAACCTTGAAATAGAGCAAAGCCCAATTTAAATTCATTACATTTAAATTAAATTTAAAGCCCATGTAAATGATTGACTTAGTTAAGAATATGTCATGTGGAAGAGAAAAAATGCAGCAGCGACATGCCAGGCAGCTTTGGCTAATTTTACAATTCACAGCAAAATCTTTATACTCTGCTTGTGATTTAAAAAAATATGCACACACAACTTATTAGCACCAATATTAGAGACAGTATTTATACATCTTCCCAAGAAATCATGAAAAGTTTTGCAAACTCCACTCACTTCCATCTACTGAAATGCAGCTACTTTGCAAGGGTAGGAAAGACAGGAATCTCCACAGGGGAGAGCGGTGTAGAATGGAAAAAACCCAAAGAACATAGGAAGAATAAATGCAATTATTCCTAAGTGTAATTTTGCTTCTCTCTCAGGACGCATGCTCTGAAGTGGGTAAAAACACTCCAGGATCTTTAACTACCATGACCTTAATTCCAATGCAAAAGAACATTTCACTTTTATTCAACTGAGAGAAGACTTACTGCATTTTTGAACCTTTTTTTAAATAGTTAATCTACTGACAGTTACCACTGACATCAGTAGGCACTAGGTCACAGTCTGAAGGATTATGTCACTGGAACTTTACAAAACCAGGTGATTTGTAAGAATATTAATGATAACATTAAAAAATTAATTCAAAACACGCTCTGTGCCTACCTATCCCCTCCCTGCTACCTCACACAATGATTTTATTGGGTTGGTTTTGGTCTACTGCACCAAAATTGCTTTTGTTTATTTTTTTACGGGAAAAATGGCTGTGTATAGATATTCATAATCTTTGATGTATTTCCAGCATGCTTGCTAAAATTTAGAAATAACAAAATTATGATACCATGGAGCCAAACTTTTAATCTGTTAATAACAGAATAAGTGGTCAGAATAGGCTGGTTATGCAGAGACTGAATAGCCTTAAAATAAGACTATTCAGGTCAAATAACTCACTCTCATAGTCTTCACTTCAAAGGCAACTTTTATTTTCCCATGTGAAGTTCAGATGAACACCATGGCTGAGTGAGGATTCCTATAGCAAGTTTGACCCCAATTTGATAAATAAGAGATTGCCCCAGTGAAGTGCCTTGAAGAGATACACTACCATAAAGGTGGGAACAGCTGGGGATCAGAAAATATAGGTGTTTGGAGAGGAATGGGTTAATACTCAGACAGAAAAGCAACTGTTTCTGCTGGGAGCCATACATTTTTTTTTCAGTAGCCACTCCAAAAGTGTTATTACCTGTGTACGGCTTTGTTGCTTTTCTTGTCATCATTTTTTCCAAGATAAACAGGAGCTGGGTATATCTTGTAAATAGAGTAAAAGAGAACTATACATGCTTCCCCCTAAATGCCATAAGAAGAGACATGCTTTATAAATACAATTGTTTTGCTTCATTTCATCTTCTTATTGGTGCTGTTCCAAGCAAGTAGGACTTCAGGAGTTGGTCAATTTAGTGCAAGAGGAATGAATGACGCAGCAGCTCACGAGCTCTGAATCTAATCTAAGCTGCGCTGCTGGGAGTCAGGGGTAACACTGCTGAAAGTGAAGGACAGGCCTTTGCATGAAAACAGTCTGAAATCAGAAGGGGCCCCTGTAAGACTCAGTATCACTCCCTTCACAAGAAGCCAATCCACCCTGAGGCTGCACATGCTCCCAAGCAGTTTTAATAACCAAGAAGAGAAAAATCATTTACTTGCAAACCATGTGTCCTTTTCTGGCAATACAGGAGCCTATTTCCTTTCCTTTTTTTCGTTCTTTCTATCTTTTTTTCACATAGCATGTTGTGAATCTGCTGCCATAGGAGGCTGCAGGGGCAGACTGTATCAGCACGTTAAACAATAGGACAAATTCATGGACAACAAGGCCCTAAAAAGATATGAAAGCAAACAGGCAGAAATGCATCTCCTGATGTCCCCAGTCCAATGACTGCGTACACTGGGGGAATACGAGGGGAACTGACTTCAAAAATTGGACAGATGCTTTTCTGAAAAAGCATCTCTTTTTGCACAGGCTGCAGGCATACTACTGGCCTAGACTGCTGTTCTTACCCTTGAGGACAGTGTTTATACTCATGGATAAAACCTCATCCTACTGAAAGGGAGAGCAGCATCATGGGCTGCTACAGGACAAGAAGAGTCTAAGTCAGGGGTAGCCACCCTTCCTCACCCAATGAGTGGCATTCGGAAATCCTAGCAGTACAACCATGCATCCTCTATCTTGGGAAGTCAGTGGATGAAAGGGCTCAAGAAGGGGGTCACAAATGGGAAACAACTTTGTCTCCCCTGCGTCTCCATAGCTGCGGCACAGGACGGGGCAGCTGGTTTCCAGCATGACCCAGCAATGCATAGCATCTGCTCCTGAGTTGTTTCCTCCTGCAGCCAGGAATCTGGATCATCCAGCAGTCTTCACCAGTCTTCACTCTGTTGCTGGAGAAGTGATACAGCCCTGGCCTGAAAGTTGCACTTGAAGCACAGCCAAGCAGTAGGTTTTTCATGAAGAACAGATTCAGGCAAGCAAGATCTCAGATCTCTTTTCCTTACTCCCTATGGCTCAACCCTGAAGTGCTTTCTCCCATGAAGTCTCATAGCTGAGGTGAAGCACAGAACCCCTTTAAAAGATGGTAGTGCCCTACCGCTTGAAGAATTGCTCTCAAAAGTAATCAAGTGTCTCACAGAAAGGGGTCTTGAAAGCTAGGCACACCAATTTAAAGATTTAGCTAGAAGATTTTGACAAAGCTCCTTTAAATGGAGCAGATATTTGTCTCAGTGAATGGAAAAATACAGTACAAATTAAGTCTGCAGAATGAGAACATTGGAGGAAGTGACCTGCATTGACTGGTAGCCAATACTGTACCCCTCATGATGTGTAACTAATAACAGCACACCAGACATTCAGCTTGCACATTAAATATTAATAACATTTTTCTTCTGACTCATCATTAAGCTAGAGCCTTGCTGCACAGCACAAACTGATTTACAGACCATCCACGGCAGGCTCCCATGCTGCCCGTGTGGCTCAGCTGAACACCTGCTATCCAGAGGTTTGCTGAGGGACCAGCAAGCTATCTAGGTCCGAAACAGGAGGTTTTCAAGTGGAGGAAAACAACCACCTAGGCAGGTAGACAGACAACCAATCAGTCCTTCTGACTGCACCTCTGTCAACAGAAAATGTACAGCATATGAATCAAATCTCTGCAGGGAGCCAGAGCTTTAGCCTGACTGTTTAGCTCTGAGGCTGCTGCGGGTGCAATTGGCGTGCAGTGTCCCCCTCCACATTTGCTTCTTGGATAAATGTCACAGCACCTCTAGCCCTTCTGAGAAAGCCTTCCATGAGCAAGATATCTACAGCCCCTCCCAGAACAAGACTATGACTGGTACTATTTAGATAGTGAGGAATAGGATCTACCATCCTCTTGAAAAAACGGTAGTGTCAGCCATGTTTGTACTAAAAGAGAGTCTGGCTGCTTCTTTATACCCCTTCTCTTCTCAGACAAGGTAGTTTCCCGTTCAGAAGCTTTACACTGCCTGTGGCTAGAAAGATCTGTTTGCCTGATCCATGGAAAGCATTTTGCAGGGAGATTTAGACAAGCCATTTTTGAAATACAGAACTTGGCAAAATACAGATGATGTATAACGATCGGAAAATGTTTTCAGTGATTCTTAGCAACATCCTATCACAAAAGAAGCTTGTCTGAAAAGCTTCAAATGTAGTTTCTTTGAAAGAACCTACTAAGTTCCAGCAGTATAGGACCTATTTTGAAAACGTAAAAGAAAACTTGAGAAGTGAGTCAATGATGGAACATTAGAAGAGGGTGTCATATTTTTAAAGAAGGTGCCAAACATCTCTGGAAGAACTGTGCTTTCATTTAGATGACTAAATAAATAAAAAAGTAGTAGCTCTCTAATCCTTTTTCCTTGTGAAGTTTTGAAAACTTAGGTAGATGACTAGAGGTTTTTTTACACACTGAATTTTTTAGAGAAAGATATGAGATTTATTTCATTCTGGGGCCTTTGGGGGCCAAGGGATGTGTTGGGAGAGAGGGATGTGTGAGAATCAAGCCATATGCATGCAGACATGAACATTTATGATTGCTCCCATTACGTTCATTCTTTCTTTCTCCAAGTCACAGCGGATAACTGCATGTGTGTGCATCCTCCATCATTTTCCACAGCCCGCATTTCCTTCCAAACATAGTGCTTTGTTCCACTGCACACAGCAACTGCGTCACTGGAAGAAACGTCCTGTGTTTCTCCCTCCCCTCTTTTTATATATAAAAAACTCATTAATACATTCTACAGAATGTAGAAGAAGAAGAATTAAAGATCCCTACCTACAACAATATTGCTGTGCTGCTCAGCAAAGACTGACACTTACAGGGGGAGGTGCCATATTACCAAAGGTTTATTACTCTTCTGAAACCTGCTCCAGAGCATTAGAAAGGTATAGACAATTAGCAATTTTCAAAATAAGTGAATGAAGTGCATTTTGTGATTCACTGTATTTGCCTTTTATTACTATTGTTATTATCATCTCTATTCGCTCATTTGCAGAACTGTGAGCGGGTGTCACTGTCCCACAAGAATTTGCCAGATTTTCACACATTTATCTTGTGTGTTGCCCTTTATTGCTCAATTGTTTTGATGCACAGTGATTAGGCAGCTCTCTAAAACGGGGTACTTTTTTAATTGCTTTCTGCTTAGGAGCAGGGGATAGCTCCTGTACCTGTTGGCACAACTGCTGAATCAAAGCCTGCCAGCTACACAGCCCTCTCCCAACCTCTTATTCCCTATCAAAGCATCACGTGTTTACATAAAGGCACTGCAGAGGTTTGGATCATTACCCAGAAATGGTTGTCAATAAAACAGCATTAGAAACAAATCAAAGCAACAATAAAAGACATTCATTTCCAGATGAGGTCTGTGTGCCAATTAAAATACTTCAAGATCTATGTAAGAAGAGATAACCTGACTATTCAAAGTACATAAGAAAGAAAACCAGGACAGAAGGAAAAAAAAGAGTGTCAAGGGAAAACTGGTCTCTGCATGGGATTGCTGTTCAGAGGAACCAATTTGTGTTGATGAGTTGGACATTTAAGAGCTGATAGCATGTTGTGCTGTCTGATATGACATTGGTAGCTATGGGATTTCTTCAGCAGCAGCAGCTTTATTCACTAAGAACCAAGTACCAGATAATGAACTGCATAGATAGGTAGCATTTCTCTGTGTCAGCACTGGAGGCAGCAGGTTGTCAGCTGAGTTTTTTCTGTTCTCAAGGCTAAAAGCTGGGAGGGAACTGAGCTGGTCGGCTCTTTCAGCAGCCTTCTCTAGACTACATACTCTTTTGGCAGATCCTGGGGCACACAGCGCATCCAAGCCCTTGTGGGTTTTTTTTTTTTCTTAGATAATTTGGCCTGTTAAGGCATGATGACTGATGGGCTAGGAGCCCCTGCTCCCCAGGGAGCTAATGGATCAAGTATCTCCTTCCCACTACCACACATTGTACGAGAGTGCCCACACCTCCCGTTGCCTTCACAACATCTCTCTGCTCTGACCCAGCAAAAGGTGCCAGGCTTTGAGCTCAGTTTCTCGTGAGACACAGGCCTCCTCACAACTGCTTACTTTATGCACACCTAAAAAAATTCACATCAGGGAGATGAAGGTGCTGTGTCTTCCAGATGGCTTTTTTTTGTCATTACTCTCTTGCCCCCTCATCACCATTTTCTTGGGTTTTGTTTATTTCGCAGAGTTTGCTTACCTCTAATGGCTAAGCCAGAGGGAAAAACACATAATCTTGCTAAATCATTTCAATCTATCTACTTGCCTCCTACTCTTATGGTGTACAGCTAGCATTTCAAATCACACAAAGGCTGGGAAAGTGTAACCAATAATGCCAATTTCAGGAGAAGAAAACTTCAAGAAATAAAGCCCAAAACCCAGCACATCAGGACGAGAAAACTGAGCCATGTAATTGCCTACACCAAATAAACTGTGAAGCAGGACCAGCGGTGATAATTTATAAAAGATTTAGTTTTAAAATATTAGTAATTCAGATAAGGGATTAACACTAATACTGTAGGTAACTTATAACCTAACTAATAACTAATCTTGACTGTGCCTTTTTAACAACAGTGTTGTTATCACCATCATAAAGGAAATTAGGACTGATAATTAGATCAAATCCTTTATGTCAGTAATCTCACTTGAAGATATTTTCAGAAGGTTGGAGGTTTAAGGCAATTTCCTGTGTGCGTCCAAGAGTCATTAATTAATATTGATATTTAATGTGTTCCAGACTTTCATTTCTGGGTAATATTCAGAGCTGTGTCCAACTCACTCATTTGAGACAATAGTTTAGTCACACCAGAAGATAATTGCCCATTCAGCACGAAAGACTATCAAGCAACAAATCAGAGACCTTTAAAATTGTCTTACATATCAGGGAATTGGGGTTCTCTCTATCTGAGCAATTTAATGTTAGTTTTTTCCCTTCCCATGGAAACACCCTTAAAACCCTGTGTTTAAAGTAAAGTCAGTCTCATGGTTTGTCAATATTCTCCTCAATGACTGATACTGCTTATGTACTCAAGATTTCTTACGTAAAGACCCATCTCTACATTCCTGAAAATAAATGTAGTGTCATTGTTTTCTTTTTAATAATTTTAAATATCTTCAAGCTACAGAAGGGGAAAAAAACGAGAGAAAGAAAATGCTCCAGATTCCCAAGACAAAAAAAACCCAAAACAACAAAACAAGTATATGACTTAAAAACTTCACAACTATTGAAGTTGATTGTGTGGTTCTGGGGGCCTAAACAACTATTTTCCCATGGTCCTTGTTGGCAGTACTGAGCCATGCCTCCTCCTCAAGAGAAGCAGCAGAAGACAGAGTCAGATGTTTGCTGGTAGCAATCAGCCCTGCCAGATTTAGAAATGTGTACAAACCATTTTGAACACTCTCGCTCCGGTGCATACATATGTCTCCATAGCATTCCTCTAACAATCACCCATTGAGAATAATGTGAAAGGAATCAGCATATGCAACAGGCAGTGCACCTGTATAAGCTGGCCCTATGTTTGGAAGAGCTTTGCACAGCGTGCCTCCCACTGTGCTAATAGCCTTTCATGTTTTTGTTCCTAGTGGTTGAAGATCCATGAACAATCTCTCCCGCCACTGTACCTTTAGCTCCTTATTTCTGCGTACCTCAGTAAGGCTAGACTAAACCGTAGAAATCAAAGAAGAGAAATTATTGTTTAGTTAAGGTTAAATCGTAGTTCATCTGTCTCAAACCTCCTGCTGAGGTGCTATACAAACTCAGATGAGGAAAATACTTCAAGGTGCTTAGAAAGAAACCATACCACAAAGAGTACCTTTGAGAGATGAGGCTTGCTGACCATTCACCAGTCTTATAAAAACAGGAATGGCCACTTACCTGAAAAGAAAAAGAGAAAGAAATATCAATGATTATTCTTTTTTTTAAAAGAAAACTACACTTTGTAAAAAATGAGAAAGAATGATTGCGGTGCACCGGCAGACCGGGTATGGGCGAAAGCAGGGAATCAGCGTGAATATATGATGTCAGAACTGTAGGATGAAGGCAGGACTGAAATAGGGAATGATATAGCTGGAAACAATTAGGGAACATTTGTAAACCAGTAGCAGAATATGCAGACATTTTTCTGCCCACAAAGTATGTCCCAAACAAAGGCAGCAGTTACATTCTCCGAGGTTTCCTTCCTATTTTCTGTCCTTCTCCCATTTCTGCTATGAATTAGTACAGAAAATTTTCTTCCAATGTGCAAGTCAAATGTGTCCCTTTCTGCAGACTGAAGGATCCATTCACTGCAATAAACGTTGAGTTCAGTGAAACAGTTTCTGAACCCTCCCATGATATTCCTCTCCTGCCCCCTCTCCACCAAGAAAACCAAACAAAAAAGTCTGAGCAACCTGCAAATTAATTCCTCTCTGTGCAACACGTGTGTATAGTCCCATTAGCAGCAACACATCAACTGGGGAGGGGAAAATGGTTTTGTTTACTAATGGATTTTGAGACTCCTGGTGATAGTTTATTTAGTAGGAATTTTTGCAGAGATGGCTATTACACTGATGGAAACCCTCAGAATAGGCTGATTTTAAAAGGGGTGGGGTGAAAACAAGTGGCACTGCTTATTTTTTTGAAAAATATTGTTATTAAATAATTTGAAACACATTGATAAAATGTGTCTGAGTTACGCTGCTGTAGTTTGTAATACAAATTACATTGCTATTGACAAATGGCAATTTAATCCAGCAATTAACTTCAACAATGTGAATTCCTCTCTTTGTTGGTTTTTTTTTTAAGACATAGTATATAGCATATGAAACAGGATACGTGCTGGGATCACCATATGCTGTGATGTTCCTGGCCTCAGACTTATTTTCCACCTCATCTCCCCAAAGGATACACAACCGGGAGTAACCTAACCAACTCCCTTATCATCTTTAAGTATGGATCAATCCTGGGAAGTATCCACAGGGATATTAATTCTGCATAAATACTTGGTTTCAAGTTAAGCAGTCTCTTTTGCATACAGAAGTAATCCTGTCTAGTCCCATCCCAAGAAAATCCCCACAGGGGACAAAACCCAAAACAAACCCACAATTGCTTGACATTAATTCACCTAGATGATTTAAAATAGAAAAGAGATCATGATCTTGTCCTTGACATACCCTTAAGGAACAAACAGTTGGTCTGAAGGATCAAGACAACTTACTGTGCTGTCTATCCTTTTGCAAATGTATCTCGAGACAGAGGCACCCATCAACTTAGAGATACCAAGCCCTCTGCAGTAACACTGCAGAGCTACCAGCCATAATGGGATACTGGGAACTCAGATCACCCTACATTTAAACTGATTTCTATCACTGATACTCTTTGCAGTACAGAAGTAGTGTTAAATGCAATAACGTGCTGTTGCATGGTCACTTAATTCTAGAAGTAAACTCAATATTTCCTGGCATCCCCTATCCAGAGATACAAAGTGTACACATGTATGGGAGCTGTTAGTTAGACTTACCTTTGCAATGCCTCCTGGGGAAAACCAGAACAGCTTAGACATCTGTCTGGGAAGAAAGGGTTGTCATTCTCACCCTGTACAAAATTGTTTACAAATGCCTCTGCCTCTTGCTTTGTGCTACCGTTATGGCCCTGTTGCGGTCTTGGACATGTATGGGTTTCGCTACAAGAAATGAGAGGGACCTATTCCGTTTGCTTTTAATATTTTCAAAAAGGGAGCTGGGATAGAACAATGGAAACAATCACAATGTCTTTGTGACAGCGGTTCCATGTAGTTAGGAGCAGGTAAGGAACACCACTAGTGTTCTTCTGATGGGTGTTAGGAGAGCTGTTTCCCAAGTCCACTCTATAGAACCCCGTTAACAACTCCAAAGTTCTCCCTTTAAGATAGAATTTTATTATCATCTTTTGGAGCCTCCTTTTCTTGGTGAAGGAAGTAAGGACAGGGAAATATGAATATGAAAAATACTGCAGACACGCAAACTTGGTTTTAAACCTCTAAATGGGTTCAGTCAAATAAAGGATAGGATAACTGGGGATGGAGATTGTGTGACAGGTGTATCCTGTAAAGCAGGCCTGGGTGGCTGAACACTTGGGAGTTGGGTTCACCTCTTGCATTGGCTAAGCCATAACTATTTTGTGCCCTTTCCAGTTAAATGATAGGATAGTTAAATGATCCAGTGATAGCTAAATGATTCCAGTTAAATGATCAGGATAGTTCCACCATTTCTTAAGTCTGCTAAGATGTTTCAACAGATACAAGGTATTTTTCTAGCATGCAGGAAGGCCGATGACAAAACTCCACTGCTGCAACTGGACACAGTAGACCCAGGACAAAATCCACTTTCTGACTCAAAGTAAGAATACAAACTTTGGTCGTATTTGTTCTGAGAAGGATCTCCCTCAATCTCTCCTAAGGAAGCTGTTCCACTTCAGTTAAACAAATATTACTTGCCCAAGAGCAAGACTGAGTGTTACTTTGTTGTAATTAAGGCTTCCAGTTCTGGTTTCAAGGAAATGAGCAGGATTTTGCATCTCCAGTTACTCCCCCCACTCCTGCAATGAAAGTTTCCTTAATTCAATTCAAGCTTGCAAACATCTGCAGGGTAGGCAACATGAATGACATTGCGTTTTGCAGCAAACACACGTCTTGTCAAAAACCCTTCTTCCAACTCTTGTTCTGACACTGTCTGTGGGAGAAACTTGACTGGGTTCATTGCGCCTTTACAGAAATACCAGTGGCTGGGCATGACCATGGCTGAAGAGAGGCAGTGACACAGACTGGACCCCAACACTGCTTTTGCCAGGGCCAGGCTTTCTTTGAGGTTTCCTCTCTGCAAGCTGACCTACCCTTTCCCCTGCTTAGTTTGAGAATCTTGATGAGAAGAGAGCCCGCGGTGGGATGGCTGCAAATGTAATGCAATCAGAAGATAATGACTTCAGAAGGAGAGGGGAGGGAGGGGATAATCAGCAGAGGCAGATGAACTCCCAAGATATAAAAAAAAGACTCTGTTTTCATGCAGCTGTCCCTAGTAATGAGGAATGAGGGAAGAGGAATACTGAGAAAGAGGTAAAATGGAAGCCGATTTCTTTCTAAATAGCACTATTTCAGAGTTTTCCATGGGGTGTAAGTAGCTTCTTAAGCTACGAGTGTCTGGAAATACCCCAGACAAATTCAGACCTCAGCCGTCTCTCTCTCTCTTTATTATACACATATCCAGGCCACAATTTAGAGTTAGCTTTGGTGGGAATTGAGGATGGGAATATAAAATATGCAGGGAACATCCCTGTCTCCCTTCAGGCTCAGGTTGAGCTCAGTGTCTGTGAAAATATTATGCAAATGTGACAGTGTTTTCTTTGGGCGAGCCATTTAACTGGAGCTTTCAACACCTCAGAAGCCTGGAGACAAAGGGTGCAAGTAATGATAAATGCAATTTATTTACAATGGGCATAAAGGAGAAGGTGTAGGCGCCTTCTCCTACAGGTGATATCCCCTGCTCTCCCTACCTGCTCAATCACAGACTTCAGCCTTCCCTCACGATGCCTGCCTGCTTCCTGGGGTGAGGGGTTTCCAGGGATCATTCTGCTCAGAGGTTTCTCTCTCCCTGCTCAGATTCTGCATTTTATATTCAAGTATGTGACTTCCACAGGCAAGAATTTTTAACTTCTAAAACCAAAGCAGTAAACGACCTGACGGCAAGCCTCGCTACAAATACCGACCCAGGGTTCAGACCTGGAAGAACCTCTGAAGATTTTCAGCCCCTTTGAGGAGGAACTAGACACAGCTACAACACTACATTGCTCTCCTAGAAACCCTCCCTAGCCTAATGGTATCAATACTTAATGGCAACAGCTCTGAGCACTACATGCGTATTTGCAGGATGTGAAGCTACCAAATCTAATAACAGACCAAAACAGACCGCTGGGGTACCACAGGGGACTGCTGTGCAAGAAACCACTGAGCCAAAATGTCTTCCAGAGCACATTACTAGAGCCCATGTTGTGGCTAAGATAAATCAGAGGCCTTGACTTCTCAGGTGGTTCTTTACCTCTCCCTTTGTCCTTCCCATATATTTAAGTGTAGGTGTTAGCATCAGCATCCCAAACAAATTCCAACAAGCATCTGTATGCTCTGCCTCTTTCCATTCCCTCAGCAGATTAAGTGGCTAAGCTCTTCTCTTCGTGCACTAAATGCCTGCTCTGTTAGAGAGCGCTGCCGCACACGCGTCAGCAAATTAAGTTGGGATGGCTGAGGGCATTATAGCCTGCAGCTCTCCATCAAACCTCTCTCCCAGAGATTACAGCTCCCACATAAGGGACAGCCAAACAGCTCCTGGGTCAGCTGCTGCACTTCACAGCTCACTCGATTAGCATGAATCAAATTGATGCCGGCTTACTTTACCAGGCTGGCTGTAAAACTGTGCTAGGGAAGGGGCTGCTTCATGAGCCATTCAGATGTCCCTGCTGTGGGGTGGTAACATCTGGCAGAAGCTTGAAGCTGAACACATTTGCACCCCACAAACTTCAGCAGCTGCTGGGCAAATGTAAAAAAAAACCATGGTGTGTTCCACCCCAGAAATGGCTGCTGTATGGCAAGCATAACAGGTGAGGTGACCTCTATAAAACCACACTTCCAAAGCATGATCAAACATAGGAAAGGTGTAATGAAGTAAGTTATTCTTTATTATTATTACCCCTGAGACCCAATACCCTCTTAAAAAAATCTAATCCTTTTTAATTTGTTCTAAGTAAAACCATTACTTATAAGTATGACAACTGTATTACTAATTATGTAATAATTTTATACCGAGGCACTAGTAAAAATGGCTTGAAGTCTAAATTAGGCCTAATAAAGAATTAATTTAATAAATCACTTGGCCTCAAAAAAAATTATTTACTTAAAATTAGAGCTTGCTGAAAAATCTCACATTACTTTTTATTAATGCCACATAAAGTAATTGTGTAATTACAAATTAACTTACAAGGTGACACAATTTACTTGATAATGATGCACAGCATTCATATAGCATTTAGCAGCCAGGAAGATCCCAAAAGACTCTGTTAAAAAAAATGCGCCAGCGTCCGAGTGTCACTCCACTCATCCCAGAACCACAGCCACCTCTGGGCTGGAAGCCTGCAATGGCTTATCAGAGTTGCAATTTAGGAAGGAGCCTGAAGAATCCTGCACACAACTAAATGGGGGAAAGCAAAATAACATCATTCCTCGGAAATATGGTCAGGACACAGGGGTTCGTATTGTTTCGTTCACAATAAACTACCATGGGACTGTACAAGGCTGCAGGGTATCATTACTTGCAGCCTGGGCCCTGTTGGTGATGTGACCTCCTCTCACAACCCAACCCCTCTTCAATGCTTGCTCCAGCGCTGCTCAGGGCAGAGTTTCGTTGTGTGGATTTCTTTGTGGAGTTCCTTATAGTAGTGCAGGGTTCCTTGGAAAGGACCTGTTCAACTCTGACTACATATAGAGTCTGATTAAAGCAGAATCAGCGATAAAGAAATTAGAAGCAAGAGTGAGTCATGCCCCTCACGGAGGGTGCACTTCCTTCCTGGTACTGTACACGGAAAGTGCTAGCATGGAAAAAAATACTGCTTTTATGGGTTTTGGAGAACCTTTCCTTCCTTTTACTTGAAGTGCTTCAAATATTGTAATTTATTAAGCCTGTGTGATGAGTAAGTTTAACAACTGACAGTGTTATTTAGTAAATTTAAAAAATAACACAGTGGGATCAAGTGCACCCTCAGCAAGTTTGCAGATGACACCAAGCTGAGTGGTGTGGTTGACATGCCTGATGGATGGGATGCCATCCAGAGGGACCTGGACAAGCTTGAAGAATGGGTCTGTGTGAACCTCATGGGGTTCAACAAGGCCAAGTGCAGGGTCCTGCACCTGGGTCAGGGGAACCCCTGGTATCAGTACAGGCTGGGGGACGAAGGGATTGGGAGCAACCCTGCCGAGAAGGGCTTGGGGGTGCTGGTGGATGAAAAGTTGGATGTGAGCCGGCAATGTGCGCTCACAGTCCAGGCCAACTGTATCCTGGGTTGCATCCAAAGAAGTCTGGCCAGCAGGTCGAGGGAGGGGATTCTGCCCCTCTACTCCACTCTGGTGAGACCCCACCTGCGTCCAGCTCTGAAGCCCTCAGCATAGCAAAGACATGGACCTGTTGGAGTGGAGGAGGAGCAGAATCTCCTGCTGGAGTGGAAAGAAGGGCCACAAAAATGACCAGAGGGATGGAACACCTCTCCTATGAGGACAAGCTGAGAGTTGGGGCAGCAGAATTTCTTCAGCCTAAAGAAGAGAAGGCACCGTGGAGACCTTATTGCGGCTTTCCAGTACTTAAAGGGGACTTATAAGAAATATGGGGACAGACTTTTTAATAAAGCCTGCTGCGATAGGACAAGGGGTAATGGTTTTAAACTAAAAGAGGGCAGATTTTAACTAGATGTAAGAAAGAAATGTTTCAAAAGGAGGGTGGTGACACCCTGGACCAGGTTGCCCAGAAATGTGGTAGGTATGCCATCCCTGAAAATATTTCAGGTCAGGTTGGACTGGGCTCCGAGCAACCTGATCTAGTTGAAGATGTCCCGGCTTATTGCAGGGGGGTTGGACTAGATGGCCTTTAAAGGTCCCTTCCAACCCCAACTATTCTGTGACTCTATGATTCTAACTCTCTATCTTGGCACCAGAGTGTATTTTGTCTCCATTGTACAGAGGAGACAAACATAAAAAAAATCAGTCAGTTTGGGACAGAACAGGCAAAAGCACCTCATCCTTGCATGCATTTTAACCAGTAGCTCATCTATCACACTTGAAAATAAAGACATTTACAGTGGATTAAAACTTCCCTGGGACACAGCATATCTTTAAAAGGAAACAAAACAGCTAGATCACCAAAATCCACCCTGGACAAATGATGCTCCACAGTGAAGAAGCTGGTGTTGGGATTTGCCTGGAAGTATCTGCGTCTTGCATGGCTGAAGGGGAGAGCCAGGAAATTATTTCTTGTGGATTCCACTGAGGAGAACTGGTGCTGTGAATGATGCCCCTGCCTGCATTTGAAGGATCACAGTAAGAAACCACATTCGTAAGAAAGCAGGAAAGAGAAGGCTGTAAGGGCTTGACCCCCAAAAAAAAAAGAAAAAAAAAATTACAATTACTTAGCCCTGAGATGGGCAACATGGGCAAAAAGGGGAGAGGCTGAATGGACTTACAGCTGCAAATGATTCCACAATACTTTAGGGTTTTTTTAAAACTGATTTCCATCCCTTTCGAAAGGCACAAAATGAAAGAAACAAATGTATGCTATCAAATACTTCCGCTCACAAACTGGAAACAGATTATGCTAGCTAAAATTAGTCCAGATTGAAATTTATGAGTGCACTGTTTAAATGCAAGAGCCTCCTGGCAAGAGGTACACTGTAAAACTTGAGCAGTTTGGATGGGACTCCCAGGTCACCTGGCCTGTTTCTTCCCTTCCTTGCCTGAATGAACCTTTAATTCCTCAAAGCTAATTTTTGCCAATTGTGAATTCAAAATTTGTTGTCACTGAGCTTTACCTGAAATCTACTCTTTCCACAAACCTTGCTCATCATAAATGTGCTCACTAGAATAATCACAGGATGTGGATGCCAAGAGAGTGTGAATGCAATCAAGACAAATTGGTGAAAGAATTGAGAAAAGTACTTGACAGCACTCATCCAGCTTGGATGAAGACTACATAAACATCCCCTCTGCTTTCCTGCACCACAGGAGGCCCTTTGACACCAGCGTGCTTGTGCTCTGCTTACACACTACCAGTTGCACTGGGCCCCCATGCCTCCACCGCTGACCCCACAGGACTCGGCTACCTGAACCAAAACATCTGCTAGCTGGATGCAGCTGGAGGCTTTTATCACAGCTGTGCACCAGCCACGAGAGAGGGCCATGATACACGTTTATCCAACACGTTACATCTTTCCGCTGCCATCCCCAGTGCACGGGAGTTTAACTCCCCCTACCATTTTCCACTCTGCAATGACATCAACCATGGGTCATCAGAGCAGATCAAACACAGGAAGCCTTTAAGAAAAGTAAAAAATTATATTAAGGGCATTACCATGAGTCAGCTTGGGATTGATTAAACATTTTGTCATTTTGGGATGCCTCAGCCATGGGGGACAGACTGCCAAAATGAGAAAAACGGACTAAAAACCTAAAATTGTTTTTAAGCTGAATACAGTTATGAAAGAAACTGTATGATACAACTTGCCAAAACCAGTAAGGGTTTCAAAACAAGCCACCTAGGGCATTTTAAATCTTACATAAATGACCTCAGGCATCTGACAGATCTTTTACTTTACTTGTGAGAAAGCTAGGTTACAATGTTAAGTCTTCTTCTTGAAAGTCTGTCTTTTGTCCATTTTTCCACCATCTAACACAATTCCCTTACCTTGAACACTGTGGTGTCAGTTCTCAAATTTTAGGATCTTAGAGGAACCCAACATTTCCTCTCCTATTTCTGAGTATAGATAGAAGCTGCTACTTACTTAGCAAGTATAATTTTTAAATGATCTGGAAGAAGTTTAAAAATCTGACTGTTGTGAAAGACCAATGGCTAAATATTGAAACACTCAGAAAGTGTGCAGCCAAAGCTTCTGTGCACAAAAGCTACAACACCCAACCAGCAACGCATGCACATAGCCAAATAGGCCCAGCATGGTTCAGCAAGGGATTACTTTGGTCATCACACCTACAGCAACAGGACCTCATGGTCATCCACCGTGGGATGAGCAGCAGTGGCAGAAGCCACACTCAGCATCTATTTGCTTGCTTATTTCAATGTAACGTGGAGGTTGCAATAAATATCATTTATTTAACAATGAGACGTGCTGCAAGCTCTACTACTATAGCAGAAGAATTTCAAGTAGAGTTGGTGGAACATTTTCAACTAAATATTTTCTGGTCAAAATGTCATGTTTAGTGGAAGCCAAAACATTTCAAGTCTAGGGCAGACTAGCTGAGTGCTTCCAAGGGGTGAGAAAGAGACCCAAATCAAAATACTTAACATTTAAATTCCAAAAGCAGAGCAGACATTTTAACACAATTGTGCTTCGTTAAAATGCTTGAAAAGTTTTGGGTGTAATCCAACATGGATCAAAAACAAAATTCAGAAACTCGGAATTTATGATACAGAATTATCACTCTCCAGCCTGCTCGAGTTTTGAAAAGGCTGGGGAAGGGGGGGGGGAAGGAGAAGGGTTGTAGTTGCTTTTTAAAATTGGCATTGGAAATGGACTAATGCCACAGAAAGGAGATTCAAAATTTAAATGTTACAGAGTTCAGAGATGCGTGGGCCTAAGTTTGTAGTCTGGGCTGTTAACGAGATAACACACAGGCTTAGAGCCACTTCTAAAATTATCCATAAAAATCAGGACGTCTCCTTCAGAGACAGGGTGCAAGTGTGATCTCTGCTGACAACAGCTCTGAATCCAGCTAGTTAGGGAATATCTCTATGGATTCCCAGACATGCTGATGAACTGGCAGTTGACAATGCATGTGTCAGGGATAACATTTTGTTATATGTATCAATGATGGCATTTAATTTCTGCATGAAATTTCTGCATTTATTTTCTGGATGAAAACTGTCCAGTCCCCTAAAGAAATGAAATGCTTGTTAAAAGAAAGAGGCTGTTTGATCTTCCCTTTGTGGAATTTCAAGCCTCTGACTTGCAAATCTTGTTCGACTATCATCTTTGAACTACAGCGCTAGCCTTCTGTTTGCACAGAGGTTTATGCTAAGTTGATGGATTCCAGTGGCCCGAATAGGCTGCCTTCTCACTGATGGCACTGTCTTAATGGTACAAGGAATGAGAATTAGATCTTTGAAATTTTAAGTGGGTTCACGTCAAGAGAGAGGCTCTCAAGTCCTGAAGAAATGATAAACCGTACAACAATGCCAGGAGGAAAGGTACATGGACTGTTCTCATTTCCTGTCTCCAGCTCCCAAAACTGGGTAAGTATCACCTATTTTGCATCTGGCTTCACATTTAAGTGTAGAGACATGCACTCTGGTACTCAGCCTATACAGAACATACTACATTTAGGCTTTTTAAGTGTAATGTTAACACATGCTAGCTCACATACTTGGAAAGTACAGTGAGAACTAGATGCATGGACTTTCGCTTCCTTCTTCTAGTTCCTCTCAAGGCTTAAGACTTGCTGAATCCGACAGAAACTCAAGCACAACTTGCCATGCCTTGACTAAAGGTTTGGAAGACATGTGCTAGCTTGATGTACCTCACATGATCCAGCATTTAGTTTTACATATTCACTTAGAGACTCACTTCTCAGCAGCAAAGATTATCACCTGGGGCAAAAATGCTTCCTACTCTTGCTTTTCTGGTAATAGTGGCCAATACGTCAGAGTAAACACATTTCTTCTCAAAATGGTTCTGTTCCCAGTTGTTGAAACATGATGAACAATTTGTTCGGTTGGTTTTCTGTTTATCTCAAGCAGCATTCATGGAAAGGGATAAAGTGAAGGGCAGCAGTGAGATAGAGGAAGACAGATGTGAAAAAATTTCAGATCCATCTAACATCGTTGCTTGCCTCTCTCTTTGCTTGACAGATATAACGGTGTCTGTACAATACAGTTACAGAATCATAGAATAGTTTGGGTTGGAAGGGACCTTTAAAGGTCATCTAGTCCAACCACGCTGCAATGAGCAGTTCTATGATAGAAATATGATGGCAGAAGAGAAATGCAAGGAATAAGCAAAGCATTTCCAAGAGAGACCAGGTTTAGTAGATTCATATGCTTTAAGGTCAGAATAGAGGTTTAAACAATCCCTCCTGGCCTTCTGTATGCCACAGGGCTTTAGTCTTCACCCAGCTATCCCTGTACTCAGCTTAGTGACTTTTCCCTGGCTAATACATCCTTTTTTGAGCAAGGTATCCAATCTTGATTTGAAGGTGATGAAGAGTTAGCATGTCCTAAGGGAGTTTGTTCCAGTGTTTGATCACCTTCAGTGTTGAAAGGTTGGGCCTAATTTGAATTTGTCTGACATCAATTTCCATGTCTTGGTCCTTGCTATGCCTTTCTCCACTAGATTAAAGCATTTTGTAGCACCTTTTTTTTTTTTTTTAATGATGATACTTATGGTCTGTAATCAAGTCCCTCCTCAATCTTTTTGGATAAATTAGACTGATCTTGAAGTCTTACTGCAAGTAATTTTTTCCAACCATGAAAGTCATGTTGAAAACGCTTCTTCTGCACCCGATACTGCAACACACTCTGAAAATGGAGATACCATAAAAATACACAGTCTTTCAGAACTGGACTCACCAATGCCATATGAGAGAGAAAACCAATTCACATTACGTGTCACTGCTGCTGCATTCATAAATCTATGGTCTTTAAGCCCCTTTTTACATCAGTTGGAAATCTGAGATCCACTTGTACAGTATCTCATTCTTCCTTTCCAGATATAGTTTTGCCATCTGAAAGCATGATCTGCTGTTCTGTCCCCCTAAATACCCAAATTAATTTTGGGTATGCTACATACCTTTGCAGGAAGGGATGCAGCATTTATGAGCAATCTATGCATGAGATTTTTACTGTTGTTATTTTTTGTATCCTTCTACTGATCTTTGTTTCCCTTTTTATCGGCATACTTATCCCCAGATCATCGATGAAAACGCTGAATAAAATGGGGCTTTGTACTGATTTCTCAGAAGCCAGTCAGGACCGCTCCCATTTGATGATAATTCCCCATTGACAAGTGCTTTTTGAGATCTATAATTTAGCTTTCTCTCAACTCATTTAATCTCTGCTTTATTGGTATTGCATAGTGCTAACATTTCATCAGAATGCCATGTGGTATTATATCATGTTAGAAAAGTCCAAATATGAAGTCATCTTTATGAACCGGACTTGTAATTCTGCATAAAAAAGCAGATTTGTTTGAAAAAGCCTATTTTCTTTAAATCTGTGTTGACTAATGTTATTGACATCTTATTCTTTAGCTGCTGGATTCTACATAATAATTTTCATTCTTTTATTCTGGAACAATGTCAAAATAACTGTCCTACTATCACTCAAGTCATCCTAGTGTTTTTGTTTTGAATCTAGCACAACATTATCATTCTTCTAATACTTCTGTTACTCTCCCACAAAGATTTAAAGTTAAGATTTGTGAACTGGATATCCTCTCAAACAACTCTTGTGAGCTCTTTGGTGCAAGTCACCACAGCCTATAGATTTCAAATGTCCACCCTAGTAAGCATTGCTTAATGTCTATCATAGTTATTAACAAACTGAAAAAAACCTCTCCATCCTCATAGTGGAGGAAGAGTTACCATGTTCAAGCCTAAACCACCTGCAACAGGCTCCTAAAAACTCTTCTACAGTTGAGACTTCAGTGCACTCTACTAACTTCCCTTCCCACCTTGGAAACACTCCAGTAACTTCCCTTCACACCACTGAAATGCCCCATATGGAACATCTAGGAAGAAGCTGGCTTTACATGAACATGATGCAAGTTTTTTCACACTTCATCAAGACATGCAAATGAATGCATTGCTGAGCTTGAAACCGTTATCAATGGTGCAACACAGGCCAAAAGAAAGCATCCCTCAAACACTGAAATGCTCTTTCCATCAGTGTAGATTATATCATCAGCCTGGCCAGCCATCCCTCTGTCCTATATCCTGTGCATTATCTTCCATTCAGACCTCCTTCTGGGTCCTCACACTTGGGCTTTGTATAAATCTCACAAAATTCTGCTACAAAACACCTCTAAGGCACGAATTCCTGATCCATTTTCACTGCAGCTGGAATGGTTGTCCAGGCTCACATCAGCCTACCCTTTCATTACTAAAACATCCTTTTCCTGGCCTTAACACTGCAAACTTGCCTGGCTCAAATCAGCGCAGAAAGACAAAGGTCACATTCCCTTCCTGTCATTTGGAGTACGTTGCACCTTTCTCTAAATATTTCTTTTGGCTTCCCCTCTCCTACTTTATGAAACACAAGCTGTTTGTCTTCATTGTCAAGACTTTTATAGCTTATCATCCTCCAAATATCACCTCTGAATCCTTACTGAAAGGTTAGCTCACATGTCTGATGGACAGTGTTGCCAGACACCATAGATTTGAAATGTTTTCAGCAGCACCTTTGAGCTTTCTCCACTAAACTTTTGCAAAGCTGCTTCATTGTCCTCCTTAAAACTCTCTTTATAATAAAACTGCAATGCTCACAAAGGAATAACGATGACAGCTAGGCTTCAGGTGCTCAGGCACCTCTGTCTCTCAGGCTGAGCCATAATACTACCTCTTTTTTTTTCTTTTCACCCTCTCATCTCTTCATCTGTGTCTGCCTTTGTCTCTCGCCTCATATTTAGTTAAAATATATAACCTGGGCTTTTTTAGAAATTATAATGATGATTGTGTAAGACTTTCAGCCAAAGTTGAACACTGACATCCTTCCTAACAGCCCAGCTGCTTTGTGTGCATTAAGATAGGTATGTTGGGGAGCAACATTGTCTTCTGGTATGATTGGGTGGGCTGTCAGGGTGCATCTATATTCATACGTTAAAGAGTGCTTGGAGGTGCTTGGGAACAGAAAAATAATCATCTGTACTGTTAAACAGTTAGCATGGCCCCAGCACAGCTCTGTAAGCACCCCCTCAAATAACTCTCAGGTGCAGCTTGGGAAGTAGAACATTCCTGGGGCCAGTCTTGACTCACAGGCTGCATCCAGCTACCCTGGTTTAAATGGTAAGAGCATTTATCAGCATGGGAATGGCTATTCTGGACCAACTGTCCTCAGAACACAGGAATATTCCTGAACACTTTTAGTTTATTTCTACAGACATATTTTCACAGGTTGCCCTCATCCTAAGCTTTAGCACTTGACTGTTTCCACACATGATCCTGCAGTTTTGACTTCTCAATAACTGTGAAAGGCTAAGAGCAGCTTTATGCAGAGGACCACGTCAGCCCTATTATTCATTCTCATTTCTTAATGGCCAGAGCCACATTTTAAACATTATAACCAAGTGCTTTATCCCACCAAGTTTTAATCAAGTCAGTTATGCCAAAATTATTCTTGTCAATGAGCATGTCCCATGCCTCCTCCTCACTGCCTGCAGTCCTAAGGGAGTGGTGCTCATCATAGCAAGACAACATCTTTTCTATACATTATTTGCTGGATTGGTTCAATTTGTTTGATGCCTCCTGAACCTGAATTCATGCTCTTGCTGCCACCTTAACAGTATTATAATATCCCCAGCCACTCACAGGAACTATTGGGTATGGAAAGAAGCCCAGAGCAATTGTTTATTATTCCTGACTTTGGAAGTGGTTATATGCCAACTCCATTGTACACGAGAGAACAACCCCAGGACTGCTCTGAATTTTGCTACTTTATAATGCGCTCTCAAGGCTATTACATGGGAAGGATACGGCTGGAGATAAATGCACTCCAGAGTTTTTTCCTATACCCTAATACACTGCCAGCTGTATGAAACTGGTACTAAAGTAATTAAAGCTCATCCTAGGCCAGTTACTCCTAAAATTTAGCTTTAAAAACCAGCATTGATGAGATTTTATAGGGGAAGGAGGAGCACAGCATCCCAGTGCAATTTTCTACCATGTCTCGGTTTGATTACTGCTGAGGTAAAGCTAGGGGTGTTGAGGGGAAAGAGAGAGAAAAACCACAGAGATGTGAGACGTGATTAAAGCATGGTGTCATCCTATCCACACAGGCAGTGCCAAATTTAACTAGTCAAATATCTCGCTTGATGTGACAAAAGCCCTCAGCAGGAGCAATTCTGCCACAGAGATGTTTCTGTTCAGACAAATTCTGAACCCAAGATTTTAGGTCAAGGTTACCCACAGTATCTGACACCGCTAAAGGGCAATTTGCCCTCCCTCCACCAGAAACCCTGGAATCACTAAATGCACAGAGCACACTGACAGCTCCACCTCATCTCTTAACCATCACTTGGTTTAAAGCTGCTCTCATGGCCTCAGAGAAAAAGATTCTTCCTTAACAGCCTCAAGCAGACAAATAAAGTGTAGTTTTGTTTTTGCCTCTCAAAAAGCCCTTTCAAGAGCTCAGGCCTGTGATTCCTTGAAGTAAGTGTGTTTTCAAAAATGAAATCTCTAGTCCAAGATCAACAGGGGAAGGATCAGGAGACTGGAAAATAAAATACGCTCTTAGCCTGAGGAGAGTGCACTCAGTGAAAGAACCTGACTGGATTTAATAGGGGAACATGGCATTAATGGCTTTCAAAAGATCACAGTTTCTGGTTTGAATGAAGGAAGCTTTTGACCTTTGGTACGGATACATTAGGCAACTCCTTGATGTTCTCTAGTTAGTCCTTTCATGGACAGCCACACCTGATGAATCGGTACTCTACCTACTCCTGATTAGTAGTCAAAAAGAGAAAAAGACTTCTTCAAAGAATAAGCCCTAGGTTTGGGTTTGACTCAGACGGCCCAGTCATGCTAATGGAGGAAGAAGTTCACTGTACTGCTGAAAAAGCCCAAACTTCCCTTCAAATGATACTCCAAATATTTTTCGTGCAAAGAAAAGAGAATTTCTGGCAAGATGTGTGTCTGACAGATAGTGACAGCGCGGACTCAAGACAGGCACCCTGTGTGCAAGGGCCATGCAAATCATGACCAGATGATCTGTCAACATACCCCAAACCTCAATGGGAGAGCCAGGGACTGGTATTCTCATCAAGTTTTCCATCCCTACCCTGCCTGAAGTGAAGCAACTGAATTCACTTACTCCCATGTTCTCTCCAGAGGGTACTGAGCCATCCAATCCTTTACTACTGCAATTTGCAAGGGATGTACACAGGTCTCCTACTGTATCTCAGTTCAGGACACTAAGATTCCAGCTTTAATCACTGCAACCTACATACCCATCTCCTTCTGACTGACAACCACTCTCATCAGCATAGAAACTGGGGTCTAGAGATCACTAATTATAACAAAATGTGTGGTTGTTCTTGACATAAAACAATAAAATAGCTCTCAAGGACAATGTATGACAGGTTAAGACACCTGTTACCAGAGTTGCCCAAAGATACAGAGAAGTAAGCCCAGTTTTGCAAACCTGCATCCCTGACAGTCCACATCAGGTGTGGAGAATGCAAAGATGAAGGGAGATTTACAGAAGTGATCACAGATAGCTGAAGAGAGGAAAAACAAAATCTTGTAATTCCTTTACCTAAGAGCTAACCCCTTCTTCTGTGTAGAACAGAAAAGGCTGAGCTAGTGCTTTTAGGTTTGATTATTTTTTTTTTTCACCTTTAATTATGCATCATCAGTGACAAGCTCATGTGGAGCTAAAAGCTGGATCTGGGCATGAAGCTAATTTTTGGAGCTATTGGCTGTTCGCTACTGGGAATAAAAATGATTCCTTGTCTTCCTAGATTTGGTTTAAGGAGCAAAACCTCTTTGTCTCTCCCTCCATATTAGCTGCCTACAGACAGCTCCATTTTCCATTTGTGCATTTAATTATCCCTTCCTATGTGAACTACTTTACATTTGTGCTTATTGAATCTCAGCTTATTGATTTCAGCTCACTTCTTGAATTCATCATAGTCGGACTCTGGGCTAATCCTATTCTCCAATGCATTGGCGATTGCTTCCAGCTTTGTGTTGCATATGAATTTGATTAGCATACTCTCCATTCCAGTCTCCAGTGAAAATGTTAATGAAAACATTGAGCAGTATCAAACCTAGAGCACATACACATAGGACTCCATGCACCACTGCCTAACCTGACTCTAAACCTTTAATAATACACAATACTTATGGGGTACAGATGGACAACAACAAACACTTGGCTAAGTGATTTGCATTAATTCAATTGAGTTTATATTCTGCAGGAAAACCTCACAAACTGGATCAAATGTAGGGAGAGGCCAAGGAAACAGCATTTGAACCGGGAAGGTGTACAGCTTTGATGTTCAATTGGAGCTAGAGTTCAAATTCAAGGATACCACAACAGTCCCTGAAATTTCAGCTTCAAAAACCAGAAACTTCAAAAGGCACACTTACATTTTGGCAAGTTTACTGCTATCTCAGGCTTGATTTCACTGGTGTGGTTCTTCTCACATACTTTAAAAGGATGCCAAATAGCAAAGTGGGCTGGTTCTGGTGTGGATCCAGCTTTAGGATAAAAGGATTTAGGATTTAAGGGTTAGTTCAAATCCTTCACTGTAGCCAAGATATATTGGAACGGACGTAACAGTTTTCTTATTCTAACTTACCTAAACCAAAATAGAATTTTCCACTTTTACTAGCAGAATTAAGCTGGTTATACCCACAACCACTTCTTACCCATAAGGCTTGGAGTTTTTGTCTTTTTTTGGGGGGGTCTGTGTGTAGAATCGACATTATTTTACATCTTGGTTTCCTCCAGAAAGTTCCATATGGGTTGGTTATTGAGCCAGGCATTCACCAGTGTTGAAGTTTAATATTAGAGTGCTCAATTGCCATGTTCCCTCTTGTTTGCACGTCTAATACTGCTGTTCGTTCTCCTCCCCTCTCTCTCCTCCCTTGGGAGATGGTGCTTTATGATGTACTTTACTTTGTGTCCTCTAACACACTAGAACCTCAGAAGGTGCTCAGAAGCACTCCTCAGAAGACCCCCAAACACGAACTCCTGATAGCAGTAAAGAAGCAAGACACACAAAGGGCAAAATGATTCTGTTTATGGTGAGATTTAAAATGAGATGAAAACCAACAGACAACCCCTGGAAGGGTTGGCTTATCCCTGACACAAAAAGATGCATCCAGAGAGTGCATTTTTGGCCTCTGGAATGTACCAGATGGCACAGATTTTAAAAAAAAAAGTTTCCTAACTCTTCCAATCCTGCTCTCATATTTCTGTGTTCATAACAACTGTTCCTTCTGGAATTGTGTCGAAGCAGAATTTCATCACTCTTACTGTACCTCTTACCTCTTTGGACCATGCAGCAATGTGCAGGAAAACACTGATCAGTCATTTCTCAAGTCACATGCTCCTAGCTGGGTTAATTTTCATTATCATCAATGTGTGTTGTGATCTGTGATATCATAACATGATGACTTATTTCTGAGGGAGGCTCACAAGTGGCTGTAAGTAAGTATAACTAAAATGAAGGTGCTATAAAGTTTGTTCTACTTGAGCAAAGGGTTTTTCTAACCTCAAACACGAAAGAGATCTACTCCAGCTTCTGAAAAGTTGCCCTGGAAACCAGATGTACACGGTGCCACTAAGTATGACATATCCCTGAATCAATTGTCCTGTTCTTATCATCCTTTCCAGCAAAGTTAGAACTGCAACCTGTTCTTGGCCTTCTCTTATTTGCTCTCATTCTCTGTTAAAAATTCCATGTATTTTACTTATAAACTTAATATTAAATCTTTAATATATCTATATATAAATAATGAATATTTACAGAATGTCTGCTAGTTAAAAGCACTGCTCAGATATCAACTAGCACTCCTTTTGCAACCTTGTGTGATGAAAATCTCTCATTTGGGCAACTCTGTTGACAGTGGTAATAGCCCCTGCAGTCTGCAGAGGGCCATTGCGGTTAAAGCTGGTTGGATACCACTGTGTTAGAACAGCAGGAGGTTTTCTCCACCACATTCAGGCAGCCTGTGTGAGGTCAACGCTTCCTCCTCCTTACTTGCAGCTGAAGTGAGGGAAAAATGCATTAAGTACTTGCTTAATTTTAACGTCTCAATATATCCAGAAACAGTACCCAGGATGTCATTCGGTCAAAAATCATGGAAGATGTGTTTAGCATTGTGTTGAGTAGACAAGAGCAGGTGTTAACCTGTACAAGCTCTGTTCTCCAAAGGAACAGATGGCCTGGAATATGCTTGTCCTTTCTCATTTTTCAGCTGCCCCATCCAGTACTATTGACTACTTTACTCTTCCATTCTGAAATACCCTTAAGCCCAGTAGGCAATTCTCATAGCTGCTACAGAGAGGCTTTTATTGCACTTTCATTTAAGGGACTTTAAATGACCCTGTTTATAACATACCGATGTTCTGAATAGGGTAGCAAGGGAAAGAAAAGCTATTGTCTGAGTTGCACAGAGTGGAAATGGAAGCACAGACAAAGCTTCTGAAAAGACTTAAATGATTCCTAATGATGGGGGTAATCACAAAGCAGTGTTCTTAAAGGCACATGAATATCTAATCCTTATTGGTTTAACTGAAAGGTGAGCAACCTAATCTTGGGGTTTTTTTAGCATTTCACTTACGTATCTACCTGCATCATGAAATACCTGAATACCTTTGAAAATCTGGCCCTTGGCCTCTATCCCATTTCAAGAAAGAGAGGTAAGCAATTAGAAACATAAATCAAAGGAATTTAGACTCCCCAGTGTACAAATCTTTCCTGAAAAAAACAAGTGTAAACTCTGTCTTTGTTAGAAAATAGTTCCTTAAGAAGTTTACCTGGAAATTCCAGAGCTATTAACTGGTCTGCTCGACTTCACAAGCCCACTCGTGAATTAATCCTTCTCATTCCCTATAGACTCATGAGTTGGGTACTATTGGCACTGTTTAGATTATGCTTCAACGAGTGCTGAAAGGTTTTCATTTTCTTAATGAGAACCGAAGTGAAACTGAAAACTATGGGCTTTGTTTAAACAAGAACAATGTGAATCTGGCAGAATCCAAACCAAACTACAGCTGAAATACTGACCTACATAAAAACCAAGAATGGAATAAGAACATGACTTAAAGACATTCCAGCAAGATACAACCAGCTTTAACTGGTGTCACATACAGAAACAGTAACTATGTCTTTGCAAGTATTACACACTTAGCAGTGAAAAGAATTCACCTCTTACTGTCTTACAATAAGCAAAATAAATACCAATTTAAATTTGTAACAAAAGGCGTAAGGAAATCAAACAGCTTAACACAGGTGGAACTGTAGATAACTGAAAATCTAGATGTGCAACTCTTCAAGTTATCTTTCCATGAAGAAATGAGCTGGAGAAAGAATAGAAGAGTCTTTGAACAGGGACTAATTCATTGTTATGGAATTAAAATAACACTGCCTGGCATCTCATCAGCTGACCTTGGAAATCCAGGGCAATCCTTCGCCACCACTTGGCTTGTGTCCTTGGCTTCTCTTACCTTTTTGTATTCCAAGCTCTGCTGGACTATGTGTTTTCTAGTGGAATGAAAAAGGTGGGCAGAAAAGGAGTAAGGTACGTTATAAACCAAAATTAAAAAAAACAAAGTCCCCCTACTTGTTCAATTCTACCATGCTGTGTGGGGTCCACACGGAGTGGGCGGGTAAGTTTATGCCCTTTCTCTTCTTCCAACCCTCTTTCCCCTCCAGTGGAAAGGACACCACCATCTCCATTCACAGCTTCCCATCATACGAATTGTTTTCTCTTCCTGTCAGAATCTATCTGTACACCAGTGTTATCCACAGGCCTCACAAGGTAACAGAACATAATGACTTTTATGTGCTTGTCTGCCTTAATCTCTGGAAGTGTTCCCTGCAATCACTCTCCGGGGGGTTCATTTGTTAGATCATTCCCCATCTGGGTGAGCTGTATTTAATGTTTATACTATGAAAAAGATCACTGGCGGGTCTTTTCAAACCTTGCTGTAGTTGGTGGAATCTGTATACATGGTGGAAAGGAGCTGGCTGCACTTCTTTGGCTGGAAAAAAAAAAAAGCAGCATTGCTTTTTCAATAATTTCTTTGTTGCTTTAACATGAAAAGAATAAACTAAGCAGAATGGGTCAGTTTCAAGATTACTCCTCTATAGAGGGAAAGTTTTTAAACAGATCTGTTCTGGCGTCGAGTGACTCAAGTAATTTTCAGGTTATTGATCTCTTCCCAGCGTAATTTCTTTGTGATTATTTTCCCTCTCCATCCTTGCTTCATCACTCCTCCATAAGGACCCTCCAAAGAAGTGGTGATCTATTCCCCTTTTCCATTACACATGCTCCAGCCTACCTTCCATAATGGCAAAAACAATGCTGAGTGAGTACCAGAGGTTCAGAGACTTAGGGAAGGAATAAAAGAAGTTTTTGTGTGCACTGTTCATTTTCCACTTTCCCAGCCATAAGGGAAACAACCATCCCAAATTCATGTTGATAAAACTTTTAGATCCTGCTATGAGTGTATTCGATAAAAGCATGTGACATGAGCTTCACACAGTACCAATCTGTTCTAATCTTTCCAAACAACTGCACTAAAACAGCGATGGCAGTTCCACCCCCACAAATGCTCACAGCAACACTGTTCTCAAGACATAGCTGTCCAATAAAAACAAAGCTGCCCCAGGAAAGATGATCACCAAAAAAGCATAGGAAAAGCAGGAAAAGATGACCTCACAAAGACCTAAAATAAGCTTCCTGTCATTAAAAAAATCCTTTTAGAACAAGTCTCAAGGCTACACCTTCTACTAGGTTCAATCCCTACTCACTACAAAGGAGACCAACGAGTTTATTTGGCTGTTCCCATGCTAGTTCACCTAAGATGGTCCTGAAAGCCAGCGAGTAGAAGACCCCACAAGTCACAGGATACCTCTGCCAGTGCTGCACCACCCACTCAGTGAAAAGCTTTCCCTAATGTCCCATCTGAACCTCCCAAGCCACAGCTTGTGACTGTTGCCAATGTTCAACTGTCTGCTGCTATTTAGAAGAGTGTGGTTCTGTTGCCTTTGCAATCGTACTTCAAGTGCTGTAGGCTTCTAGCTCACCTTTTAGCCTCCTATTCACTACACTAAACAAGCCTAGATCCTTCAACCTTTTTTCACAGGACAGGTATTATGGGCCTTGATCATCTTAGCAGTTGTCTCCACGAGACCCTCCCCAGTTTTTCAATATCCTTGAATTGTTGAGCCTAAAACCGGACAGAGAGTCTCACGTCATCAGACTGAGAGAGATGACGAGTTCATCCTGAGTCAACTCTCATCACAAAAACAACAAACTGGCATATGGGGCTACAACAGGAAGAGTGTAGCCAGCACATCAAGGGAAACTCTTACTTCCAACAGCTATGTGAAACTTCACACGAGTTTGACCCACTTCTCCATAGGATTTCGTGATTGGCAAGGAACCTTTCCTATTGCCTGAGCATTTCCCACTATGGCTCACCTTGCGAACTCCAGAGGCAGAACACAGGACCTAAAGGGCAGTATAGCTTTGTGAGTAGGTTGTTGTTTTTGGAGGTAAGGATTGGGTTCAAGCACTCTGAAGCAGAGAAAGGCCTGAAGCTTGGAGCTCCTGTGTCCGTAGTGGATGTTATTGCTGCTAGGCCTTTGAGCCAAAGGAGTATTACCTATTGACTTGAGTGAGCGGCACTTAAACATGAGTGTTGGCTCAGGCAATGCAAGGAAGAGAAGATGGCTCCCAGCTGTCAGTACAAAAGTAGTTGTACGGGTGCTGTTCCACTGAGAGGCTATACAGAGAAGACTCCACATCCTTACGATTACTTGTGAGATGGGGGAGGTGTTTCAAGTGCAAGTTTCAGCTGCTGGCAGTTTGGGGACTTACTTTTCCCTTTGTGTTTCCAGTCTGCTGGCAGAAAGGAAGATGGCCAGCACTATGTTGTTGCATGTGAAAATAAACAGCTTCATGGATTTAGTTCAACATTATGGGTTTGCAGTACGAAGGGCAGGTAAGCATATTGGATAAGTTCATTTTCTGATGGCCTCCCTACCTCATAGGTTAAGTCGCTGTCAAATAGAGCCTTTCTCCTTCTGTTGCTCTAAAGGAAACTATAAGAGATGCAGACTGTTTTGAGATTCACACTGGGAAGTGATATTAAAGCAGGATGAATGTACAAGATGCATATGCTACTGCATACATTGAAGTTTGCTGATCTCCACAAGCATCTCTGTTTATAAGGGGTGGTTTTCCCTGAAAGAACCATGAAACTAGACTGTGTTTTGGAAAGCTCTGCCTTAGGCTGATGAACCCCATTTTGCAGATATGGGACAGCACTCAAATCTCTCCTGCTCTCCTGGAAAAGACCTACCCAAATTATCGTACAAGAATTCAGAGAAGCCAAAACTAAAGGATTATTTTATAGCATAATACCCCACCCCACTTATGCACCACTACAGTGCCTGGCTATGTTCTGCTCGGGAGAATATTGCATTCAACGATAGATACGAAGACAGCCTGAAAAGGGTTTCCGGCTTTGGATGGAAGATAAGCCAGAAAAAAGATTTGCATTGCCTTGGGAGTCTAGTACTGACAATTTCAAGAAGTCACACAAACTTTTAAATTTGCAGTGATTAAATAATACACCACTCTTTTGTGGATCTGAGTATACAGCATAATTTAGCATTTCTCCTTGAGAATTAATACATTGCCTAGGATTCTCCACAGCATGAAATCATCACAGACTTACAAGGTTTGGCTAAGATCATACCAGCTTCTTTTCATTTGTTTTCAGAAAGTTGTTTTCTCAAAGAAGCCTCATGACAGCATGCACAAAACATGTCATAGCACGCCCCTGACCTACAGTATGCTTTCGTAGCAGTCATTTTGTCCTACAGATTCATAGAGTAGGTAGTAAAGAATAACTCCACCCATTGAAGTTGAGGGTCAACCCTGAAATTGCATAGATCTGGTATAAAGCCAGTGGTGGTGAATCTAAAAGACTGCTAGAGTGTTGACAGTTCTTAGGAAATAACATAGACCAGCTCAGAGACTGCCCTGCACGTTACTGCCTTGCACTCTCAGGTATTCCCAAAACCAAAAAGGAACAACCAAGAAGGATGCTGGGCCAGAAGTCTCCAGAGGAACTCTCCAAACAGCATTTCTATGATTCTGTAACAGTTCAAGTTCAAAACCAGGAATGATGAGCATGAATAGCTAAATCCCTAAGAGTTTTAGGGTAAAGGCCATATTGCCTCACTTAGCACTTCCTAGAAACTACTTCAGGTGTCTTTCCCCTCTGCATTCTGACTTCCCTGAGTCACGTTTCTGTACATTTAACTTTTCTTATTCAGTAGAGGAAAAGCACGTGGGTACTTAACTCAGGACTTGTGGTATCTTCAGGTGGAAGCCATCACATAGGCAAGCATGGCACCAGGTAGCCTTTCAGTGCCCAACCCATTACAGCACTGTGCATTGCAAAAGATCTATGCAGTTTGTCAGTTGTACCTCCACAGAGGAAATTCTTGTCCACAGTGGGTCATCAACAATATCAGGAACAAAATATTTTCCTTTAGTACTGTCCCCTTAAAACACAGAGTCTACATTGCTGTGTGTACTAAACACCAAGTAGTTGGTGCTGCAAAGGCCTCAGATGTTGAACTGATGATGACAGGGAACCTTCCACCTCAGTAACCTCACTCCGCTACAGTGGAAATGATGATGCCAGCAGCGCTTTGCCAGGTCAGTCACTTCACTGTCAGATACAGCTGAAAGGATGAAGAGCAAGGAGAGTGGAGTCACGAAACAAAGTACAAGTTCAAGTCTCACTTCATTCTTTACCAAAGTTTGGTGGGAAAGAATTGGCTAAGGGCCCATTTTCAGTTCAAACACCAAATTGCTTTGATAATTAGCAAGTCGATTGGAACATGTGCAGCGCCTAGGCATAATACACAAAGCAGATGATAGCATGTCAAGAAATCATATTTGATATAGATTAAAATTACTGAAATATAGGGAATTATGGAAAAATACAATCATTTTGCAATTAAGATTAGGACTAAAAAAGGATTTGCATTCATTGTAACAAGCAAGACCAGTAACAACTAACAACCACCTACAGAGATGGAGCTATTAACATGCAAATGATCATTATTCTGACCGAGGTTTTTATACAGAAAATGTGGCATTTATGCAGATTTCAAAGAAGTTGTTTGAAACAAGGTATGTATGGATAAAGAGATGGGAGTGGGAATATGGTCTGTTTATTCCGGAAAACAGTTCTGCTTGATACAGAAGGAAACCAAGAAACAAAATTACTCAGTTGGGGCTGAAACAGACATGGTGTGGGATTCCAGCAAACCTCCCTGACAACATGATTACAAACAAGAAAGAGCCTTGGGGCCAGAATGTTAATGTAAGAAATGCAAACCTTTATTTAATGATTTAGAGGAGGATAAACCAGGGAGGAAAGAGGATATTACTGATGTGAAGGTAGGAAATAAGAAGAGAGGAAATCGTTGTGGAAATGGTACAAAAACCTGAGCTCCTCAGGTGTAAGCGAATAGGAGTTTATACCTGTAAGCACATGACTGCATCTCACGAGGAGAAAGTATTATCTGAAGTTATGCTAAATACAACTTCCTCTGCTACCAACATTGGGTATGATTACTACTCTAATTTCGTTCCTTCATACCACATAGGTCTTGACAAATTCATTGCAGTCCATTCTTACAGACAGGGAAAAAGGACAACTGAGCTCCAGTGGGAGGCAAAAATGGCAAAGAGCTCATTGAGAGTACTCAGTGAATGGCAGGGAGCACAAAACTCTCTATCTTGCCAGTGTGTTGTCAAGATTTTGGCAGTGGTCAGTAAAGAAACAGAATAGCAGCCACCAAAACTGATGACCGCATGTTACTGTGGGAAAATTCTACCTTTAAATAAGATATAGGAGAATGTTCTTCTGCACACTACAGCAGTGTCTTTGAGAAAAAGGGTATTTACAGCTGAGTTTCATTGCAGCTCCCTTTTACATTCATAAAATTTCAGATCTATAAGATTTCAAGCATCAGGGAAATTGGCCGCTTTCTATTTTAGAATTTCCGAAGGTCTTGGAAGTCTCTTTTGTGACTCAGGTAGCAGCACTGTATTTTAAAATTGCATTGTATGTCCTTACGAGAGAGCCTTTAAAAGATATTATAATGTCTGGGTTTGACCTATGTGGTAGAAATGGAGTGAGCATGACAGCCAGAAAGTACAAGAGCTGGGGAAGGGTTACACCAATTTCCCACTTAGCAGGCTGCACTGATCTTGCAGTCCCAAAGAAGGGAATCTTAGGAGAAGCTGACTTTGCAAACGTCAAGTTATAATTCCATATTATGAAGTGCACATTAAGAATCTTTCAACTCTGCAAAGGGTGTTTCTCAAAAACTGCTAAGGCAAAGAGCACCACCGCAAAAATAAGCCATGCACCTGCTGCTGAGACCAAAATAAAATAAGCAGGCTCAGCTGGTGGGTCCAAAATCAACTGTGCCAAAGCCAGTGAATGAACATTTTACCCTATTCCCTTTTCGTTGCGAACTCTGGCTGTTTCGTTTGTCTATGCTAACGTGCACACCACCAGATAAGTGCTGAAAACCCTGAACACTGTGCTCCCACAGGGAGTGTGTAAGAGATGAGAATGAATGGCACATTAGGGTTTTCTTCCCCCCAGTGAATGTTTAGGCAGCTGTGGGAAAAAGAATTTGAAGAAACTTTTTTGGTCTAGTCGATAGTAAGGCAGGATCCAAGCATTTTAAGGTCTTGAAAATCTCCTAAATCATTGGATTACACCTACTTCTTGCTTTTCAACAGATGTCAGAAGTATCACACATTCCCTACCAATGATCAAGGCATAGAAATTGTCATGGGGGATCAGTGAATGGTTCATCTGGCCACCATTCAAGTTAGTATTAGCTTGAATGAAGCAAAGACACAGATCTCCTAACTCCTATTACTTTGTGAATCAGAGAGCTGACTGCAAGAGAAACATGCCACTTACAGTTTAGAATAACCTGCCCATATGGGATGATTCCACAAACACAAGAGCAATTTAAGGAAAAAAGGACAGTGCTTGGCTAACACAGCACTCAATATTTCTTTTTAACCTCAACAGTTAGAAAATATGATTTAAGGCAACACACTAAGTCAGAAAAATCTCTTATCTTCATTTTATAGATACAGGAAAGAATAGTGCACTGTGGTTTGCCAAGCTGCCCTGGTCCCTTGATTGTCCCGGTCTAAGTGAGAGACCTGGCTGGAGTGCCCACAGCTCCCTTTGGGCCATATAACTAAGGCCCCTTCCCATCAAAACAAAGAACTGTAAAAGGGGAGAGGAGGTGGTGGAGTTCCACTTCTTGCCCCAGTAGGGCCTTGAACGTTCCCCCAGACCATCAGTTGAGACATGACTATAGCAGCTAAGGCTGTGCTGTACTAGTAAATTTGAATGTGCCCAGCAATGTTCCCAAATGCAGTAATGTTAGTAAACGGTAAGCAAGTTTGCTAGCATAAGATTTGGCCTGTTAAAATTTGCACTTACCCCAAACAATTTCCAGCCACAGATGATCCAGGGATCACTCATAAGTAGGAAGGGTTGCATGAAGCTATACTCTTTTGGGGATTACAGTGGTTTACTACCACAGATCTGGGCCATTCCATACCAGGTAGCTTTACCACCTGGAAATGCTGCAAGATACATTTAATTTATTAGTACAGCCATAACTTAAGATGCTTGCAGGAGGTCACCCAGAAAATCGGTATGGTAGAGCTGTGACTACAGTCCAGGTTGTCTAAGTCCTAGTCCTGGTTCATCTCACTAAGCCTGTATCTGCACTCTCCCTTGTTTAGCACAAGCTTTTCAACCTGCATAGTGATGAAGGCAGGAAGATCGATAAACAAGTTACTTGGACCAACACTTGCTGGCTCAAGTCTGAATGTGTCTGTGCTCCTAAATCTTGCTTAGTAGTACACACAAACTTCTCAGCCCACAGATTCCAAATGCTGTGACAATCTAGAAAGTAATCTGCAATGTACACTCAGTTTTCATAATATAAATACACTCCATGTTTCCTCATCATATGCTTCCTCAATACTACAACTAAAATAATGATCAGTTCCTGTAAGTTTAAATCATGTATCCTGAGCCCAAGACACTGACTCAGGCTCCTAACAGGTTCCTTAAAACTGTAAGTGTCTGGTCCTAAATTCAAAACAGAGACTCCTGCCAACTGATCCTCAGTATGGAAACATCTCACATGCTCTTCTTCACTAGCACATGATTCTACATACATCCAAAAATGCGATGCCACACAGATACAGTATGAAGACATAAAAGGACAAGCAGCAAAAGACTCTGCCTTCTTTTGCCTAGAGAAAGTACAATTATCTAGTAGCAGAAAACCAATCATCCATTATTCCTCTTTAGCTCTCTCCACTATAGGGGAGTGAAAATGAACAGAGCATGATTACTACTACAAGGAGAGGACAGTTTAGGACACACAATCTTTTAAGGTGGTCCTGCCTCTCAGGCAGTTTTTATAACCAGGGAGGCCTCGAATCCTAAATCTCAGTTCTCTTGAATTCTGAGAATCTCATCAAGTGTTTTCATTTGGTCTCACTGGATATTATTTCATGCAACTCTGTCCTGTCAGCCAGGGTCTTCTTCACTATAGCAGACACTTAGAATCCTACTCTAATGCATCTTTCTACTGTGCAAAACAGATTCTCTATGTCTAAGTCCACATGGTCAGTTTTTATTAGGTAAATAAACTTAAGCCCACTTTGAGTGATCTGGGATACTTGATAACCCCTAACAGTTAAAAAAAAAGTCTTTCTTTAGGACTGTGAAAGATTGCATGGTCCTAGTGACTACAGCCACGTCAGATAAGCTGTAATAAATAAATAGGAATAAAAATAATAAACTACCTTTTCAAATATGTCAGCATTGAAAGCAACCTTTATGTAACCCACAGAGAAACAGGTGGGGTAATCAAGAATAAATAGGGAACTATTTAGGTTAGTCCTTCCTTACGTGGAAGGACCTTCCTTAGGTGGAAGGACCAAACCGTGGAGTGAAAGGAACAACTAAGAAAAAAAAGGGCTATAAAAGCAACTTTCCTTCATATTACCTGCACACATATGCAATCCACACTGCTTGCAGAATTACATATTTACTTTTGTAGAGTTCCTGTGCTCTTGAAAATTTGTCCGCTCTCAAAGCTGAATTCTGAGCTCTCTTCAGCGAAGCCAAGCAGTTATGAAGACCTATCTAGTTGACACTACACCCCTGCACCAAAGCTTGACATAACCCTTGGGAGAATTTATCTGAAGAAAGGAACCCTGGGACACATCTGTAAAGACACTTGAACAGTGATGACATGTGTGAGTGACATGAGCATCTAATGCTCTATGCACTAGTTCTCTTAAAAATTCACTGAGCCCAATTTTACATCTGTGAAGGATCTCAACAGTTTGAAAATAGCTGTATGCCCAATCACTTTCAAATAATTTGGTGTGAAGAACATTTTGAGCAGTGGCGAAGGAGATGCCTGATCTTACTGAAAATGTTTGTTATAGATAGGGATCAAACACAGCTCTAAGGTTCCTAAAAGTTCAAGGAGGTTTGGATGCAGCAGCTGAGTTGTGCATCTGCTGACCACTGGATAGAAAGGCTGTTCTCAAGTGCAGGATGCCTTATGTATTCACAGCCAGAACTTCAATTTTCTTTTTGATGTTGGTAATTGTAACCATCTATAACATGGATGGGAGACAAATGCCTGGAAAGGAGCATTGCAATGATCTCCTTGATGAGCAGACAGTTCACGTTCCAAACAAAATGAGTTAAGAACAGAGGAGGGATCAGCTCTTTGCAGGACTGATAGTGTCTTCACTCAAAGAATACCAAACCCATAAGGTCATGGTACTCTCAAGAGGATTTCTTAGACTGCAGCAAATTCAAGTTCAGTTGAAATGTTAAAAAACCCCTAGCTTGGGAATGGGTTATGGAAGCTGAAGATCTGGCTCCTTTAAGATAAAGGGTGTTTCATATTGCTTTCCTAATTGTTCCAGGGGAAGAAAGCCATTTGCAGCATGTTCTGTTCAACCTTGGAACTAATGGGAGGCATGAAGGAGTCTTGTTAACAAACAAAAGGCTTTGGAGCTTTGTAAATGGAGAAATTTTGCCTGCAAAGCTGAGTTTTACACTAAATTGGTTATTTTTCATCTGACACAAGTGTGGGAGACATGAACAGAGAGACCACTAAAAATACTAAAAATATACAAATACTGTTTTTCACTTTACATTATGAATTGTTTTTCCCCAAAAAAAGATCAAAACCCCCACAAAATTTCCCCAGAAAAAAGTTTCCCATCACAGAGGGGAAAGCAGGACAAGGAGAAGCAAAGGGATTTGGTAAGGTAACAGAAAGTCAGTGGCAAAGCACTATTTCCCATTAACTCATACGTTAGGACTTTTATGCAACTGCTCATAGGGCAAGAGGGAGACAGACTGACTGTTCAAAGAGAGATTTAGAACTCCCTCTTCCCCTCTTACATGGGAAACTGTGCAGAAACCTAAATGTATTTTTGACAGAGGAAGGCTGCTCAAAAGATCCTGAAGGCTTTCTGCCAAGATTTAGCTTTCCTAGCATTTCAGTTGCTTTTGGGGCTGAAACTCTATTGCAGACCTTGTCCACCAATCCTTCTCACTAGCAAAAGGCAATGTATCTTGTGAATTCCATATAGCAATACAATTCTACCAAGGAATGGAAATTTATTCCCTGTTATGACTTAATTTCCCAAATCCTTGAGGCAATTTTCAGCCTGATAGTGGCAGATGTTGCACACTAAACACCCATGTTTTGAAGTCAGGATATTTACCTGGATCATAGTACTTACACTGTTTTCTAGTTTCTTGTGCAATACTCATCATCATGTTATTCAAGCACTCTTGGCATCAACTGTATTCATATAAGCAGGCCTGATCACACTCATTACAGATTATAAGCCCCTGTCGCACCTTTTTGCAAAATGTAACAAAAAATAAAACAAGCAGTAGTTCCTTCCCTAATTCTCAAAATTCAGTAGTTTTACAGTACCAGGTTAGAATACAATAAATAGTCTTACCAGAAAACGGCAGACCTTTAGCAAACATGGGGTGAGGTACTTCCATTAAGTACAGCTCTTCTAAAGATCTTCTACAGATACTGACAGAAGGAGAAAGCATCATCTATTTTTGACATTATCTATAGCCCTTGGTCTTCCTCTGAGAGGGCTAGCTAGCTGATGAAGCTTTGGACATAGCTAGGCCATCAACTGGTAAATGAGTTAAAAGAGAAAGGCTTACATATGGCTAGAGGTGTGACAAGGGTAGATGCTCCTGTACTGGATCCCTTTTCCCCTTTTCTGGTTTATAAGGCAGGAAGGTGATTGTGGTCTGAGCCAAGATCATGAGAAAGTAGCAGCTTTTGCCTCAAACTCCACAGAGCTTATACCATCCCTGGTTCTCCAAAGAACCACCCCAGCTTTCTCAGGCTCTCAGCTGCCGAGGAACCTTTTAAGCTGATGACACACCTATTGAGCACCTGGTCAGAGCCAATAGCATGGGCAGCACTGGGGCTGAGGGCAGGCAGGAAAGAAAAGTAGCTCTGTTCCAAAACTAAGAGATGAGCTCCACTGCGCCAACTTTGTGTCTCCACTTTCATACACCACCAGCCACCATATGTGGGAAGCTTAATGCTGAGAGGGAGGGTGGCGAGAATGCTCGTCAGCCTTTCATCTCTCTCCCTCACAAGCACCATTCCTGCTGCTGTTTATGCCTCCCAACCCCAGGGACCAAAGTGCCTATTAGACTCGTCATCCTCCCTCTGCAGATGTTCCCCCTGAGAGGTTCATTAGGCCTTGCTGCCTGACAGCAGGCAGCCAGAGAACCAGGTGGCCACCTTCTTTTGCAATGCCAGTGTTATTTCCAAGGGGTTAGACTCACTGGGAAGAAGCTTTTAAATTCCCTGTTTCCCAGACACAGGGAGGGCTCCATAAAACCCTCCCCACACAGATGGATTGAAGAAAAGCATTAAGCTTGGTATATTCTCTGCAGGAGTTCATTACCAGAGGGAGAGGAGAAGTGTGAATCCCTTGGTGTCTGCCAACAAGCTTAGAAAAGCAGTTTGTGCTTCCCTAGCCCCTCCTGTCCCAGGATCACAAAGCACTTTACGTGCATCACTCCAATGTACTTCACAGCCATCAGGTAAACAGTACAACAGTGCTGTAGATGGGGAGAAGAGGCTGGTGTTCACTCACCCCTGAAAGAGGCAGAGTAAAAATGGAAGCGGGAAAGACTAGCTCAAACATCACTGCTGCTACTCTTCCTTCTTCCAACCCACCCTGTAACTCTCAATGTAGTATCAACTTCCTTTCTTTTCAAACTTCAAATATTTTTTATAACCATAGTCAGACTTTATGAGCTGCTAGGATTTTTGGACACTCTATAGAAAGGAAGGAAAATTTCTGGCAGAAAAGTTATCAATATTTTAGGAAAGAGTGGAAAGAAATCTGAAGGGAGGGACTTCAACAGACACTTGAACATGTAACTTAAAATAGCGAGCCTACCCCAACTCAGCCCTACATTTGCCTGCTTACACACAGATGTTAGACTTCTTGTTCTTCTTATAGCCACTTCCTCATGTGTCTGCTTCCATGTGTTACAGGGGAGATATCTTCACTAGGTAAGGAAAAACTACCTTTCCACCTTGTATTGAAGGAGGCTCCAAGAGGATTAGCTCAGTGACTGCTCTCTGCACTTTCTTGTTTGTACCAGTATGTTTGATTTGGCTCTTGTTATGTGTAAGCGCTCTTCCTTTCTAGAGCATGAAGAGAGAAGAGGAATGGGTAAGGTAGCTGACTTTTAAGGGGGGCTTCTCTGTGATGAATTAAAAACCTCACAATTAAAAAAAAAAAGATGGAGTAGCATTCTTCTAATGTGCCATTTTCAATAGAAACTTTATTTATAGAGCAGCCATTTAACAGAGAAGTGTGAGAGTCACAGCAGCATTTCAATTGCATGTCAGGAGGAAAACTGGCCCTGTAGTTCAGATAAGTGACAAATAGAGAAGAGCTGGAAGTTAGGCTGAGAAACAAGATGACCTCGGGCAAGTCATTATACCTCTCTATGCCTCACTCTCCCATTCTGTTAAGCTGAGATTTTTAAAGATCACCTGGCCTGACAAGTGCAATAAGTATGTAAAGACCTCTGAAGAGGACATACACTCAGCTGATGCTCACGCAACCGGGAGTACTGTTGGGAATGGGCAAGAGGAAGGCAGCAAGGCTCAGCAGCAATCTGTCTTCCACTGCAGGCATGCAGTGGGATATACTTGGGAATCCTAAAGACTACGTGCCCAGATACACCCACAGGTGCTCATGCTCTGGGAAGACTCATTGTATCAGGACTAAAACGATGACATGAAACCACTAGCTGCAGACAGGTGTAGGAGTCAGAAAGATCACAGGCCATCAGAAGCAGAGAACTGTGGGAATCACCGTTTCAATTAGAAAAAATGCCATTCAGAAACATGCCGCCCAGAAAAAACAGACTGAGAATTCAGTGCCAGTTTGAATAGGGTGGGTGCAAGGCCACACCGTATTTGGGTAACCATTCTGCACTGGCTGATATTAATATGGGAGTACCTGGGGCAACATGAACAGGGGAAGAGTACAGATACTAACAGTGCATCAGCCATGCGCATACACAGATCTGCAGCACATACAACAAATACAACACACATCAGTTAGGGAGTCAAGGAATTTTGAGGACAGAGTGAAGCCAGCACATCAAAAGCTTCTAGAAAAAAGCATTATACCTGGGCACAGAGAAGACATGCATACTTCAGAGAATCCCTCCTGCTCCCAACAGAGGAATGTGTCATCAATATTACTTATGCTCTTCAGAGTAATCACCAGCTTTCTCTTGAAAAACAGAGGGACCACAAGGGAATATGGGCTGGTTGGCAGCATCTGTTTGTTCTCCACAGGTGCAAAAGGTCCTAGCATGTAGCATCCAGGTGAGTTGTGAATATCAGGAAGCAGTAAATGTGGAATACAAACATGTAAGGGCATGATTTGGCTGTAGTCTGGCTAAATGACATGCCACTGACTTGGGAGTGGGGTATGTTATAGACAACTTGTCAGAGTGAATTTTAGAGGCATGAGCTGTAGGGCAGAACCCCAGGGAGAAGTTCTTTATAGCTATACCGGATAGATTATTTGGAAAGAAGCATGCTCTGAATTCAAAGGAAACCAAGATAATATCAGTAACTCTGTATTCTGTATAAAGTGAGCTTCTTTCATTATTTTCCTACAGAAATAAATTTGCAGGCACTTCTGGTTGCTGAAAGAGACTTAAAAACACACGGATAAGATGAGGTGTAACAGAACTGTGTCTATGATTGGAAAGACTGTGCAATCAACGTATAATTAACCTGTGAAACTCGTTGCCAGAGGATATTATAGAAGAAAACAGATTAGCAAGATTCAGAAAAGGATTAGACCTTACCAGAATAGTATCTGCAGCTAGGCTTGCTAGAATAAAAACCATATGGGTTATTAGTCTTCCCACTTCAGGGTATAAAACAATCACAAGTTGGGGTCAGAAAGCAGCGTCTCCCTATTATGTTGCATTGTAAAACTGGGCGCACCAGGAGGTTGTTATAAGTCTATCTAAAGCATCCAGCACTGGCAATGGCTAGGACAGAATACTGGACTGGATGGACCATTAGTTTGATACAGATGAGCAATTTCTTATACCATTCCGCCCTCATTTCCTGGGAGAATTCCACTCCCCAAAGAGATATGCTCCAAGCAATTGAAATTCAAGTGTAAACATGTTATTGCTTGAGCAATTTGCGGGCATACAGAGGTACAGAATAGCAGTTAGACCCCAAAAAGAGGCATGTTGTGGAGTAAGAGATTTTTCTATTATAGCTTTGTAATCACCACCTACAAATTTCATGGCTGTCATTCAGCTGGTCAGCTTCAGTGGAAGTGCAACCCAAATCCCTCTTGCATAGGCTCTCAGTGTGAAAGCAGTAGAGAAATCTTCTGAAAGTAGGATGGAGCCTGTACCACTTAGAGCTACATAGTTTGTCCATCCAGTGGAAGGAAGAACCAGGCTGCAGCAACGTGAGGCAAAGGACAGACCAGCAGTCCCCTTCCTCTGATGTTGCAGAGGTATTTCCTTCCCACATCTCGCTGTGGGTAGCAGCTTCGCTCTTCCCCTGGCTCCCTGCTGCATAGCAGGTTAGGTGAAGAGGTTCTCTCTGCCCTACTGGATCAGATAGGAACAAGACTGGGGCGGGGGGCTGGGGGGGGAGGTGGGAGGTGGAAGGTGTGGTGAGGCAAGAGTGGAAAGTACGCCAAGAGGCAGTAGGTAGGTGTCAGCAGGTAAGGCAAAGAGCAGGACTATGAATGCGTGGCACAAGTGTGAGAAGCAGAGGTGGCGGCTGCTGGGGGTGGGCTATGCCGTGAAGGAAGCAGAAGGAGTTGCTAAAGAGACAGAGCGTGTGGGTGGACGACTGCACGATCGCTCACAAGGTTGCACAGCGCAGCAGCAGAGGCTGACATTCACGGGGTGCAGACAGAGAGGCAGGCAAGCACAAGCAGAAGGGGAAGATTCAGTGGGAAGGATGGAAAACAGTGTTTATTAACTCCATCTCCTACACAAAGCCACAGCCGAAAGCAAAGAATAATGGCAGTGACGACAGAGGTGAAAGTCTACGATACATAGATGGGGACAGCATGCCAGTAATGCTGAGAAAGTGCATTGCTACAGGCACCTGCTTAAAAGTGGGTGGTGTTGCCATTACACCCCTTGGAATTTGGGCAGCATGGGGTAAGTGCCTCAACTCTAGCAGGACTGCAAGGGGCAGACAGGACATGAATCTCCTCCGTCTCCCTCTCCTTCCCCAGGACAAACCATTTCAGATTTAAAATGGGGTATAAGACTACCCGACTAGGAACAAAGACAATTTTGGGCAATGCACTGTTCATACCATCCTTGACGTATCTGTGTATGCACACACATTTTAATAGGCTAGGGGCTGCCTTTCACATGAACTGGTAACTCCTGAATTTTGCTTCCTGACTCTACTCCCAGTCACGCAAAATGCTTCTCTGAAGAATTTAGAGTTCTCTACCTCCTGTCTCCTTGAACACTGGCCATAGCTTTCTACAGCAGAGACCATGGTTTTGGGACATGTCTAGCACAACAGGGACTGGACCCTTGTAGAGATCATTCAGCTTTCTGAAAAATACAGTTAAATGTGTTCCACCTGCACCACCAACATCTCTCAGCCCCTGGCTGGAAGGTCAAGTGTCCACTCTGCATCAGATAGCCTGATCTTCAGAGACTGCATTTACTCTTATAAAGGTCAAACTAGTAACAGATCTATTTTCCCTCAGAATTTGCTGTGATCCTGTGTTACCTCTGCAAATCAAGGAGTCAGCTCTCTTTCTTTTTTGAACTCCAGCCTATTAGACTTGGCAGCTGACTCTTGCCTTACAGTGACCAGCCCCTGAAAGGTGTCTCTCATTCCTAGGAAGGTCGGGTGCACATAAACTCTCATGAACGCCCATAACAAACACATATTCATACAAACACACACAGATGCCAGCATTCACAGATGCACACACAGCTTCCCCACTTCGCACTGCTGTTTTCAGCAAGGACCACTCAACGTGTTCAGCCCAACACGCTGTGATGACGATGTAAACGGAAAAAGAAAAGCCTTTCACCTGTGAAACTAATTAATAGCCAACAAACTTGCTTCAAGGTAGGAGACCTGGCACTGAAGGCAAGAAGCTGTCCTGGAGACCGGTAGGAGCCCGTCTCAGCTGCTAGGTGGCAGCATCCATTCACTCACCCGCAGCAGCCGCAGGGCTGGGGCTCGCCAAGGCGTCTGTTGGTTTTAATTCTGCGAGAATCTGATGCTCATGGAAGTGAGCGATGGCAATAGCCCCCACTACAGCCAAAAGGCTCAAGGCTGTTGCTGTCGCTGCCCATGATGGGAGCATGCATGAGCATGAAAAGGAAGTCATCATGGCTTTTAAGGCGTACTACAATCGGGGCTGCAGCTTTTTAAGGGGATGTAGCTGGATGGACACCTTATCAGTAGGCAGAGAGGCTGTGTCCTCCTCCACAGCTATTTGAGGGCCCTTCATCACCAATCAAGGTGAATACTTACCTTCCAAGGGCTTTTCAAATGCCAGTTAATTAGTCCCCCCAAAACCCAGAGCAAAGCAGGGGAGCCAGAGCCTTGTGTTCTCTGCAGCAAACGAGACTGAAACTCTGTGAAGGGCCCCAAGTAAAAGCAACCTTCAATGCAACACATGGGAACTGCTGCAGCAGATTTAGGGGCACTTCTAAGGATGCCAGTTGAATATTATATTCTTGTTATTCATATAATTAATACCGTAACTACTACTCAATTCCCTGTGTTATTGATATAAGCATTATATTCCAGTTATTTTCTGCAGTTCTTGTCTTTTTGACATGCAATAGATTTTCTTATGGAGACTCTGGGCCCACATCATTTAGGACACATGGGAAAAGCTGATTTTCAGCAGAATATGGTTAAATATTCCAGTCCCAGGATCCTATTTAACAATGAGGTGCTCCTGAACACAGCTTGAGAACTGAAGGACAGAGATTTAAACTTCCCCGTGTCAGAAAGCCTCCACAATGTCCATTTGCTTGCTGCCAGCCACCACAGCCAGCAGTTATGGATAAACCTTGACCCTGCATTCTTTTTTTCTGGCATGAAGAGCAGGGAAACAGTAAAGAACATTGACATTTAAATCAAGTCGTTAGGTTTCATGACCAAGATCACATACAAATGACTTGAGCTATATCAACTCTCCCTCAGTGAAACTGATTCAGGCAGATATTACGTTGATTTGGCTTAGTTCATGCTTGGAAAGTTTTCTCTGCAACTACAACAAGGAAAAGAGGGGTTTTTCAGGAAAAAATACCACCCTTCTTTCTCTGCAGATGGGGAGGAAGTGCTCTTGGCCTCTGCAGGCAATTAAGCAAGCTTAGTATGAAGGTAGCATGTTGTTTGTGTCTGCTCTACTTGACAAGAATGGGCATACTTACTTTGAGCTTCTAAATCTTCAAATAACCATACAAAGTGAAAACAGGAAGGTTAGGTGCTGTCCTTCCTTCCTGGCCTAGAAGCAGGAGGTGTTCACTTGAGCCCTCTGATGCAGGGAGGAAACTGGACCAAAATGATGTCTCGTACTGCTAAACAGAACCAGTTTAGCAAGAACTGAAATCAAGCTCTGGGCACTGCCTGTCCATGGTATTTAACAGTTACCTCCCTCTCACCAAGTTTTGCACAGCTCCAACTAGCACCTTCTGAAACCAACTTCCCCTAGAGATGGCTAACCGGACACCTAAGCAGTGTGGATACAAGCCAGTCCATGCCATGCAGCCTGATCCCTGGCTCTTTTCTGTTTAGCAGTATAAGACACAAAGACTCCTTTTCTGAGTGTTTGCTTTAATCGCTACACTAGTGGAGGCTGCCCCTTCCACTTCAAAGGCCCTACAGAAAAAGGGCCTTTAAGGAAAAAGCATTTGCTTTCAGGAGGGTGTAACCTACAACAGAGAAAAACACTTGCAAAGCCCTAAGACAGGAGTGAGTTTTAATACCCTCTTACCCTTGTTGCTAACCTCAACAGATCCCTCCATGCACTCCTTTGGGTGGATGCCATTTTGAGCTCCTTAACTTCCTCCATGCAAGACATGGGAAAACTTGTATGTGGCTTCAGGTTTATGCAAGAGGAGGGCAGGAGGGAATGTTTGACTTTTTGTTTGAGTTTGACAAACTCTCAGCTGTTTGACTTTTGCAGAGGGACACGAGTTCCTGCTTGCCAGAGGGAATTCCCTTGCAAAAAGCCATCAGTCTGCTCCTTTGCGGAGTGATGAAAACCACTCCCTGTCCCCATGCTCATTAAAGGTATTGTGAGGTGCCATTCCTTGAGGATTGGCCGCATGTAATTGGTTTATTCTGAGCCAGTGCCTCCAAGGAGACTGCTCACTTTAACTTTTTCTGTTTTACCCCACTCACAGCTCTCCTGTCCTTTCAGCACAGGATAAACTTAATATTCTGTCCAAAGCAAAAGTTCACATAGCAGCACTTAATATGTTGGGCTTTCAAGTCACAGGTCAGAGCAAAACAACAACAAAAAAGGTAAAAGAAACATTAAGCATAACTTAGGAACATGGTTCCCATCTAGCTGTAGAGAACTTGCCTAGGTCTCCTCTGAAACTGCTGAGGTATGACAGTAGAAATCCAGGGTGCATACATGCATGCTGGCTTCCCCCACTGTAGTTCTCACAGACCTGGCAGCAAGCCACAGCTCTGCATGTGTAAGACAGAGCACAGCTCTGGCCTCATCCTCCCCATCAGGTACTTTGCTAGTTACTGCTTTCTCAACCAGAAATATTTTTGACATCTCAGCCACCCAGATTTGATGATGCTGCTAAGATCACAGCTACACTGTCATCTCTTTCACTGCTACCCTTATTCCCGAATCCTCAAAATCAGTCTGGAAAACTGGTGACTGATCCACTTTGCATTTGTTCTGGTCTGGGCACACAAAGCTCTTTTTTTTTTTTTTTTTTTTTTCCCCAAACTGCTCCCAAGACCAACAGTCTGAGGTTTGCTCCCAATTCAAACATAGATGCCAGGTTGATGAGTTATGGAAACAGATTAACTCTGCAATGTGAAAGAATATTCCCCCACTTAACTCCTGCCTAGTTAGCTAAATGGCACATGATCCATGTAAATATAGTTGCTGTCTGTTCCTAAGACCCACAGTTTGTTCCTAGTGAGCCTGCTGGTTAATTTCCTCCACCCAGTCTGGACTGTTTAATTTATAAATTACATTAAATAAAACTAAAATCCTGTTGGGGCTACTAATATATCATTCATTAAATATTATGTAAAACAGCAGAGATACATATTTTCTGTTAAGCCCAGACACGTTACTAACTCCCTGTAGAGATCATGTGTGATATCTCTGGATGCAGGCATGCTGCCTAGATCCCCCCTGAGGACAACTCATCCGTCCTCCCACCATCTGTCAGTGTGCTGGGGTTCCTCCGTCACACCTAGGCAGCTAGCTCTGGGCCGTGGATTCTGCTCTGTGGCTCTGAAACTTGAAGTTAAATGGGCCTTAATGCCCTCCCTGACATGCTGGAGAGGAGCTTGCACCCCTGGATTTCCAAGTTTTAGACTTCTCTCCACAAACTTGACGCAAAGTCCCTGGGGTGTCATTAAACCCAGACTCTGAACAAATTAGAGAGACATCTCCCTTTGTCCTTCCTCCTTCTCTGCATTCCCCTGCAGGGGAACTTTCACGAAAAGCCAGAAACTTTACAAAGTGAAGTGGAGCTCATCTCCATCAATACAGGTAACCTCTCCCATCCTGTCAAACAGCTCAGCTGTCGTAAAAGAACAAATGGAGTGATGCAGGAGTAAGGGGGAGCAGAGAAATAAAAAAAGAAAAGCATCTAAACTCTGGACAGGAAGTTTCTGTGTTATTTCTGAAGTGTGTTTAGCATGGAGGCTTATCGTACATTTAGCGCAAGTCCCTGGGACCCTAATGAGCTCCTAATGTACCCCATACTTCAAGGGTTTTCCAAAGAGGCCAGTAACTTAGCAACAGCAGCAAATCCTTGACAGGAATAATCAGTATTTGTGCTGCAGCTTTAGGCTTCTCCTCTTCTCTCCCACTTCCCAGTGGAAGATGGTATTGGCTGGAATTTCTTCTCTGCTTTGTCATTGTTCTTATTCCTCTTATGGGTTTCTTCAGTGGTTTTTTCCTTTATCCCTTCTGTTCAATAAAGAAAAAAACCGCCAGCAGTGGCTTGCAGGGAGCAGAGTTCTTGGAGCCTGGAGCTAGCAAGATTCTCCCGTGAAGAGTTTTGTTGCACCGGGGAGGTACAAAGGTGGCTCTCTGGGGATGCCACAGGCAAGCCTGGGCTGGCAAAAAGGAGTGATTTTCACATGATAGCAAACTAAGCAGGCACCAGGGCCAGTGATGGCTCCTCAGGGGTACCAGCTCCTTCAAAGAGCTAGAAGGAGATAAGCAATGACAGTTCTCTGCTGCGTTCATGGCTCTCAGCTATGAGAAACTAAGTCACTGAACTCCAAAGACATTCTCTTAAAAATACAAAGCAAATATTGTCAGCTAACTGTACTACTTGGGGCCATATGAGACAGCAGGCTCCAGAGGAATATGAGGTCCTTCTCAGACAGGCTCTACACTCTTCCCAGTGGGGTGCCATTTGGTGCCACCATGGACAAAGTAAACACCTCCCCGGCCCACATCTCTTGTCTTTTTGCTAATTGTAGACTTCCACTGGGTTTGGAAGGAGGTTGCTCTCCATCTTAAGCAAGGAACATGAACAACTGATTCACACATTAAGAGAGGGTCTGAGAGAACAAGATATATTCAGGTGACTCCCTGGCATCAGAACTTCAGCATATTAGATGTTTAAGAGGCCAATTTATTTTAATGTCACTTAAGAAATCTCCAAAATGGTAACCTGATGTGCAAAAGTGAAATGAGTTGTCCAGTATCACAGAAGGCCTGAGAGCAGGAGACCACCTATCTTGAAATAATTTCCATATACCCTATTAACATTCCTTAATAACGACACTGTGAAAACGCACAGGATGAACAGCCAGTTTAGAACTAAAAATCCCTGAACAGCCATTCTGGACCTTGGCTAGTATACTAACAGCAACCAAAGGGACAAAACCACAATTTCTGTAGGTCTCAGTGTAATGGGGATTTTACAGACACAGCTTAACAATGCTTTTTTCCTCCAATGTTGAAAGGATAGAAGATTGATGATAGTTAGAAATAGCATTTAACAAGGACTTCTTGACCCATCAGTGGCCTTTGAAATGTTTTAAGAATGGTCAATTCAGGCTAGGAGAGGTTCTGACATATAAAAAACATGGCATCATACCCACATCTCTTGCATTTACAGCGAGAGAGGCACTAAGCTTATACATTCACCTTGTGAATTTTAGAGATGTCAGAGAAATAAATAAAATGCCAACTACTTAGAGCCAACCAATCTTATTTACAAAATCTCAACAGACAGAGCATGGAAAATGAATGAAGAAAACTTTGCCAGGAGGCGGCAAAGACTTTCTTTTAGGTGGTTGTCCAGGCAGTAAATTGGAAGAATATTGTGGGCTAACTCAGCTGAAACACTCCTGAAAAGAACAAAAATTCCTTTACATCCAATGCATGCTCACCACCATGCAACAAAGTGCCCACCCAGAGGTACACAAGCAGGCTCCACACCACATAGATCCAAAACTCAGCACAGTATAGACACACCAGTATGCTGCTGCACTCAGCTAATGGGATCTTTTGCACTGTGTTGTATAAACCCACTCCAACACTGAGAAGCAACAAGGCAGGTCCAAGGCAGAATATAAGGATTAAATCTGCTATTCTAAGCAAAGCAGGTGTTCAAAATCCACCACATTATTTCAATGACACTAAACTGTCATCACAGACTCAAGGACAAAGGACGGGCACATGGAAACTCTTGACCCCTGGGAGAAACCTACTGGAACTGCATGAAAATATCACAGTGATTTGCCCTTTCTTGTTTTTCATTACACACACACCAAGGCAAGGCAAGCCCCAGACCTGCCCACACTGTAACTTGGCCTACAGCATCAGCCAGTTAGGTCTCCATGAAGCGTGAGAGAATCGTTAACAGAGTCACTTTCTCTCACAGCCAGCCTTGACTTCACCCAACCAGAAATGTCTGCAGGAAAAATCTGAAAAACCCATTAATGGGGATAATGATGCTTACTTCCTGTACAAAGTGCTTGGAGATTCATGGAGGGAAAATTTTGTTAGAGATAGATATTTATTAAATACTTCTAGCTTCTTGTACTGAGGATCCATACATGGACATAACTCCCACTACCAGTAGAAGCTAGCCTCTATATACTGTATAAAACAAGTCAATACTGCATGGTTTAAGATCTACGGCTGTCATGTTTATCCTACAGACAAGATGTAGATCTCCTAGCTAGTCCATGCCCACACCTTAATGCATGGTGATCTTTTCTCACTTGCCTTTCAGAGTGTGTCACCTTATATTATGGAATGAGACAGACAAATCAAAGATCTCAGGTTAAATGCAGGCCTCCTTGAAGACAATGGCTATGTCTTTCTGATGTAAATAGGGCCAGGATTTCATTGTCTGCCTGAAATTCTCTTTGATATGAAAAAAACATGGTTTGGGTTTTTTTATGTCTGGCTCATGGAGTTGAAGGAGTCTTAAAGCTAAGTCATGAAACACTGCTAGGAAGTTGAGGGGCTGCTGTCACCTGGGACCAGCTGCCCCAATTCTGGTAACCAGATAATCTGCTTACTTGATGTTTCTGGGGTCTCGGTACACTCTCTCGTGATAGATCTCCTCCTCCTCCTTGAATAAATCTCAGTAAAACATTTGACCTTTTCCAGCATTTAGAGTTTCATTGTGTTTTTAAAAAGGAGAGCAAAGCATGGAAAAACATCTGCTGAAGAGAGGATTTTCTCATTTGGATAACACACTCTCATTTAGTGTAAAGAACAACAGGCTCAGAGAGGCCTATGTCTATGATTTCCAATCCAGGACAGAGTGCTGTAAAAGTGACTTCATTCCTAAATGTATGAGCATCTCCCCAGAGGAAGATCCTAAATCAGAAAGGACCATACGGGACCAGTTGGCAAATCATTACCTCATCTGGAAACTAAAGTTCACTGTCTGATTTCTATCAAAAGTGACAATGAATTCAGAAGGTTTCACCCCAGACCCTTCATAAAACCCGCTGTGCAGCTCAGCATAAGTTTCAGTCGCTAATCAGGGGGCACCCAAGCCTGCAATATTAGAAGGAAAGTTGAAGTCACAACGGAAATGTCAAGGAAGAATCGGTGAGTGGAGTGGAGGGTACGGGGAGAGGAAAAATTATTAGAGTAGGACATGCCACAGGGTCAGCATTAAGGTGTATTTAGCAGAGCTGTATGTATGCATGAAACTTGCACTGTGCTTGCCTTTAGCCTGCAGTAGCTGTCTCTCACTTTTTATGAGCACTAGAATTCACTAAGCCCAAAGAGATAAAACCAGTGAATTAAAAAGCAGTTCTCTCTGATTTTGAGGCAGGGTATAAAACACAAGTCTTGCTGGAACTTCATGCTTCTTGCTGCTTGGGAGGTAGTCAGGTTATTCTCAGTGCCTTTCTGATATGCCATCAAACTAATTACCTGCCTAACGGGAACTGAAATAGATTTCCGTTTTCTTGATGTGTAGGAAGATGAGGAGGCGTGTGCAACATGGAGGAGGGCATGGGGACTACATCAGATGGGAGAGCCCTAGAAAAGAGCCCTAAAATGCAAAAACCTTTAGGGGCAACATGGGAGGCCTGAACCCAAAATAGATACCTGATAGCTCTGCTGGTTTGGCAGCAATTAAAGACGTAAGAATAAGATGTGAAGTTCTGCTTGAGTTCTCAAGTATCATGCTGCCTGAATCCAAGATTTTGCTCAAGGACCATCTTTACCGTTAATCCTGTATTTAGATACATGTCTCTAAATTCCTCAGATTCTAATGCTCTTACAGTAGGACACTTCTGGAAAGAGGAGTTATATCAATAAAGTGGATCATTATTGCAATTAATTTCACTGAAAGACAACTGAAACAGAATGTAACATCAAATCCCCATCTGCTCACCGCAAACAGCTAAGCCAGTCCTAAACCAAAACTAAAAACAAATACCTGCTTATAGGCTCAGGCAGCCTTGATTACAAAAAGAATGGAGGGGAGGTGGGGAAAAAGGGAGAGTAGAACATATTTTTGAAATGCCACAAGCTTCTCTCTTCATCCTGTCTCGTTTTCCAAAGCATATTCTTGAGATGAGAAGGGCTATTTTCCATTTTGTTGCTTCGTGATTAAGTGGCACAAGTGCCTTTGCTCTCATTGGTTAATTAGATATACCTGCTACGTAGATGTATCTTTTTCCAGTCCCTTGCTTCTTAGCAAATAAAAAATCTATTTCGGCTTCCCTGCACTGACCCTTTAATTGAGCTAACATGGGTTTTGTTGCTGTTCTTTGTTTTTAAATAAGCAATTTTGTACTTGCAGATTTTAATTTCCCACATGGCAAAACACTTCTGAATATTGCCAAATCCCAGGCACTGAGGCTAGAGAAACTGCATCTCTGCTTTCCCACACCCAATAAAAAAAAAGTTATCGTCAAGCATCCCTGCTGACCAGTCCTTTTGCCATGACATTCTGTTGGTTTCACGTGAGAGATCATCTTGATGTGCTATGCTAATCCTGTCATTAATTCCATTATTAAAGTTATAGAAACATGAGATTAGGAACCTGTTACCTGCATAAAGCCCAGCAGATTTCTCTCTCTGTGTCAAAAAACAGAGAAGAATCTTATTATATGTACGTAGACTATTTATACTAAGCTTGCAGAATTCTACTTAACACTCACTGGAAGAATAGTCCTTTATTGACGGAGTATTAGATGGGGGATTTTTGGCTGTATATTATCTTCACCATCATGGTGCAGAGGGAGAAATGTCTGAGACCTAAGCTGGCAATTTTTTTAATGACAGTTTTATATGTTTATTACTCTTGTTTTTTTGCCAGGTTTGTTAGGCAGGGAGTAGGTAACAACTTGCAATCTTGTCCACTGGCATGTATACACACATTAATGGGCCAGATGGAGCTGCAGTGATTTTAGCAGCTGAGGGTCTGGACTATTATGTTTATACAGGTCAGGGGAGAGGGGGAACAGACAACTAATTTAATATAACTTTAGAGCCACATTCTTCACTAAATTGAACATAGGATTCAAAGTGAAGAAGAAAGAGAAAATCTGGCTCCTTTTCTTGGCTCTGCCACTGATCTAGTTTGTAATTGTAAGCAATTCTATTTACCCCATCTGCAACACAACTGTAATATTTCTCCCCACCTCTGTACAGAGTTCTGAGATGGAGATGCATATGTGATTTCTCAAATTTATCCCACAATTTTTCCTAAAACTTCAGATGTGTAAGCTGCCCCTTCCACAGGTTTCTTTTTTATGTTTGACAGTGTGCTTATTTTATTAGTCCTGTAAGTTTGCCTGGAATAATTGACAGATTTTAACAGTAAATTACCTTCTTTTTAAGGTATGTATTGTAATAGTTTTGCCTGCACTGTGCATTATATGTTAAACAAAAGATTTAGGTTTCTTTATTTTTCTCTGGAGATTATAAACACTCCTGAATAGTAATTTATTACTCTAGAATTTCACAATAGTAATTTATTACTGTAGAATTTCACCAGCTATTTGCTAGAGTAACAGATGCACAGAGTTGTAGTAAGTGTGCATGGTTTGTGACATCTTGCCAACCTTTTTGTGCAGAAGCATAAACTAATTTGAGGCTGACACGTAATTTGTTATCAAACTGTATCAATAAACTGTAGTTAGTTTCTCTATGTATGTGTATGTCCAAACTAAAGCAAAACAGCATCAACTATTTCTTTTTAAATTCCTAGCAATATTGTGTTACTTTGTGTCTCCTGGATCATAGCTTTCAACCCTGTTATTCAATACATATTGCCCAGGTCATCTGCATTCACAGGTTTCCAAAATCTTTTACCTCTCCCTTATTGTTACTTTCAACAAATCAATAAAATTTCACCCAAAACTTGTCCTTGCTTTTGTCCTCAAACCTCTTGACACTGAGGGGGTAGAAGAAGAGAGAGAGGCTGTCCTTCTGTACTACAGAGTAAAACCAATAAACCTATGACAAATTTGAAGTAGCCTGAAATAATTTGTGCTCATTGCATGAAAAACTCATTATCTTTATGACAATTTTCTGAATGTGTATGTTGATTTAACTCAAAGACTGCTGTTTCCAGGAAGGGAAAGGCAATACAGCAGATGAGGTGACTTAACCTCAAATACTAGAAGATTATGCAAGGACCGTTATGCTTGGTCTTGGCTGACCTCAACTCATGCTGGTCCTAGTGAATTTCCTTAAAAATAATAAAATCTTTAGCACTGAAAGATCCATCACAGCAAAGGCAAAATGCAGTTCATCAAAAAGAAGACGACAATTTTCTTGATAAAATGAACAGACTCCAGTACCTGTCAGAAAACAGGCCTTCCTAAGTCTTTGTAAGACATGTGATTTCAGGTTAGACAGATATACATATAAACAGCTCGTGAATTACTCTTTTTTTTCTCAAAATATTTTTTTTTCTCTAAATATTTTTTTTCTCAAAATATTCTGTTCACTTGTATAAATGCACAGCATTTTTGCTTGAAGAGGCTATGACATCACTATGAACAGAAAGGAGTCCTGAAGCTCCCTGGGTTTTCAAAAAAATCATTACTAATATGAAGGACACTATAGCCCATGGCCTGGTTTAATAGTGGTAAAATCAGCAGCTCTGGCAGTAAGAGGTTGAGACGTGAAATTTGAGACTGAACAAGTGCCAGAGAGATCAGAAATGGAACAGAAATGCAACAAGTCTTAGTATTAAATGCTGATAGCAAAATTACAGTGGAATATATATATGAAGAACAATGCCAAGTTAAAGGGCCATACTTTTTGAAACCAAAGGCCAACAGCATTATGGACAGCAATGGGAGCAAGACTTTACCTGTGTCTGTAATGAGCTCATTTTGCAATTTATCTGCAAAACTCCATATGCGTTAGCACATACACACTTTTGACTATAATGGCCATTATAATATCTCTTCATCTATGATGCATTGTTCAGATACTTTTCTCAAAAGCAACCTTCATTAAGCTTTGTTTGTCTGAAATAGCCAGAATACTGAACAGCTGCAAGATCCTACACGTTTGTCAAAGCTCATAGGAAAATATGAATGTCTTACATTCTGTTATTTGAGAACTGCTATGTTATTATACTGTCTTTAAGGGCTTTATTACAATTCATGTGTACAGGAAAGGAGAGTTAAAACTAAATATTCATTCTTAATTTGGGGATTTCATCTAAGCTAAGCTGCAAAATACTAAAGACGGGCAAATGCTGCCATTTCCTCCAGTGATCATTTAGGTGGATGTAATTTATATACTTATGTTTTTATGTGCATGAATGGTGGGTGACATGAGCTGTCTAGCATGAAAATAAGAAGTAAACAAATCCTGAGAAGGCTATAAGGTTCAAAAAAAAGCATTCGCCTACTTTATTTTTTTACCCTCTTGATACTTTTTTAGCTGCCTCCCTTGACTTCCAGGTTGTGCAAACTGCATTCATTCTGCGTCCTTATCAGATGCCAGATGCATTATATTGCCACTTAAAACTGTTTCCTGACCAAGTTAAAACAACATAGCAGCAGTAAATGGAGATTCAGCAAAAAAGCTCATACAAACAAGTTATTCTGACCTCCAAAGGTGCCCTTGAAACTGCTAAGCTTCTAGCCCTTGGTACTACATCACTCAGACCTACACCCTTGGAAAATCACAGTGGGCTTTCCCATGTTACTGTCATGCTGTGTGGCAGAAAGTGTGAAGTGGAAAAGTCTTCCACAGATCTGATGGTCTTGGTCACCCTTGCACTTGCCATTCTCCTTACATTTCTGTTAGTATAGCTTTGGAGAAACAGATTCTGTTCACACCTCCCTCCTGAATCTTCAATATTTATTTTGATTCTTTATGTTAATAAATAAATAAAATCCAGAGCCTTAGTTGCAGTATAAAACAGCACAATTCACTGCTGGGGTATAGAATTGATATACTAGCTATTTCTCATTTATTAGCTTCATTCCTTTGCCTAGTCTCCTACAGTAATGTTGTTATTTCCCATGAGGGTCACATGAGATTTTTCTCTTGCTTGCTTTGTACGTGTCTTTTTGTGTGTGCTTATTTATTTAACAGACATTTTCCCCCTTTATCTGATACTTATTTAAAGCTTTCACTATACCCATTTGATCTGAATACAATGGCTATGTGTGGCCTGTTTGCAACCAGGTCTGCTCGTAATGGTGTATTTACACCAGGTTTCCACACAATACCAAAGAGATCCATAACCAAAGTGATTTAGAAGATGATTTCAATGTTCCTTTCCCCAGAACTGCTCTCCCTTTCTCAACAAGTAGGAAATGACACTGAAGGGAAAGGATTTGCTTGCAACTCTGCTGTAAAAGCACTTTTCTCTTCTTCAAAGTAATCTCCCCGAGGAGTAAAAATTAAACCAGGTTCTCAGAACAGGTACTTACTTTAAGAATAGGCCTTTCTGGCTCCTCTCAGAAACATGGCACTAGTTCATGGACCATCTTTACAATGTACAGCCCCCTCCCATTTTAACATCCTTCCTCACCTGGGCTACTCTCAGGAAACACGGATGCCCTCTGAGTAGCAGGTCTTCTATCTCCTGGCCCTGACCTGAAGGGCAACAGGGCAAGTTGAGCATGGTAACTTCCAGCCATCCCACATCCCTGCTCCTGCCGTGGTGGGGCTGGGACACAGCCCCAGTGGCACAGCATGGTGCTTGACCAAAACCTGGCATTGCAGATACTGTGATGCCACCAGCCCCTGCAAATTTGGCATTGTGATACGACTGTGGAGACAGGAAATCACTAGCAAATCTCATTAGGGACACCACTGATTGGGAGACTGCCCATACAGCCTGTCAAGTGCAGAGGGGCAGCATTTCAAGGAGTCCAAGTCAAGACTCCAGTGTTCCCTCTATTAGCAAAACTTCATCGCCTTCTTCCCGCTATACTGCATCGCTATCAACATGAATACAATGGACAACACTGAAATTATTAAAGTCTTCATTTGGTTTTGTTTGACGTAATGGCTGTGAGGAGCAAATGGATTTATAGATGTTTATAGAATTGACACATCCTCACACAGTTCTGTAAACTGGTATATAAATGTGGTGAAGGCCTCTAAGACCCAGCCAACTCAACCATGACAGCAAAACACCTGCTTAGATACCACTCTGCCTTACGTGGCTGAAGATTCAGTTTTGACAGGACTTAAAGCAGAGATGTCTGGAAAGCTTTTATAGCAGAATCTTTGCTCCAACCTTGCTGAAAAGGTCAAGCACTTTTTCTTTACATCCTTGCCTTTCAGAGGCACTCAAGTCTAAACCACAGAGATCTCCATTTTAACTTTCTGCTTGCCTCATTTAGTAACATCACACCTTTTGTCAACTCAGGAAATTCTTTGGTTTTCAACAATGAAGGAAGACTTAAAACCAAAAGCTAATCTCAGCCCTGAATGCAACTAAGATATTCTCAAGGGAGTCGTCTATCCCTTTTAATCTAGGAGAACAAGTGAAAATATCATAGATACCAGCGTAACAGTATTTTGAAGGAAATAACCAGTCTAAATAACATTTTGCCCTCTTTCCCACTTCACAGGAAGTGTTCAGTCAGTCAAAAATAACATTTAGTGTTCACGCATAATCCCAGCAAGAGCTCCAAACACACCCCTCCTCTATCGGAGAGCTGCTGGTCAAAGTCAGCTCCTCTAGGAAGAACAGGCAGTTGGGCACCCCATCACAGTTGGAAATAGCAGCAAACCTGCCTGGATGGAGTTGCTACCCACTATGCACAGTTCTCCTCATCATGTGGCAATCAAGACTGGCTTTTTCTGGTTACGCTCTTTGAACCGCCACAGAGTGACCACCAGCCAGCCCTCGTCCCTCTGCTCCACAGGTCGGGAGGAAAAGAAGTGCTTAGATAATGGAAAATGTATGTGCACCCAACTTCTACTTAGGTGCCTGACATCCATTAGCATCACCCAGTATCTTTGCAGGTTGTAGGAATCTAGAGAGCCTGCTTCTGAGGGACTTTATCAGTAACTCTCAATATACTCTGAAAGGAAAAGTAACCTCACTTCTAGAGTCACCTCTGACAATTTTTTCCCGCTCCAGGTTTGAACAAGTCACCTGCAGGAAAATCTAAGCAAGCTATTATCAGTCTTCTAACACACATTGCCCTTTACCTGCTTGTTCTACCAACAGGTTATGTTATAGACTCTACATATCTTTAAGTCCTTTAGAAATAATGGAAATAAAACACAAGTCAGACCCATTTTGCCAGTCTTGTAGGAAAAGATTTCCATCACTGCAATTCTTGTAATAAATTTTGTTTTCTGCACGAACACTGCTGTTGAACACTATTTCTCAGTGTGGCCAGGGGCTCTCACTAATTACAAAGCTGCTCTTCACTTCCTCAAAGCTCTCCCTTTCCACCCCTAGGAAGGGATTATCAGCAATTCATGGAGAGAAAATGCTCCCCACTATTTACTTAGCTCTTCACGAAGTGTTCGTGTATCAAACTTTGTATGTGACATGCTAGATAACAGAGGCAACCCAGAAGGGAAGAGCATACATAGTATTTGCTAGCATGTTGTCTTTTATTTCCTTTAGCCAAAAATCTCGTGAGGCAACTGTATGGCACATTAGAGATAGCTTTACACAAAGAGCCTTTCTTTCAGAGGAGGTTTTCTTTGAGCCTGTCTTACAGTTCCTATTGCAGACCAGATCAAAAGATGTTTTCCTCCATTTTAATAGAGAAATCTGAGACAGATAGTATCGGGGAAGAAAGGGAGTAAAAGAAAGACTGAGAGGTTACTTGGCAATTAGGCAATCTTGATTATTTCCTTCTTGTCTTGCTAAATCTTTCAACTGGCTATTGGGTGGAAATGATTTTCTATTCTATTTGACACTGGCTTCACAGCTAATTTGGTTTCCATCTATCTGCCTAATCCATTTTATCTATCAGTTCTAATTTGGCCCTATCCCCATTTTTATTTGCATGCTTCCCATAAACGTAAACAACAACAATGATCTTCTTATAGGTGGGAAAAAAAGGAGCGTGTTTTTCAGGTGAGAGGCATAAGAGTAAGAGTAAAGATCTCATTACGGGGAGGTCACACAAAGATGCGGGTGCCACCTTTGGCAGGGCAAGAATTTAATAACCCTTTCTTCATGCACCAGATAACTCTAGTATACAGATCCAAGTCACCAGGACTGCTGTGTCATCTGCGTTGCTCTACCTGATCAAGCGTATAAAGCAGCTACATGCGGAAGTGAAATAGCCTCACAGAGAAGTTAGTAGTTCTCTCAGGATTTTAAACATCAGATCAAAGACTTTGAAATGGGCCATGTGTCCAAGGGACAGCTGGAGAAGAGAGTAGCAATGGTAATGTATCCCTCAATAGCCATTTTCCTGTGCAGGTTTGCTGCCAAGTTCTCAACCAATGGGGTGCTTCTTCAGTTTTGAGGGCTCACTACCAGACAGGGGAACTGCAGTCCCCATGGCGTACCTATGACAAAACCATGAATCATAGTGCGGGCAATTCAGGCATCTGGACATATTTCTCACCATCACAGGAAAAGTATTCTTGCCAACACACCCGCTGGACTTATTTGGTTTCTTCATAGAAGCCATCTCCATACTATCTTGGTCTATACCTTAAAAGAAGCATCAAACTTCACAGCAGAAAAGTTTCAAGTACTTAGTCAAAACTCTGCTGTGACTAACAGCTTGCTTTTCCATGGCCTTGGAAACCCTGTGGCTTACAATGTGCATAGGAGCCAGGATCACAAGGCTCTTATTTCACATCTGCTACTGCTGCAGTGCATCTGCCATTCACAACCAACTATATATGAATCACTTCTCCTTTTTGGTGTGAGAAGCAACCTGAGGTCTTCAGTCTGAAAGGGGTAGAAGCACAGGGTATTACATTAAGGCTTTGATTCATAATTAAGTAAGCTTTGAGACTCATCTGGGAATTTTGCCAGACAACTTTATATATCAGAACAGGGACTTTGAGAAACACATTTATGGTGTCACCCTGAAAACTAGAGGCATCTCCAGGATGCAGGCTGCCAGAGCAGGAGCTTCTCTTCTGTAGAATGACTTCTCTCTTATAATAGTAGCTAGCCACTGGTAGAGACACTTACATGGATCAGATCACAGAAAAAGCAAGAAGATTAATATCATTCCTACCTATCACCATATTGGCTTCAGTGCATTCCTGAGAATCTCAGGAAGGGAAATGCTATGGCCATTCTTTCCCCATCCCTTGAAAACTTGTTTTTGAGATCCCCTCCTTTCTTTTTCAGGCCCCTAACTCCTTAAATGCTCTCTGTTTTGCTGGGGCTGCTGCCTTCATTAGAAAGATTTTCAGCTTTGATTAATTATTGAGCCCGTACTGCTGAGGGTTTTCTATTCTCCAGTTCTCATTACTGATGCCTTGCAGCCTGTGTGCTTCACTGGTCCCATTGCAGTATTTGATGGATGCACCCGTGAAGTTTTCCTGCCTGCAAAGCCAGTCTTGCCTTTTGCTGATTTTGTTTGGTGGGCAGGGAATTTTGCTCTTGGCTACAGTGAGCAGTAAAGCATACACACTGGGCAAAGCATTATTATTATTATTATGGTGGAAGCATCATGAAATTCTTGCTGCTTTGCTTTCTGCATATTTCCCCTTTAAATCTGTTCCAAAAATTCTCCCCAACAGCCATTTTATTCTCAAAGTTGCTGCATCTTCTTACAGAAGATTCACCAATACATTGCTCTCTCATGGGAGACCAATATTCTTTCTGGTTGTTTGCTTTAATCCAGAATGAAAAGCTATGTGTAGTGAAAATATGTTTTGTTTTGTTTGTACTCCTTGTGCTTGGCTGCATAATCATCACTAAGGTTGACCGAAACATTTTTCTTTGTTTCGATGAAATAAAACTGTTACCTGTGATAAGTCAGACTTAAGATAACGGTCTAATGCACTATGGAAGAGGTAGTCCAATGGAGCGCAGAGCCCATAAGAAAGAATAAGCATGTGGTAAGTCCTGTGTCACAGCTTCCGCGACCCCCTGAAGAGGCTTAGAGATTTAGAAACTGAACCTGAAGCAAGTGAAATGCTTTCACATTTTTGAGAGTCTGTCTTCCTCAACACTCATCATTTAAAGACAAATTTCTTTAGGTTGACTTACTTGCCCTGACTGGGGAGAAAGATGAGTACTCAAACATTTGCATTTTCTGTAAAGGACACCTTGTCTTTATGATCAGCTCATTATTAAATGAAATCTGTGTCACAATATTATTTCACGGGAAAAAAGGCCCAGGTGACAGTGGCTTGTGCTCCTAATGATTTTATCCAGTTGGGTATCAAACCTACATAATCTTACTTATCCCTTAGTAAGCAACAGAGAGCGCTCATGATCAGCCTGGCTCTCGTCTGTGAGACAAATCATAGAATCACAGAATCTTTTAAGTTGGAAAAGACCTTTAAAATCAAGTCCATCTGTAAACCGAATACTGCCAAGCTCCACTAAAACAATGTCCCTAAGCATCTCATCTACACATCTTTTAAATACCTCCAGGGATGGTGACTCAACCATTTCCCTGGGCAGATTGTTCCAATGCTTGACAACCCTTCTGGTGAAGAATTTTTTCCTACTATCCAACCTAAACCTCCCCTGGCACAACTTGACACTGTTTCCTCTCATCCCATTGCTTGTTACTTGGGAAAAGAGACCAACACCCACCTTGCTCCAACCTCCTTTCAGGTAGTTGTAGAGAGCAATAAGGTCTCCCCTCAGCCTCCTCTTCTCCAGACTGAACAACCCCAGGTCCCTCAGCCGCTTCTCAATAAGACTTGTGCTCCAGACCCCTCACTAGCTTCGTTGCCCTTCTCTGGACATGCTCAAGCACCTCAGCGTCCTTCTTGTAGTGAGGGGCCCAAAACTGAACACAGTATTCAAGGTGCAGCCTCAACAGTGCCAAGTACAGGGGGATGATCACTTCCCTACTCCTGCTGGCCACGCTATTTCTGACACAGACCAGGATGCTGTTGGCTTTCTTGGCCACCTGGGCACACTGCTGACTCATATTCAGCCGGCTGTCAACCAGCACCCCCAGGTCCTTTTCTGCTGGGCAGGTCTCCAGCCACTCCTCCCCTAGCCTGTAGCGTTGCATGGGGTTTTTGTGACCCAAGTGCAGGACCTGGCACTTAGCCTTGTTGAACCTCATACAGTTGACTTCAGCCCATTGATCCAGCTTGTCCAGATCCCTCTGATCTCTGCAGATCAACACTCCTGCCCAATGTGGTGTCATCTGTAAGCTTACTGAAGGTGCACTTGATCTCCTCATACAGATCATTGCTAAAGATATTAAACAGAACTGGCCCGAAAACTGAACGCTGGGGAACACCACTTGTGACCTGTTGCCCACTGGATTTAACTTCATTCACCACAACTCTTTGGGACCAGCCATCCAGCCAGTTTTTCATCCAGCGAAGAGTACACCTGTCCAAGCCATGAGCAGCCAGTGTTTCCAGGAGAATGCTGTGGGAAACGGCATCAAAATCTTTACTAAAGTCTAGGCAGACAACATCCACAGCCTTTTCCTCATCCACTAGGTGGGTCACCTTGTCACACAAGGAGATCAGGTTAGTCGAGCAGGACCTGCCTTTCATAAACACATGCTGACTGGGCCTGATCACCTTTTTGTCCTGTATGTGCCACACGATGGCATTCAAGATGGCTCCATAACCTTCAGACTGACAGGCCTGTAGTTCCCCAGATCACCTTTCCAGCCCTTCTTGTAGATGGGCGTCACATTTGCTAACCTCCAGTCAACTGGGACCTCCACAGTTAGCTGGGACTGTTGATAAATGATTAACAGTGGCTTGGTAAGCACGTCTGCCAGCTCCCTCAGTACCCTTTGGTGAATCCCATCCAGCCCCATAGACTTCACAGAATCATAGAATACGAGGTTGGATGGGACATAAGGACCACCTGGTCCAACCTTTCTTGGCAAAAGCATGGTCTAGACAAGATGGCAGAGCACCCTGTCCAGCTGACTCTTGTAAGTGTCCAATGTTGGGGAATCCACCACTTCCCTGGTGAGATTATTCCAATTGGCTGATTTTTCTCATTGTGAAGAATTTTCTTTTTGTGCCCCGTTGGAATCTCACCAGGAGTAAGTTGTACCCCTTACCCCTGATCTTTTCCATGTGACTCTTTGTAAAAAGGGAGTCTCCATCTTCTTTGTAGCCACCCTTTAAACACTGAAACATGGTGACAAGGTCTCCCCTTAGCCTTCTTTTCCCAAGGCTGAACAAACCCACTTCCCTAAGCCTTTCCTTATATGGCAGGCTTCCCAGTCCTTTGATCACTGTTGTGGCCCTTCTCTGGACTCTCTTCAGCCTGTCCACATCTTTTTTGCATAGTGGGGACCAAAACTGAACACAGTATTCCAGGTGTGGCCCGACAAGCGCTGAGTAAAGTGGGATAATGACTTTTTTATCTCTGCTGATGGTGCCCTTGTTGATGCAAACCAGCATCCTGTTTGGCTTGCTTTGCTGCAGTAGCAGCACACTGTTAACTCACATTGAGCTTGTTGGCCACCAGGACGTCCAGGTCCCTTTCCACTGAGTTGCTTCCCAGCCAGGTAGATCCCAGCCTGTGCTGCACTCCTGGATTATGTTTCCCAGATGCAAGACCTTACACTTATCTTTGTTGAATTTCATAATGTTCTTGTTAGTCCACTCTTCCAGCCTATCCAGGTCTTCCTGCAGGACGGCTCTCCCTTCCAAAATGTCCACTTCCCCACACAAGTTTGGTATTATCAGCAAACTTTATCAGGGTACACTTGATCCCATCATCCAGATCACTTATGAAGATATTAAACAGTGTTGGGTCCAATATCACCCCTGGGAACCCCACTTGTGAGCGGCAGCCAGTTTGAAAAGGAGCTATTTACCACCACACTCTGGGTGCGGCCTGTCAACCAGTTCCCCACCCACTGCACAGTCTACTTGTCTAAACTGTAACGCATTTGTTTCTCTAAGAAAAGGCTGTGGGAAACCACATTGAGAGCCTTAGAGAAATCCTTCTGTGTGTCCAAGTGGTGTAGCAGCTCACTAACCGTTTCCCCTTGGATTATGGGGGCTTCATTCTGCTCCCTGTCCCTGTCTTCCAGCTCAAGGGGCTGGGTACCTTGAAAACAACTGGTCTTACTATTAAATACTGAGGCAAAGAAGGCCAAAGTACCTCAGCCTTTTCCTCATCCTTTGCCACTCTGTTTCCCCCTGCATCCAATGAAGGATGGAGATTCTCCTTAGCTCTCCTTTTGTTGCTAATGTATTTATAGAAACATTTGTTATTGTCCTTTACGGCAGTAGCCAGATTAACTTCTAGTTGGGCTTTGACCCTTCTAATTTTCTCACTGCATAACCTCATGACACCTTTGTAGTCCTCCTGAGTTGCCTGCCCCTTCTTCCAAAGGTCACAAACTCTCTTTTTCCTGAGTTACAGCCAAAGGTCTCTGTTCAGCCAAGCCGGTCTTCTTCCCTGCTGGCCCATCTTTCGGCACATGGGGACAGCCTGCTCCTGCACCTTTAAGATTTTCCTTCTTGAGGAATGTCCAGCCTTCCTGGACTCCTTTGCCCTTCAGGACTGCCTTCCAAGGGACTCTGTCAACCAGGCTCCTAAATAGCCCGAAGTCTTGCCCTCCATAAGTCCAAGGCAGCAGTTCTGCTGACCCCCCTCCTTACTTCTCCAAGAATCAAAAATTCTATCATTTTGTAATCGCTATGCCCAAGACAGCCTCCAACCATTACATCACCCACAAGTCCTTCTCTGTTCACAAATAGGTCCAGTGGGGCGCCTTCCCTAGTTGGCTCACTCACCAGCTGTGTCAGGAAGTTATCTTCCACACATTCCAGGAACCTCCCAGACTGTTTCCTCTCTGCTGTATTTCCGGCAGACATCTGGCAAGTTGAAGTCCCCCACAAGAACAAGGGCTAGTGATTGTGAGACGTCTCCCAGCTGCTTATAGAATATTTCATCTGCCTTGTCGTCCTGGTGGGGTGGTCTGTAACAGACTCCCACCATGATATCTGCCTAGTTGGCCTTCCCTCTGATCCTTACCCATAAACACTCAACCCTATCATCAATCACCATCATTAAGCTCTAATCAAAACACCCCCTAACATACAGGGCTACCCCACTGCCTCTCCTTCCTTGCCTATCCCTTCTGAAGACTTTATAGCCATCCATTGCAGCACTCCAGTTGTACAAGTCATTCCACCATGTTCCCGTGATGGCAACTATATCATAGTTTTCCTGCTGCACAATGGCTTCCAGCTCCTCCTGTTTGTTGCCCATGCTGGGTGCATTGGTGTAGATGCACTTCAGTTGGGCTATTGATCCCACCACCTTTTTTAGGGGCAGAAGCCCTAATTCCTATGTGACCATTCTCAGGTGCTTCCATGGTTTCTAACACATCAATAACCCTTGTGTCTTTGCTGCCACATGGATCTCCATCCCCTACCTCCACTGAGATGGCAGACTGAAGGACCTTGCTAGCACACTGTCCCTCAAACGTTGGCGTGCCGCACCCAGGCTTATCTCTAGCAAGGCTGGTTTTACCCTTTTCCTCCTTCAAATCTAGTTTAAAGTCCTTCAATGAGCCCTGATAACTCCTGTGCAAAGATCCTTTTCTCTCTTTGAGACAGGTGTACCCTACCTGTTGCCAGCAGACCTGATGTCTTCTAGACGACACATGATCAAAAAACCCAAAATTCTGCTGGTGACACCAGGCTTGGAGGCAGGTATTGCTCTGCTGGCTCTTCTTGTTTCTTCCCTCAGCACTCCCTGCAACTGAAAGGACAGAGGAGAACACTACTTGTGCTCCTGATCAGTCGTCCCAAGGCCCTGAAGTCTTTCTTGATTACCCTCTGACTTCTTGTTGCGACTTCATTGCTATGTACCTGAAAAATGGATAATAATCTGAGGGCCATACCAGGGGAGGAAGCTTTCTTTTCACATCTTTAACTTGGGCCCCCAGGAGGCAGCAGACTTCCCTAAGAAGTAGGTCTGGTCTGCATATTGGGCTTTCTGTTCCCTTCAGAAGAGAGTCTCCTATAACAATGGCCCATCTTTTTTTCTTTATGGAAGCAGTGTTGATGCAGGGTGGAGGGCAACTTAACCTCAGCAACACCTCCAAGCTAGATAAATCATTATCCTCCTTATTGTTTGGTTCCACTTGCAGAGCCGCAAATCAGCCAAACTATCTCAACATCTCTCTCACACAGTCCTGAACCCAGGAAGATACCAGAGAGCTATGTGTGGAGATCAGGGCTGTAAGTTTGCCTCACAATACTGACCATCATGTATATAATCATATTTACTTTTTTTTTGGTTCTGTTCCAGCATCAATGTGCATCTTAGGCCCTGATAGCTCTGTGTTCACCATGAAGAAAGAAGCAGTAGTCAGTATCTGGCCTGGTGAGAGTACCCAGGGCCAAACACAGGATGGCCAGACAGGGCTCTGGGAAAGGGGTTGGGATGGGCTGAGGCCAGGCCAGGCCAGGCCATCAGCCTGCATGTTGGAGTCAGGACCAGTCCTGGTGAGGGTACCCAGGGTCAGACATAGCCCTGTGATGGTTGGGCAGAAGCATGGTGAGGGAGCTGGGCTGTGGCAAGGCTAGGTCATCAGCTGCAGGTTGGGGATCTGGGTTAACAGCATGCACGGCCAGGCATGTCTGTGGCTGAACTGCAAACTGGCACTCTGTCATGGTTTAACCTTAGCCAGCAACTAAGCACCACACAGCCACTTGCTCACTCCCCACTGGTGGGATGGGGGAGAGAATCGGAAGAGTGAAAGTGAGAAAACTCTTGGGCTGAGATAAAAACAATTTAACAGGTAAAGCAAAACAAGGAATTCATTCACCGCTTCCCACAGGCAGGTGGGTGTTCAGCCATCTCCAGGAAAGCAGGGCTCCATCACACGTAATGGTTACTTGGGAAGACAAATGCCATCACTCCAAATGTCATCCCTTTCTTCTTTTCCCAGCTTTACACGCCAAGCATGACTTCATATGCTATGGAATACTCCTTTGGTCAGTCGGGGTCAGCTGTCCCAGCTGTGTCCCCTCCCAACTTCTTGTGCACCCCCAGCCTACTCGCTAGTGGGGTGGGGTGAGAAACAGAAAAGGCCTTGACTCTATGTAAGCACTGCTCCGCAGTAACAAAAACATCCCTGCATTACCTACACTGTTCCCAGCACAAATCCAAAACATAGTCCTATACTAGCTACTATGAAAAAAATTAACTCTATCCCAGCCAAAACCAGAACACACTCTTAGTGTGATGTAGCTCAGGCGGTGTCTGAACTAAAAGCAGCTCCCACAGGAAGGGACACTCATCCTGTGGAAGCCTCTGACAGCGCTGTGTGGGGAAAACTCTCCAAAGCTACCAAAAGAAGGAGGCCATTCTCACCTGCAGAGTCTCAAAGCTGTTTCTGAGCCCCAGCAGACAGACCTCTGTGAGGAGGTACGCTAACAGCATCCCCTTCAATATCCTCCTGCATCTACTCTTTGTCAGAAAGGTCCTGGAGCAACTGTCCGTGGTCAGCTTGAAAAACTCATACATCTTTCACTTCGCAGCAACAATGGGAACAAGAAAAGAATTAGATAAAAGACTAAAATAAATAGGTTTGGCACAGATAATCAGTTGACTGTGCTTCACCATCAGCTGAAGTTGGGAAACTCTGTGGGCACGATTTTAGCAAATACAAAGGACTAAAGCCCAATTTAACTACCACTGTGGATCAAGTCATTACTGCAAGGGCAGGAAAACATGCACAGACAGGCAGTGCTGTGTGACTTCTTAAGCCACAGAAGCTCATTAGCTCAAGCAGATGACACTCACTCAGTCGGCGTGAGAAGTGGGCACTCACATCCTCTCACACAGACATGTAGGTATCCAACATGCACACAGACTCCTTTCTTTCCTCATAATTTCTAAATTCAAGTATTCCCCCACTGAAATTATCTTGCCTGCTTTTAACCCATCCTGGACTCTGAAAACAGTTTATGGGAAACATCTGTCTTGAACCTAGAGTAATTAGTGATTAGGTTGTGTTTTGTTTCCAAGGCAGAAAAGGAGTATTATTAAAACATTGCAAATGCCAAAAATCAGGCTTCGATCCATCTGATATAGCACATCTCTAGTCTCTCTCCCAGCACTTGCTAAGAGCGTACACAGAATCACAGAATCATTAAGGTTGGAAAAAACCTTCAAGATCATCAAGTCCAACCGCCAACCCAACATCACCATGCCCACTAAACCATGTCCCGAAGCGCCACATCCACATGTTTTTTGAACACTTCCAGAGATGGTGACTCCACCACCTCCCTGGGCAGCCTGTTCCAATGCTTGACCACTCTCTCTGTAAAGAAATTTCTCCTAATATCTAATCTAAACCTCGCCTGGCGCAACTTGAGGCCATTTCCTCTTGTCCTATCGCTAGTTACTTGGGAGAAGAGACCAACACCCATGTCACCACAACCCCCTTTCAGGTAGTTGTAGAGAGTGATAAGGTCTCCCCTCAGCCTCCTCTTCTCCAGACTGAACAGCCCCAGTTCCCTCAGCCGCTCCTCATAAGACTTGTGCTCCAGACCCCTCACCAGCTTCATTGCCCTTCTCTGGACACGCTCCAGCACCTCAACGTCAATGTCAACACGAGGAGAGTGAGAAAACTACAGCCAACAGTAAATCCATGATCATTTAATCATGGGTCTGAGCACTTCACAAAATTTCTATCAACACTATTTACTTCAGCACTCCAGCACACAGCATGCTCAGCAAAAGCCTAGCACAACACACACACTGCCTAGCTGCAAACACCAGAAACATGGGCTTATGCCATGCATGCTGTAATCACAGCCTGACCCATGGGGAGAACCACAGCAGCCAGATCGCATGGGGACAAGGCTCAGGAAGCAGGTCCCATGTGACAGAAAACTCTCTGTCATCAAAGTGACAACCTTCATTTCCTCATTTGTACCTTGACAGGTTCAGAGCAAGGCAAGCTAGTATAGCTGACCATAAACGTACACCTGAAACTGCTCTTTGAACAGGCTCACAGGTCTGCACACAAATGGCTCTTCTCCACTCGAGGAGGGATTGGAGCCCTGAGGATGCTCTGCCAGAGTAAAAGGCTTGTAAAGCCCCTGCCACCACCATTTCTGTGCTAGAGCTGGATGCCTGTGCCCTGCAACTGTGTGCTGACAAGGCTCAGCATCTTTCTTTATTTTAAAGGCACATGGTAGTTTTCATCTGCAAGTCAATATTGGTGAGAAGGTCTGCTGGGATCCAAAATAAGTAGCACAGCTTTTCAAACACAGCAGCATTCTGATGGCATATTAAAATCCTGTGTGAATCATAAATCCCATTTCTTTAGGAACCGAGTCCCACCAGGGCACCAGGGCTGAGGGGAAAATGGGCTATTCTGCATATAGCTAGGAGATGGTGATGATCTATGTAGCTAAGACGCAGACATTCTGTTGTGAGTTTCTTGTGACTGTTGTTGCTTTTTAAGTAAAAATTTAAAATAATGGCTTAGCCTTCCCTGTCACACACCAGAGACATAATTCTGCTCACTATTAATAAAGGTACAAACAAATTTTTGCAAGCTCTGCACAGAACTGCCTTCCTTCAACCAAAAAAGAAAAATGAAGAGAAAATTCGTTACACATAGGATAATCACATTGCTGAAGCAAACACCTCTCCTAATGTTGTGAGCAATGCAACAAGCAAAACATATTTAGCTGAAGTATGTGTACGTGTGCGCGGGAGAGTGTGCGAGTATGACAGAGATTGAGTTGGTATATGCCGAAAACTGGGACAGGAGAATAAGTTGATCCAATCCTCGTGAAAGCAAGCTACAAAAGCTTGAGGGAGTCAGACTGCTGGCGTGCAGGAATGGGAACATTAATCCCAGAGTGTAGGCAGTGATGGACGGCAGGTGAGTCTATGGGGAGGCAGGTTCTGAGTGCAAAGACGACGGCTTGGAACGAGCCCTGCTTGAGCTCTGTGCAAACACAGCTCAGCAGAATAGGGGCAGCGGTACCCAGGGAATCAGCCTGCAATAGTTTACCCAGTTCATTTTCAAGGTAGCAAGTTACTCAGCATTCCTGTATGCCAACAATCTCATCCTCTTTGGGCTCGCCTTCTGCACTCCTCAAAACAAAAGGCTGCCAGTTTTATGCATAACTGGGACATGTGATCAACTCAGAAACTTGGATTTCCTTCACCTTGAAATCCTCCGAGAGCAGGACAGCCCCACTCCAAAGGTACCTGGATGCCAAGATTCTCAGGCTGAAGACCTTCTCCTTATTTCCCTCTGCACCATCCTCTCTTTCTCCCTCCTCACAGTTGGTTTGGAGAGAGTTATCTGCCTAGCTCTTGGAACCTTATCAGAAGCTGAGCTGGGGCCTGGCCTTTACCATCTGTCCAGGTGGCTCCTTCGCAGCAAGATACCGTCCCACATGTCCTACACGCATCCATCAGGTTCAGGCCTATGCCAGCTTGGCTCTGAGAATGAATCGCTGCACTATCCTTATTTGAGAGGCACGCTTGCGCCAACCACTCCATGACCCTCTAGACATGTGCCCTCCCTGGTTGCCCGCACTTTCACAGTCGCCATGGCACTTGCTGGCAACTGCACTTGTCTGCCTGAGACTCTCAGAACTCCACCCATCCCAGTTCCCCCTGCAGAGCAATGCACAGGAAAAATACTTTCTCTGTGTCCACAAGCCGTAGTTTTAACCCTCTGTCCTAGAATCCTCCACTGCGAAGTTTCAAGGGACCAACAGAAGAAGAAGAAAAAAGCCTCTGCTTTTCTTCCACATACAAATTAAGAAAGTATCACCATTTTTAACCTGACAGAAACATTCCACCGTTGCAAATGGGGAAGCCCTTATTTTTGAGAGAGTAATGCAGGCTAGTTCCCTCCCTCACTGTATCTCAGGGAGATAAAAAAAAAAAATAGAGAAATATCTTTTTTCCCTGCCAAGTCCCTAGATGGGGACAACTTGCCGCATATTTTCTGGGAGGAGAAAGATAAAAATCTCAGCTATTTAAGCCTGTGTGCATTTGTCTTCCATACAAAGCTGATAGTACTTTAGCACGCACACCGCGTACAACTGTATCCGCAATTAACGAATACTTGCATCATGAGTACATTCAATAGGAAAAAGGGATCCTCATCTCCACTTTGGAGACTGGGGGCAGGGCGTGGGGGGCAGGGGAGGGCACAGGGAAGAGAACACGCAGCATGCAACATTAACTCATTTGCTTGAGGCTACCAGGACAGTTGAACGGCACAGCGAAGACTGCAACTTGCGCGGTCCAGCTGTGGCCCATGCTGAACAGAAACGGCCAGGAGACTGCCGAAGCTTCCCGCATGCCCTGGCCAGGGAGCAGGGCTGTTCTGCTCCAGGATGGGGCTGGATGCTTCCCTGGCCTTCTCTGTAAGGGACGGTGCCCCTGCAGACAGCCATCCTTGTCTAGAACAGCGGAGCTGTCTGGAGAGTGAATCTAATTGCTCTCATGGTTCTTCATGCGGTACCTTGCCCTCCTTGCTAGTCTCCCGCCTGCCTAGCAGGCAGTTTGCTCATTCACTTGCTCACACTTGCTCCTTCCTTCCCTCCCTCCCTCCCTCCTTCCAGCAGTGTCAGGGAGACAAAGTGAAGGTTACTGTTTGGCATGTTTGTTTTTGCATTATTTATGGTGTAGAGGACAGAGTCAGACATCTAGAGGACAGTCTTAGATCACGTGTGAATCCTTCCAAATGGGACTCAATAGCACAACCAGCCAAGTAGAAAACAAACCTGGACAGCCCCATGGAGGGAAGCAGTATTTGGAAAGGGATGTTGCGCATCTCTCCGACCAAGGTACTTGGCAACACCACAGGTCTGCTTGTGACTCCACCTTCCCTCATTTCTTCCCTTTCTTTTTCAGACACCCCATAAGATGGGTACAATCCTTTTTTCCACAGAACTAAGACATGTTTCAATATTGTACATGCTTCATATCCACAGAGTTGCAAGGAACTGGGATCTTCCCACCACCCCAATTCTTGCCCCTTTCCCTGCAACACCTCCTGCTGAGAGCGGCTGCTGTTGGGTTGGTCGCACACATCTCAGAGTACCCATAATCATCTTGTATACGAAGCTCCCTTGCTTGCTCCCTCTGAGGCTGACCACTGGAAAGGCTGGTGCTGGAGTACCCCACAAGCAGTGCTCCTGTGCAGGCCCCCCAGCACTGCCTACTGGGGGAGCCTGGCACTCACGTTAAGAATTCTTTGCACACACTTCTTCCAATTTTGTTTCTCTTTGACCCCTACAGTATTTAATAATAAATAGCTATTCCATACCCCAACAGAACAGAGATTTTATGCTACTTATTTTCCCCATATTTTCCAGCAAAACTAAGTCTCCCTCAATTTCTTATTGAAAATGAAATGGGGACAGTACTGCTTATACAGCTGGAGATAGTGATCACCAGTGTACAGAGACTGACTTATCAAGCAGATTCTTAATGCCATAAAATCAATGGGTTTAGAAATTCTATTATCTTACCTCTGATAGAACATGCCAAACTAAAGAAACTTCTTGCCCTTTTCCTTTTTTTTTTAAAGCATACTTAAATATAACATTACTGCTGTCCCAAAACGAGCTTCCCCCATGGTCCTCTAGTGGATATTACACCAGAGCAAAGGAACAGAGAGGCTGCATGGCAAAACAGAAAGGCTAGTTTCTTTCTGGGTTTTACCAGCTATTCTGTTACAGCGGTCAGAGGCTGCTGGATCTCCAGATTGGACAGCAATAATCATTCCATACTATGTAGGGTGCAAGACTCTAAGAAAATTACTTCTGCAAGAACAAAATGCAACAAAACCAAACATATGGCTACTGCAAACCATAAAAAGCTGCATGAATGCCTGACAGGACACTACGGTAAATCTAGGGACGTGGAGCAGGTGTGGTATGCATGTTCATAGGCCCAAACATCCAAGCAAGTAAAGAGAACATGGAAAGGAAGGTCTGTGTACAGAAAAGAGGTCACAGAGATTAGGACACTGGCAAATGATGGGAAATGGTTGATGCTCTAGTGAAAATCAAGCAGGACATAAGAAGTGAGCCAGATAAGACATAAGGAGGGAATCAGATGGGATACAAAGTAAACAACTGCAGCAGCTGGATGGGATGCTAAAGACAAATCAAACACAAAATAAAATGATACTTGGGTGAGAGCCATTCAATGGGACACAAAGGACTACATTTTCCTTCCCTTAGATTCAGCCTCCAACTACTGACTAGGCAAATCTTAAAAATTTGTACTAGGTCCCTTAAATTCCCCAAAGTGTTGTAAACAGATCATAAAGAAAAATGAAGTCTCTCCCTTCAATGTTCTTTTTTCACCCCTGCTACTCCTTCCTCCCATCCCTAAAAAAACCCTCCATCAGAAAAGGCAGGTGGTGGCATGGCATTTGGATAGCAAATGTGCAAATCTGGAAACTAGTTTTTTCTAGTTTGGCAACAGATAGGAGAACCTGAAGAAATCGTTTCTGCTCACTGTGATCCAGTATTGTCATTTGCAACATGGGGTTGCTGAGCCCTACCTACCTATAAGGCTGAGTGAGATGTGGTGAAGGTAAAGGTGTAATGTGCTATTGTCCTCCATGTCACCTGAAAGAAAATGGACTCCAGAAAAGTAAATGGTTTGCTGTGGGTCACATCAGCGGAGCCCCGTCATGCATGCTCTGAATGAGTGTGATTTAATCATGGAAGAGATCCAAAATGGAGAGTTGTTTTGACCTGATTAGCCTCTCACAGTAGCACACTGCACTATAAATTGTTCTCAGGCAATAAGCAGCAATGACTCGTATTGCAACACTGCCTACTTTCAGCTAACGAAGAAGGTGTGCAGATTTGGACGACTGGCATTTCATGGAACAACCAAGCAATCAGCCAAGGAAGAAGACAGCAACAGATTGATCAAGATTTTCTGTAACCTCACAATCAATACATAGAGGCAGTTTCTGCAGACGGCTTGTGGAGTACCACTTGTATGTTATTTAGCTTTGATGTGTCTTGCTGCATCTACATTAAAAATGCTTTGTGATCATGAGAACCGAATTCCACTTTCCATCCAGCCATGCAAATGTTTATAAAGGAAACATTTCATTGCTAGATTGCTCTATACAGGAGCACCTGATTTCATTCAAAAGGCAGGCAGTTTGGGTGGGGGTAGATTAATACAGAAAACCATGTGCAATCAGAATAAAAAACAGACTGCCTCTCAAGACTTAGCTTTGTTCAACCAAACTGAACAAATGAAAATTTGGATCCATCCACCTCCCAGGCTTTGTAGAAACTCAGGCCCATGTCCTCTGTGATTAAAACCATCCCCTACCTCTTCCTGGAGATGTCTTCTGAGCTGAGATCTGAGGGAGAAACCATTCCCCTTGCATGAAAAACATACAAGTTAAAAAAGGGTCTTTGAAGAAGAGAATTTAAAGTGATGGACAACTTCTAAAGCAGAAGCAGTCAAACAGCAAGATCATTTGTTCTGGATATAAGGCCTTGCCTTCCGTTTTGTTATCATCAAAAGCTTCTGTGCTTGTGGGAGAAAATCTCTCCCCTACCACCAGCCCAGTCCTTCCTGCCGTGAGGTCATAGCCCTGTCTTTTCGACACAGCTGTCTGTTGCCATGGAAGTGTGTGCACTTTCACAAAATAAGCACAGAAATGACTTCACAAGCAAGGTCATGGAGGAGCAGATGGGCTTGGGAGGAGGGAGGGAGACAGACCCCTTGTTTAAACACAAATAGCGGTGATAATTAATTAACCAAAGTAGCAGGGGAAATTATGAAAAACATGTGAAAGGTAAATGGATTTCTGTTTAGCTGTCTTTCCCAAGAGGCTAAATGTCTCATTTGCAGAGGGGAGATCTTTACAGTGAACTAATGAAACAAGGACATTTTCTCTGGTTTCTTCAAGTGGATGGTCTTGGAAAAAAATGTGTACAGAGCTTACACTTTGCCATCCTGCTGCCTTCCCTCCTCATCACCACTTGTTGACCTCAACCAAAAGATCAATATCTATCACAACTTCAAGTCCCTGTAGCTTTTCAGCATACAAGGGCTGTGATGGGGATAGACAATTATTTAGACAGGAAGTTTATTGTTCTGCAGTGGCTTAACAAAAAACATGTTCTGTTTATCAAATAAACTGTTACATATTTATTCTCCTGACTGCCAAAGCCAAAATCTTGTCTTTGGAGTTGACCAAGGTGGCCTTTTTCTTTCTTCGAACATATAACGTTTGCATGATAGGGAATCTGCAGCCCAACTATGCCCTTACTTCCACCTAAGGTTTTATCTTTTGCCACAGCAGTGCTGCTTCTGCTATACACCTTCATATTGTTACCCGAGTCAGATTTCATTCCAAAACACAAAAGAGCAAGTTACCGAAGTAAGATCAAGGGGATCATCTCAATACACAAGTGAATCCATGGAATACTTCTGAAGAACCTGGACAGTATTAAATACAAGAATTGTTCTTTCCTGATTCCTTCTCTGGACTGTTTTTGCGTCACACATACGGATCAATATACATTCATCCATCTAAGTTTCACAGATCATTAAGGTTGGAAAAGACCTTTAAGATCATCAAGTCCAACCACCAACCCAACAACACCATGCCCACTACACCATACCCTGAAGTACCACATCTGCACATTTTTTGAACACTTCCCGTGATGGTGACTCCACCACTGCCCCGGGCAGCCTGTTGCAATGTTTGACCACTAGAGGTCAAAAAAAAATTTCAGAGGAAACAAATTTAAGGGGAAAGCCAACATCTTGTGCATATTCTCTTCGCTGTTTATTCTGTGAACACACAATTCTGCCCTTCTACCTTTCAAGTGGGATCAGAGATACTTAAAAAAATAAAATTCTATGCTTACAAGAAGAGTAGAAAACCTTACCAGAAGGCAGGGTGTGTTTGTGACTGGCAGTTCTTTCATGCCAAAGAAGTATGGAGAAGAAAACAGCTAGGAGATGCTATTCAGACACTTTTAAATGAGTTCAAATGAACTTCTACATGAAAAGTGAGAGCCTCAGCAGGTTTTCTTCTACATACAGGACTGTCGATCCAGCAGCTCCACCTTTGATCTCTATTTAGAGTTGCGACCCTAACACATACATTGTCATGTCAAACATAAACACCCAGATTCACAGGACAATCGTTGAGATTTGAAAGTGCCTCTGCAGATTGTCTAGTCCAGCCCCTCTGCTCAGAGCAAGGTTAACTAGAATAGGTTGCTCAGGACTATGACCAATTTTTAATGTCTACAAGGCAACCTGTTCCAGTGTTTGAGCACTCTTGCAGTAAAAAATGTTTTTTTCTTACATTTGTGCCCACTACCTCTTGTACCTTCACTGGCTGTCACTGAGAAGAGTGTCTCCAGCTTTCAATCCACTTTGCTGTCCACTCATCTAGTCCATAATTCATCAGTTTGTCAGTGAGGACCTTATGGGAGACTGTCAAAAGGCTTTCTAAAGTCAAAATCAAAAATATGCCTCGTCAAGATCTCCAGTATACACTCATTCACTGAACTAGTCATTGCATTGTAAATCAATGCTGCCTACAGCCTATGACCTTCTTGTCCTTCAAGAGTCTGGAAATGGTTTCCAGGATTATTTGCTCCATTACCTTCTCAGGGACTAAGGTGTGGTTGAACATCCTGTAGTACCCCAGATCTTCCTTCTTGCTCTTCCTGAAGACAGATGTGACACTTGCTTTCTTCCAGTCTTCAGGAACTTCCTCCAGTTGCCAAGACCTTACAGGAGTAATCTGGAGTGGCTTTGCAATGACATCAGCCAGCTCCCTCAGTATTCATGGATACATTCTGTCTGGTCTCATGGACTTGTTTGTGTCCAGTTTGTTTAAATAACCCAGTCCTGCTCTACCAGGGGTAAGTCATCATTGTGCCAGAGTTCCCCACTGGTCTCAGAGGCCTGGGATTCCTGAAGGCAAATTTTCCCAGTAAAAACCAAGGTGAAGGCAGCATGAAGTACCTAGGTCATTTCTTTTGACACCAGGTCCCTGTGTCATTCACTGGACCTACATTTTCCTACATCGAGCATACAGAAAGTTTTTAAAGAAACCTTGCTGTCTGCAGGGTTAAATTAGCTGATACTATTATGTCAAAAGGAGCTGCACCTTCTACGTATCATGGTGACGCATGCTGGTTACAGCTGTCCTTTTTTTATCAATATTGCTAATGCATGGTCTGGGGGTAAGTTACTGCTGCCTCCTATCAGATAATTAGTCAGTAAATCATTCAACCAACCAAGGTATAAAGCAAGGACAATGTTTCCAAACCGTATTATCATCAGACACTTGTACTGCACTTTATCGCAAAGGATTCAGAAGATTTACATATACTCTGTAGAATACTGGCCTTTTTTTACACCTGCTGCTAAAGTGCAGCCATCTTTGTGGTGGGATGTCATTGTTTTTTTAAGAGTCATGTTATGGAAGAAGCTTATCACAGGAAATTGTGCAGATGACTTCTGTATCTACTTGAAATTTTTAGAAGAGTTCAAGGAGAATAACGGTCTAAGGTGGAATTTTGCAAGGAGACTGCAGCTAAATCCAGTGCTTCCAGTTTTAAGGTAGTTATCCCAAGTTACAGTAACATGACTTTTATGGGGTTTTGCAATTAGAGTGGTAGAAAATACAGTGTAAAAGAACAGTTTTGCAATATTATTCATGTTTTAAGCTGAGTTTTAATCCATTTCTTTGGTACACTTATCTGCCACCCAAGCATTACCAAACAATGCCTCTAATTTAAACCTGACAGGATAGCACCAATGAAATCCACACAGAAGGACTAAGAGCTTGAGTTCTTTTGTGTTCTTGTTTTCTTTGGTCATAAAAGGAGACGGAGCAAAATCATTGTGTGGCTCTGATGCCTCTGTCAGCTGGGTTTAGTTGAGTAACACTGAGGGTGCAGCCTAGTGATGAAGTGGGAACTATGCTAACATCTAATTCTTGCGAACAGGCACCATACACAACCACTTCTATGTGAAACATATGCCCTCTTATGTCACATTACTTTAGAATCATAGAATCATTTAGGTTGGAAAAGACCTTTAAGATCATAAAGTCCAGCCATCAACATAAGTCTGCCAAGGTCCACTAAAACAATTTCCCTAAGCACCACAGCTACACATCTTTTAAGTACCTCTAGGGATGGTAACTCAACCACTTCCCTGGGCAGGCCGTTTCAATGCTTGACAACCTTTTTGGTGAAGAAATTTTTCCTAATATCCAATCTAAACCTCCCCTGGTGCAACTTGAGTCTGTTTCCTCTCGTCCTATTGCTTGTTACTTGGGAAAAGAGCCGGACACCCACCTCGCTCCAGCCTACTTTCAGGTATTGTAGAGAGCGATAAGGTCTCCCCTGAGCCTCCTTGTCTCCAGGCTAAACAACCCCATTTCCCTCAGCCGCTCCTCATAAGACTTGTGCTGTAGACCCTTCACCATCTTCATCGCTCTTCTGTGGACACACTCCAGCACCTCAGTGTCTTGTAGTGAGGGGCCCAAAACTGAACACAGTCTTCGAGGTCCGGCCTCACCAGTGCCAAGTATAAGGGGACGATCACTTCCCTGGTCCTACATGGGAATCACAATACTGCTGAAGCACCTCCCCTTCCTGGTAGCCAGCTCTCATCTAAGTATATATTCCAACAGCAATCCCAAAACTCTTTTTGAAGGGAAAGATCTCCCAGAATGCAAAGGAGCTCTGTTTTGCTGCTCTGCTACAGACTTCCTAGGCTTGATTCAGCTACCCACACTAGAAGTAATTTGATTTGCCCTACTGTATGCGAGGTATCCTATGGTAGACCTCCTCTATTCTGAAGCAGGCAGGATACGCTAGGGCACCTCAAAAGGTAGCAGATGACTTCTGATGTGTCCACATTAGTGTTTTTGCACAGACTGGATTTCTTTCTGCTGAAAATAAGATGCACATCATAGGTACTCCACCTGCTAATGAGTATTCAATTCACAGCTAGATCTAGTTCAAAGCAACCCTCCTTGATATTTTTGCAGTCAGGTCCTCAGTCATGATGTTTTAACTATATAAATCTACTCATACAGGTCTATATTATTCCTAATGCAGACACAGGCAAATCACCAGTCTAACTCTTTAACTGGAGTGTCCTAATTATAAACAGGGATAACTGTTCTGGTCTAACTGTGGGGTATCATTTGGATAAGTAAATTCAAGAGTACAACAGGGTGCTCTGATACTGCTGGAATCAGAGATAGATGTGTAAGAGAACAGGAACTGGAAGAACCATCATGTAAAGAAATGCAGTCAAAATCAGAGATTCAAATTTGCCTGAACAGGTCCTTAGCAAGGGCAAACATATTAACAGTGGCAGTCCCACTGCTGACATCAGCATCGTATCTGTGCTGCTCCCCATGCCCTCTGATGCTTCCAATAATCTTTCATTGAAAATGACATTCTTGATGTTAAAAAGAATAATATGTATTGAGAGACAGAGTGTTTTTATCTTCTGCTTACAGAAAATGAGGTCTCCTCCACTGGCTTCCCTCCTCTGATCCTTGCCCACTTTCCCCCTGAGATATACCTACACATATGCACACTTCCTCCTCTTTGAAGGAAATCTGCCATTCCCTCAAGCCTTTTGCTAGCCTAAATTGAAGTTTGCCAAGCAGAAATAACACCACCTACTTGTAGACCAGTCTCATTTTCCTCGTGCCATTATTATGCAGGAAGGCAGAAGAAAGAATGGCCAACTAAATATAACTGCCAGAGCTTCTTCAGCAAACGAGAAGTCCCACTTTCTTTTGTCATGATCTTATTGTATGCCCTCATCCTCTTCCCTCCCTCCCTGTCCCACGGCAAGTCCACTGAACCACTGCTTGGAAGATCCATTTTTTATTTTTCTGCTCTCCACCCTCTAGGGCTATAAAATTATGTTCAAGTTCAGTTATAGGACAGTCTACATCCATTTTTCTTTAAAAATTATTATGAAATAGCCAATATGTTGGGGTTGAATCAGAGACCTCCTGGAATAAAAAGAGAACCACACTCGGGGTACAGTATATACAAACCCTCTTTAGAAACAGGCAATAGAAAAACACTTGTTCACTCTACCACACACACCCTGCTGGCAGTTGGCACAGGTGTTAGCAACCACAGAAAAAGTGCTTTTAAGAGATCCAGTAGAAGCTCTTCAGAAAAGCTATGTGAAAATGACACTCCAAAGACCTGAATTCCTTCCTCTGTCAGAAAGTACATTGTGGGAGGGATGCCAGTCCTTTTGAGGGATGCCCCAGGAACAGATGTTACAGGTCTGCTGTGTGCAAACATAACCTTTTTTCTTCAAGAAAGAACACTTCTCAGAGATGCTATATAGTTGTTCCCACGTTTGGTGGGGTGGGATAGCTCAACTCTCCCTATAGCCTGTTCTTCCCATTCAAAAAGTCCTGGTGGTTACTTTTTGCATGGGCTGGTGCCAGCCAATGCAACCCTGAAGTGAGACGAGTCGTGCCAAGCAGCCTGGACTGTGCATCTAGTCCTTGACTTCTCATTCCCAAAACTACCAAAAGACATTCAAATGATTTCAGGTGTATGTGCATAAACTTCCCCTAACCTCCTCAAAACATGATAATATCAAGTAATGATGGACTTGTCACTGCTACACCAAGGGGCAGCTGAAAAATTCCTCTATTACAGTTCCCTAAAACCACATGCAGAGTGCCTCTGAGGTCAAGAATAAAACACCTCAAAACGGGTGGCAAAGCAAATAAACTGGCACTGAAGCTTGAGACAATGAAATAGCATTGCTATAAAGCCCTGACATGCTCAAATCAGGAAGATACAAAACCTGGTCAAAATAATAGCTGTGTGTGCAGTTTTTCTCTCTGCTGTTAAAAAGTGTAGAGAATAAAAACAAAAGAGAAAGGGAAAATGCATTTAGATAATTAGCCTTCGAGTTCTGTCTATTTGGGTGGCTTTTATTGCAGTTATAGGTCTGTCTCTGTACGAGCATAGATATTGGCTATTAACCCTATAAAGCATTTTTCATTGCCGAGTACTCAAGTTTTGTTGAGATCCAATACTAAACTGTTACACTACCTTCAAGTGAATCAAATAGGCTGTGATTCAGTTTCCTAAATATAAGCAGCTGATGCCATCTTAGAGACCACAGAGTATCCTGCTTAGATGTCCTGAAGAGCACAGGCCATATGTTACATATGCTGGCATCAATGGATATCTCAGATACCCCAGAGAGTGTAAACCAGTACTAGATACCTGTACACAGGTAACCCAGCCACCCATTTGACCCATTTGGTACACAAGCTCCAGAGTACAGCTCTTTATCACCAATATCCTACACTAATAATTCATTATGTAAGGAGAAAAGAGAATAGTTGCTGTTAAACTCAGTATAGCATGAGGCTTTGGGCTCAGGGAAGGAGAACAGAAGAAACTAATGTGCCCAGGTGGGTTCAAATCACTCTGCATGTGACCGTGTATGTATTTTTTCACACTACAGCTTAAAATTCAGATAACCCACACTGGTTTAAAAGATGCAGCTCTCTAGCTAACCCTGTAACCTCAAGTAATCCACAGCCTTAAGTTACTAGAGTCAAAGGGTTATGGAGAAGCAAAATAATAGGCTATGAAGAATTACAGAAAGGAAGACTACTTGGACCAGACGAGATGCAAGGGTCAGCTCCCCAATATATACCCTGTATTGCTGCTAAATCAGTTTTCTGTTCTTGGGGTATTCTTTCGCTTTTTAAATGGGTAGCCTGTAGACAGTCCATGTGAAAATACAGTTATACTTCTGGGGGGTGTGCAGGTTTTTTTATTGCTTGAGGGTGTCTGTATGAATGCTTCCACAGACATGACTGACTGTGCAGGCAATGGCTGCAGGTACTGTGGTAGCTCTGTGCTCTTCTACTAAATTCAGTGTTTGTGAACACCTGAATGTGTGCAAGAACATGCGCCCTACTTTCACTGTTAGGATAGATGCATACGTTTATACTGGGGAAAAAAATACCCCGCTCTTGTCTATTGGAATGTTGCACAATGCAAATCCAGTCAGCAGCAGCAGGAAGATGTGGATTTCCCCTGCCTTTCCTCCCCCTCATCTCCTTCCCTCCTGTCATTCAGAGGATAATGATCTGTGTTGTGGGCATTTGCTGGAAAGCTTCAACGTAACCATTATTTTTTAGGTTGCTGGAATTGAGGTGGGCGTCAAGGACTCCAATGAATACAAATAAGCTCAGATCCAAGCAAACTCCATCTTGTCTAATCTTCACTGAGCAGTAATCTGGGAGGCACCTTGCTTACTCTCATTTCATATGGAAGGAGAGCAAGCACACCGCAGTGCCAGTATTACTGAAGTCTGGATTGATCTCACCTGTTTACATCCCGAGGTCTCCTGATCTTTCTCTACCTCAATAGCTATAATCTGTCCCAGGAAGCATCATTCACAATGAGATAACTCCACCCACCCATTACTGGAGCAGCAGAGGCAGAATTTATTTCTACCTTATCGAGTCCACAAACACGTGCTCAAAATAGACACAAATCCAAGCTGCAAAGTTGGGAACTTTGCTGGAAGCTTCTCCACGTTTCAGATGCAGAGTCTGCATTTGAACCCATGGTTTCGGCTTGCTTATTTAAATACAGAAGTTTAGGGCCTCTTTTTAAAACAGATGAGCTAGAGGAAATGAAAAGTTGATGGAAACTTGGGATTTTATTTTTTTCTTAATGCACTTGGGTATTAATTGTGCAAGCCGTGCATGTTTTTTCTCACCACACGATGACAACCTTGAATGATAGCACAGAGTTCTCTTGCAGTTTCTGTATCCCTAGTAAGGAACAAAAAAACCCCAGTAAAAAGTATGGTTGTGCAACAGGAGAACCTATCAGGAACAGAAGAAAGAACTAGCAATGAGGAATGTATTCTCTCCATGGTCCAGAAGCGTACCAATAAAAGTGATACTTGTCAAAAGTCAAGATATGCCAGACCTTGCAAAGCATACTAATTATCAAAAGCAGTAGAAAGACTCTTTGGTCGTATTAATAAAAGCACAGCAGAGTAAAAATAAGCAGGAATGCTATGCAGTGGGCATGCAGGAGAGGCTGAAGATAAACTGTGTGCATGCCAAAAAGTAAATGAAAACTTGTCATAATTTTTTAATAGTGGTGGTGATATTAAGTGTAGGACAAAGGCAGTGTAGCTAATGGGAATGAGAAAATGGAAATTATAATTCCTGGAGTAGAGTAAACTCCGAGATCATACCACACTCAAGGAGGTGGAACAAGAGAACTTTCACCCCCGAATGCTTAAGGAACTGATAAGGGATACTGCAGGATAAGCTACAAGAATCTCAGTACACCTATCAATATAGAAGGGTATTATATGACTGCAGAATACCTGATTTAAAACATACAAGTCAGAAAAAAAAGAGAAAGTGATCTAGGCAACTACAGATTTAGTTATATGATCCTGGCACTATGTAGTGTTTTGGAATACATGCAGAAGTAATTAAAGACACCAAGGTAAGCGGAAGATGAGATTTTGTTTTTAAACAAAAGAAATGCAGTAAAGACTAATCTATCACCATTTAAGTAAAACATTGGATACAGTGTCTTCTAGGGGATTATTGGTTAAGATGTAGATGATGGCATTAGTAAAGAATTTTAAGGCAAATATGGAATTGATGAAAGAGATGACAACTGTCAGGCTGAAAGGGGAATTTATTAATAGAGCTCCTCGAGGACTAAGACGAATTTTATTTAATATTTTCGTGCTTGATCTTAGCATAAAACTAAGAGTATGCTATTGAAGTGAACTGATAGCACATAGTTGGAAAACACTGTCAATGTAGAGGGAGACGGAGATGTATGAACAAAGAACTGCCTGACCTTGAGGACTGGACAAACAGAACTGAGAAAAGGACAAAGTGCAAGGTCAGGCACTACAGCAAAAGTTTCTCATGCAAGTGGGTAGCTCATTAGTTGGAAAGAACAGTGGAGCAGACAGACTTGGGAGCACTAATGCCTCATGGGGTGACTATGTGTGTTGACAAAGAAATGGAGATGTCATTATAAAAAGCACTGGTGAGATCTCATCTGAGAGAGGGTATAGTTCTGGTTACCCAATCTGAAGACAGCTTGCTCTGGTTTTGTTCTGAACTGCTCTGCTTGGATAAGCCAAGGCACAGAAAGTTCATGTTAGAAGGTGGCTAAAAGAGCTGATTTTATTCTTCGTTTTCTAAACAGCTCCCCCGATCAGGATGAGATGTTGCTGAGTCTGGAGAAATGCTTAATAATACAGAGATTAACTGCTTCGCTCTCTTTTCCTCTGGGTAAAAGTTTCAAATGGCAAGAAGCAAATGGCATCACAGCCTCCACTGGATCTGTACCGACTCATCCTGACCAGGAATCTGATCCTTTTGCCTTTTCTCCTGATGAGGAAATCTGATTCTTTTTCCTTTTCACCTCTCCCAGTAACTCAGGCCTTTCATTTAGTCTACCACTTGTTGCTACGGATGAAGGGATAAACTCTGCAAAAGCAGCACTGGAAGAGAAACGCTTGATAAACAAATCTTCTTGCATGAATAGAACATGTAGTTCTCATAAAAATGGTAATTAGAGCCCAGCATTATTATGATTTTTTCATAATAAAAATAATAATAATAAAAAAAAAATCTCCAAGAGTGTTCATTCAGGAGGAAGTTATATTTGCCAGCATTATTACTATTATTATTGTATTACCACTAATAACAATGATAAGGCTCTTGCTAAGGGACGGGACCTTCTATGTAACTAAGTAAACATGCCTAAAAAGGGCTCCCCTTAAGGCATGTCTTCAGTTAATAAAGACAACTGACAGATCTGTTTATAGCCCATTGCAAGGTACCAACTGATTGCCTCTCTCTAATAACTGTTTAATTTGCTTTTCCCTTACCAGTTACACTGTGCAAAATCATTGGTCTCTGCCGTGCAATGACAAAGCAGCCGGCATTTGCGTAGGCAGACCTTGGCTGGTCCAGTCCCACCTTCTCACATACCCTGTCTTTCTGCCCCTGTTCTCCTCTGTCAGTTTATCCCCTCCCTCCCACCCAACACGATGCCTGCACAAGGCACCACTGTTAATTTAGCCAGGAAATGGTTTGATGGTGATAGGGAAATAAATTGATCAACCCTCCTGAACAGCAGCCATGGGAAGAAAGAAACACTCCTAGCCGTTTCTCAGTGACCTCTCCCTGTGCTTAAAGAAAACTCATAAGCTCTCAGCACGAATTAGCATGGCCTCATTATAAAAACAGAATTGGGGTCAGAAGAAACTAAGATGGGTAAGGGAAAAAAAAAATCCTATCAAAAGCAACATCTGAGACACAAATGCCCTAACTGGGGAGGGCAAAAAAAAGTGAAGCTTCAGAGGGAAGGAAAAGACCAGAGGCAGAAGAGAAGCAAGCACAGCTTTCTTAAAAAAAGCAAAAAAGACAAAGCCCCTCAAAAGCTGCAACAGCCTCAATGTCAAGCTGGATAGTCCTGCGGAAAAGAGTTTACGCGTTTGCATCCTCCACAAATTGCCATTTCCAATCCATTTGCAGTCATTGATGCCAAGTGGCCTGGTCAAGTCATTGCTGTTTGATGGCCTGTGGAAAAGAGGGAGGTCTTAAAAAAACTACAGTTGCGCAGTCTGGTTTCTATGGGAAGAAAATGTGAATGGCAACTGCACTGCTGGCATTCCGTGTGGAAAAGACCAGTCTCTCCTACCTGCACCTTATCTATTTTGCAAGCATGACATCAGCCTGCACTGTAACAGTGCTGATCCCCGACTACACTGGAACTTCCCTGTAGGGAAGCAAAGCATTCCGGTGCCGGCATCGGTCACCAGCAACAAAACAAGCAGCTACCTCTAAAAAAATGCATCCCATTTTGCTGCTCTGTCTGCACGCCTAACTGCAAAGAGAAAGCACCACAGGGTCCTGCCCTCGGTTCACTCTACATCTTGCCATGGAGAGGGGATGGCTCAGCAGAGGTCCCTGGCGAGGGGACCTCCGCAGGCGCAGCTGCTTGCCCAACAGTTCTCCCTGCCCGAGGAGCTGGACGGCTGCGGCTGCCTCTCAGCAGCCCCTCTGCTCACGTGCTGTGCTGCTGCTTCTGCCTCCACCATCTTGGAGGAAGGTATCTACCTTGGAAAGGAGCCCTTTCTTACTCGCTACACTCTCTGGGGCTTTACAACCCATCCTCAAAAAGAAATGCCAGTTTGGCTCATAAATTCCCCCTCCCACCCCGGCCCGTGGCTGGCACACCTGAGCCTTGTGCCTGTCCCCAGGGCACACTTGGGAGCAGATCACGGTGACTGTCTAGGCAGGAGAATGAGGTGCAACATGCCTTGCTCAGCATCACAGGCAAAGCACAGAGGCAATGTCACTGTCTCCTCAGTCACAGCTAGAAACTTAAAGGACTAGCTCTGACTTATTTACAGAAAGAGGTAATAACAGCAGTCATGAAAGCTTCCACCACAGGAATAAAGTCCAGAATCAGCCCTGCTCATTCAATTTTCTGAGAAAGAAACACAATAGATAGGCTTTGGCGTTTTTTGCCATCTCTACCACAGGCTTGCGAGCCCCTCTCCCACACCTCTTGGCCACCCAGCCTCTTTTCCCTTCCACGCAGAGATGGGCTGTGGCTTGCTGCCACCCAAATAGCACAGCTCTATTCACACCGGGCTTTGTTGCATCGCCATCGTCCTGACAGGTGGCAGGAAGGATAGAAAGAATCCGGCAAGGCAGGAAATGTTACAAACTAATGGAGTCAGCAGCTTAGAGAATCTGTCGATTCGCCTTTTTTTTTTCCCCTTTTAAATTACTTTATTTTATTAATTCTGCCTTGACAAAAAAAAAAAAAAAGGCACCAGATGAAAGAAAATCATAAATTGGACCTTGAGTTTATTTACTCCAATACTATCCCTGATCATTCTCACCCTTAAATCACCCTGCTGCTGTGCAGCCGGGCCTTCGAACATCAATATTAATGCTCCTTGCTCCTGGCAGTGGCTAGTGGAGGTGGCATTTCATAATTCAGATGCAAAAATTAAAAGGCAAATGTGAGAGAGAAGGAGTATAGCAACTATATTTGCCCAGTCTGCTGACTAAAGACCCCTCAGTAAATTCTATAACTGTCTCCCATCAGCAAAGGGTCAGGACTCAGGTGTGATTTAAGAACTGCCTCCTGCACAGAGGAAGAGTATGGGTTTGAAAACTAAAAGTCAGGCCAGTCAAATACCTGAACCAGAATAATCTAGTCTCAGCAAGGACTAAATATAACAATGTCCATGCTTTTGGTGGTGGTTGCTGCAGGATATGGCCAGCATGGAAAAAATTACTATTGTGGGGTATGATGGAAGTGGCAAACTACCTCAATAATGGTGTCCTTAAATATTAAAAAAACCCTTACCACATTCCTCCAAATGCAGCTGCTTGTCTAAAAACCCATGACTTCTTTAAAAAAAAACAACACTTTTTTTTTTTTCTCGCTCCCTTCCTTTTCATATAAATCTCCTCTGTCCACCTTTTCACCCAGAAGGGCTAGAAACTTCCTTTGAACAGAAAATAACAGTAGAATAGATTTTCATATAATAGCATGTCACCAAGGGCTGTGGCTTTAAGAAATGTACCAACTATAACAACACTCTTAGAAAAAAAGCCCTAAAATTGGCAACATTACTAGGTCTACGAGTCACAGGGGCAGACACATCAAGCACCAACTCCAGCAGGTATTTCTGCACCCTGACCCACAAAGCCCGCCCTCCCCTGTTATTTGGAGGGAGATGCTAACCCAGTTCTGAAAGCAGCGTTAAGTGCGTTAGCGTGGCACGGCCCTTGCATGGCTAATGGGTGGCTGCTTCAGAGGCTAGTGCTGCCTGAGAGACCAGCAGGGCAGACCTGCGGGGTGGGGGCAGAGCCGGATGTGGGGAGCCCTGGTTTGGGAGCGCAGAGGGGGCTGGGAATTACAGCAGATGAGCATCAGCTAGGTGGTATGTGCAAGCCAAGGCAGAGCACCAGAGCACTCTGCAGCTCACGATCAAGGGGTGCTGCCAGAGAGATACAGAAGGGGGCAAGGATGCTGCAGGGAGGTATGGCAGCATCTTGCAGAGGAAGTTCTATAAAACATCGTTTCATATGGAGTAACGTTTGGATACCCAAGTCTAATCATGGAGTTAACACCCCTTATTTGCACAACCTCACATACACACACAGTGGTGCCTAGGATATAAATCAAACCTCTTGTCTACCTACAGCCAGGATCCAGGCTATTAGGACGCAGCAAGCAGCAGACCAGCCAGGATCATACAAAGCAAAACATTTCATCTTCCAGCTCTCTATATAGTACCAAGAGACATGTTTTGCACCAAAAGACTTCCTCCCCTTTCATCATTTTCTGTTTCTGCCCTTGCTGTCAGTGCAGTCTGGCCCAAGAGAAGTGACTTTTAGTACTTGCTGAAGCTTTGTTGTTTAATCAGATGGCCGCTGGAATCAAGGTTTGCTGGTTGAAGAGGCAGCTGAGCAGGGACTTTCAAAGTGTGAAAATGTCAGCTGACCTCTTGGGAGATATCCCTAATACATCTGGAGCTTCTTCAGACACTCATAATTATTGTTTTTCATTTTAAATGGCCAGGGGAAAATGGGGTGCCTTTAAAATAAATAAATAACTGAAAGCATCAGAATAAGATGAATGTATCTGTTAGGCTGCTGCTAACCCATCTGCCTGAATTCCACCTAGCACTCTGCACACAGACCTTGTTTTCCCAGAAAAGCTTCCAGGATACAGGCAAAGAAACATCTCCAGCTTGCATTCTGCTCGTGGCTTCTTGCTTTTTGAACGAAAAGGGAAGCAGGACTAAATGCATTTAAAATTTGGCACAGATGTGAGTGAGTAGATGCAGATACTGAGTGGGAAATAGCAAAAATCACCCCTCTTCCCTACCAGCCACAGTTCCAGAAAGTACACGATGCCCCTGACTTAACGGCATATACTTTTATTCCAACCCGCAGTCATCCCCAACTGTTTCAGTGCACCTCTGCCTGGCTTCAAAGCATTCCTGTTATCTCGGTCCCTACTGAGCCTCTGCTGCCACTTCTGGTGCAATGGTTGTGCAAAATGGGAAATATGCCTCACTAAAAACCAAACACACACCAGAAAGACCTTCCAGGTCTGGCTTAGAACAATATCAAAGTAAGGCGAATCCCTCAGTAAAAATTCCAAGTTGAAATTTCAGTTTCATTGAAAGTGAAGAATGTAGCAGCTGACTTCCCTGGAGCTAGAAACTCACCACTTTGGTTTCTACAGTAGCATAACCCTATGCGAAAATCTCATTTGGCCAGGCCAGTAAATAAGAAGTGTCACTGGTCATGCAATCTGTGGCAAGTCTTTTGTTAAAGCAATTCTGGGCTTAGATCTCTATATACTTATCAGCTACCTTAAAGAAAACCTACTGCCCTAATAATTAAGCTAATCGTACTATGTTCTACACAAAGCTGACAGTCCCCTTGAACGCTGCTTTCTAGCCAGATTTCCACTGATAATTTTACAAATGCAAGTTTGCTTTTATGAAAGCAACTGAAAAGAACACTGGAAAAATTACTCAGAGTGGCTCTCTGAGTCAGACAGGCATTATGATTCCTGTGTTACAAATGGAAACTGAGGCACAGAGACTCCTTTTGAATTTGTTAAGGGATGTACAAAAACTCTGTGGCTGCACTGGCTTTGTCTTAGCCACTCCAATGGCTAATGGTTCCGCCCTTTTGGCTTTTTGTAGGTATCGTGTCACTGGACATGTTGCCTTCCTAATGAAACACAGAGGCAGAAGCCCCTACTTCCTCACTTGCTAAAGAGCTCTGGCCATTTTCTTGAAGATTGGAGTTGTAAGATGGGTCTTGTGGCCTAGTTCTAACTCAATGGATTACACATTTACTTCTCTGTTTTCTTTGACTCCATTCTCCTTCCCTGTTTGCAGGAAGATGTGGTTTCAAAGGGACCTTTCTGCTTCTCACTAGTGAGGAAGAGCAGTGAAGAATATCACTTCAGATAGCAGACAGAACCAAGGGAAATGCCATGCAAAATGGCATCCACTTGAAAGCACGGCCAGGAGGACTTAATTAACAAAATGTGAATTCAGCCTTTTTTGCTCTAACCAATGGGTATCAGGGACATGTATTTCAATACAACAAAACTCCATGCCTAGTTTTACATAGTGCTACCCTCTGCAAAATAGCAATCACAGGAAGAACTGGGCTCAATTGTCGTCCATGCAAAGAATCCCTCATGAACAGTCAGCCTCCTGAAAAGCTTTCAGAGAGGAGAGCCAGTGAGTTCATCTCTTTACAACCCAGTGGCTCAAAGAGACATCTTTGCCTTCAGTCCCCACTCAGATGTACTGCAACGTTTCCCTTTGTGAAACAGAATAGACGCCTCCAAAGACAGCAAGCATTGTCCATGCAGGAATAAAGCAATATTTGGACATGCTGAATGGCTTCCAAAGATGAGAAAAAGTGCTGAAGAAACACTAAATTATGACAGATGGGAGACCTAGAAATGCAACTACCCCCAAACTGGAAAATGAAAAGCCGGCACAAAGGGCAGGAATAACAATAGAATTTAGGCATAACGAAATGCACGCCATTTAATGCAGAGTGCACTGAAGCTTCGATCCATAAGTCAAAATCCTAGCCATTAAATAGCCTCATTTAAAAAGTTTTAAAGCAATTAAAATAAATTAGAAACTTCACAGGAGGACAAAATCACTGAAAAGGATAAGAAGCACTTTATGCCAGGCACTGCTTCTGACAGTGTCATGCCCATGAGGCCAGATTTTTATATAAGAGCAGCTCGGGGCCAGATTTTCAAGGGCTCTGAACCAATAATTAGGGACAGATTTTTCCAAACTGCTCAGCTTCCATTATCCAAATAAAGGCCAGATACACCAAAGTGCTCACGACCCAGCAATTCCTGCTGTGATAGTTACAGCCACAACATGGCCATCTTTTTCAGAAACGTGACCATTTATTTCACTGTCTGCCTAAGGAGGAAGTGGACTGTTTAAAGGCCATTTTCTAGTTCTTTTCACTGGCATGTTGGAAGTGGTTGATTTTTAAGTCCCGCTAACAGTGAGAGGACCCCAACTTCGCCAAGTCTGAGACAGCATGGTCTTAAAACACAAGCGGAACAAGCCCTGCTGATTTTGCTCTATTTTCCCTAATTCCTGATCAACAGATACCTATCATTGACCTCCATATGAAGCACTTCAGAGCTGACTGCAGAAGCAAATTTGTGACATTATAATGCTGCTTCCAGCCATTTTGCAGAGCTATATACATCATCTGTGGCACACCAGAATAGGAGCCTTTCTCAGAAACAGAAAAATCCCTTAGTAGTGCTGCTAGCAGAGAAGAGAGTGCACGTCAGGACTTTTTCAGCTTTTAAGCTGGTAATACCTCAACTTGGAAGTGAAACAAACTGATGTGACCCTACAGCCAGACCACAGCCTCCAGGCTTGAAAACTGCAAGGAGTTTGTTTCCTTTCAGATCATCCTGAAACGGATGTTGCAATACTTCCTAGCGCCAAAGTCTTCTGGATCAGGGCTGCTGCACATACAGGAGGTGGCGCAGAGGAGCAATACTTTACAAAACCAAGACCTGTCATTCAGGAATGGTTATTTGCCTCATACTCAAACACAGACTGTGGACTTTCAGAGAAAAAATTTCAACAGAAACATATGGGATTCTTTCCCTCTAAAGTAAATATTGTTCCTTCTGGAAGCAGACGTTGGCATACTTCTTCAGTGGCTTACATTGCCTGTCTTTGTAGTCTCAAACACCTGTAGGACAGAACAAACCAATATTGTCAGAATACTGCACGCCTGCTTATACTTAAGACTGTACCTGCCCAAAAGAGTTAGTGACCAGTGCCTCAATACAGACCGCTTCACTGTAATGGTGCTATGGTAAAAGACTGAAAGAGAGGTTCTAGCTGGAATACACCACAGAGCAAAAGGAACAGGAAATTTTAATGAGAAAACCACAGCTACATGCAGGATTATGAGAAAAGTTTGGTCTGAGATCCATGTGTAGTTGTTGAGATGCATACAGAAGCCAACAGTACTGAAAAGATCAATTTTGGACAATATGCAATATTCACAGCAATGTTTTCTTAGCCAAACAACTTAGGAGCCTTCGTCACATTTATTTTCAGTTAGGTGTAAGGGTCTATGTACCTAAAACAGGGCAATGAGACAGGAACATCTAAGTTAGTTAAATGCTGTCTGATATTTCAGATTTTCTTTTGTGTCTGTCTTCTACCACTCATTTAAAACAACCAGAAAGAATGGGGAGCAAAAAGTGCTCTGTTTTTTGCTGATACTTATTCCATCTGTGCCCATTTTTACCAATGGGAAATTAAAATCCATTGCCAGTACAGCACCATTGAAACATCTCACAATCACAGTCAGGCAAGGCAAATTGGGTAACTCAGGGTTTGGGAGGACAAGAACATATCCAGTGCTCCTAGTTCAGCAGTGGTTCAGTGGTAGCTAGACATCATTGCTCTCTGATCATACATTTGATGCCCTGTACCAGCTGGATATGATAGTGACCCATTTAGTGCCTTGCCGAGAGAAATACAGAGCACTGAAGAAATTGCTGCAAAAAATCTCAGAAAAGACAAGCTAGAGCTGTAAGTATGTTTTCACTTGTAGAACTGGCTCCAGCAATTTTGCCTTGAGTAACGTCAAGTGGGGCAGTAAAAAGGAACGTGCACCATCACTGCTCCTCATGATACAGTCAGAGAAGACATCTCTCACTGGAATGAAATGTTTGCAATTGTATACTATAGAGAGTATACTATAGCATAATAATGTACACCAGAGAGGAGCACCGTGGCACTCTCCTGTTGAACCCAAATTTAAGAGGAAGAAGAAAAATGTCAACTTGTGTTTTCCAGGCTTGAAAGGAAATCTTTTCTTCTGCATTCCCACCTTCACCTACTGTAACACTGCTCTAGGAGTCCCTAATTTTCTTCGCTGCAGAGCAGCAAGCAGGTGCATAGCAGGATGTGTATTAGACCACACCCTCCCTCCTTTATGCTGCTTGTTCCCTGTGGGGGCAAGATAATTACATCCACCCTAAGAAAACATCAATATTTTATTTTTAATGAGCTGGGCAGACCCAATTATCTCAGTAGGCTGTTAATAAGTGAAATTGTGAAGTACGGCTGCAGCTTTGATGGAAACAGAGTCATCTCTGAAATGGGAATTTCTGACACACAGAGTATTAAATAGATGCCAGACTGCTGGAATGGGAAGTTAGTCAGAGAAAAAGTGTTTAAGAAAGAAAATTTGCCTTAGGAGCATCTTTCAGTATTTAAAGATAGTAAGTCAAACTCCAAAGAATCATCATGTTGTTGCAGAGAGCGATAAGGTCTCCCCTCAGCCTCCTCTTCTCCAGACTGAACAACCTCAGCTCCCTCAGCCACTCCTCATAAGACTTGTGCTCCAGACCCCTCACCAGCTTCGTTGCCCTTCTCTGGACACACTCGAGAACCTCAGCATCCTTCTTGTAGTGAGTGGCCCAAAACTGAACACAGTATTCAAGGTGTGGCCTCACCAGTGCCGAGTACAGGGGCACGATCCCTTCCTTACTCCTGCTGGCCACACTGGAGTAAGGAAGTGATCGTGCCAATACAAATATAGTTACAAATACAAATATAGTTACAAATACAAATATAGTTACAAATACCAGTTGAGGCACACATGAGCCTCAACCTCTCATCCAAGCGAAATAGTTCCTCCGTCTCTTCCAGTCATTTCAACTGGGATCACTGGCACTGTTAGTGAAACAAAGCTAGTCTTTGGGAATCAGGGTATTCAATTCAACCTCCAAATGAACAGCTGCACTGAAGAGAAAGCCAGCCCCTGGTTCTATGTCTAACACACCAGGTCTCGGTTTTATCATTTCTTTCTTTCCTTTAATAGTTCTGACAAACGTGGAGCAATTCTAAATCTGGTTCTGTAGCTATGGCCCTCATCAAATGAAATGCATGTATTAGTGTAATCGTTTTTACCAACATCCCAGACATTCAGCCATATGACCTTGCAGTTCATTTTAAAGGGCAAGAGCAGAATTAGCATCCTTAGCCAGCTCAGAGAAATAAACATAAACCATATAATAAAAAAGAAAAGGAAAAAAAAAAGTTTTCAAACTTTGAACTCCCCTAATCAGTTGTGTTCCACTAAAAGCTGTCCTTAAGACTTCTTTCTGCCTTGACTGCCCATCCTAATCATAGAAAATCAGACATTTAATTCCAGAAAGATGTGAAGGCACAATACAGACTTTGATCCAAAGCTGTTTCTTCTTGTTGGACTCCAAAAATGATTTTCAGGCTTCCAAAGACTCTTTGCCAGCTCTGATTAGAAGCCACACTGGCTGACACAGTAATTGCTCTATAATCATATCTTCAGTACCCTGACCTGGTTTATGCATACAATCTATATTCTAATAGCAGTCAACAGGTCACCAGTTAATAAAAATACCATTAATGTCCCCCTGTGACTAAGAAATGGAGATATTCATCTCACTAGGCCAGTGGTGGGCCAATATAATTTCTGTGGCTGTTAGTGTAATTAACTTTGCTGGCATGTGGATCTCCCTGGAGGACAATGCAAGCACAGAATGACCTTGCTGTGAGTTCTCACTGGTGGTATTGTGGTGGGCACAAAGATTTGCAGGGGCTCAGGTCAGAGAAGAGCAGGTACTTCCCACAGCCTGACCTCTCAAAAAAGAGAAGCTCATCATTTCTAGGATGCTGTGGAGCGTATCTGGCTTCGTCTGTAAAACAGAGGCAGGGACAGTCACAGCTCAGGCAGCCAGGACTGGCATCCTGTGCTACACTGTTTAGCAGTGTCCAAAGGGCAGGCAATGAGAAAGGGAGAAGCAAGAAGAGTCAGGGAGGCAGGAAAGTGGTGGAGAAAGAGAGAGGATTAATTTATGAACGGAGAGGCAGTACTTCCATTCAGCCTAAATGTCATCCACGTAAATGCGGTTTGTGTGGCACATGTTACAGCCATTATGTGTAAGTCAGAGGAGTACTGGAAAATTTCATAGGTTTCCCAGAAATAGTCTTAGAGGTCTGTGTTACCACCTAAAGACTTAACTGAGGCATATATTGTATTTGCGAGCAGAAAGTTTTGTGTACACCAGGAGGCACAAGGTGCCTAAAGTACAAGGGTTTTTTTGAAATAGGTTTGTGGGAAGAGATACCACCTCCTCCCATCCCAGAAACCAATGTAAGGATACATGCCAAAGAAATCAGGGGATGGAAGAGTACAAAAAACAAATTCCCGAGAGAAACTTGGGCTTGCAAGTCAAAGCAGCAGATACTGTCTCCATACAGTGAGTTATGCATATCTTCAGTTTCTAGATTTGTTTCAAAATTCTGTACACTGTTTCACAGTTTTGCTGTCTGCAACAGCCTGAGTACCAGGAAAATCCATCCCAAAGAGAGTATCCAGGCTGACACCCACCCACCTGCAAAACTGGCTGAACTCCAGCCTCATTCGTCTTTGCATGCAGGAATCACTCAACTGGAAACAGACCAAGATCTAGCAGAACTCATTTCACACAGAAGTCCTGTTCGAAGATCAAAGCCAGCTCCCAAGAAATAAATGTCCTGTGTTTAACTATTGTAACACACCTCCTCCAAATCATCTCAGATCCAGATCATTGCACAGACACATTTACATTGTGCTCCACCTATGCATGTTCACCTGGGACCAATGCCCAGGAGACACGACAACCCTCCCCGTCCTCAATTTAGCATCTTTTTATCTAAGGTCCTCTTGTCCTCTGGTTTCTTTTCCCCTTTACTTGAACAGCATCATGGTGGGCATTTGGAAGACTTCAACAGTTGTTTTATCGCCAGATGAAAGGACAGCACCAAGAGAGAGCTGCTGACACAGCTGACACAGACCGTTGCAGACAGGCACTTTAAAGACAGCACGTCATTGTCAGATGAGACTTGCCAGTGTTTCAAAACATCTCGATCTCTAGTGGCTCATAAAAACTCTGATTCTGTGCCACCAGTTTAGATTCTTTTTGACCGATGTTGAGCCCATTATATGGGTAATGTGGACAGCGCTGGACAAAACTGACTGCTATATAGCAAGAAGCCCAAAACATTTTCTCTTCTCCTCCTGAGCTCCTCATACGATCTGGGAGCTTAGTAAGTTACTGTACTAAACCCTAAGAAAAATCACTACCAGATTCAGATGACAATTTGCAAATATTAAGGATCCATGTTGATTGTAACTGCCAAATGCAATTCAGTTCAGAGGTGTTAAAAGAGGGCCCTGCTGCTACGATTTGGGGTAAGAGAGAGCATACCGCACTTGGTCATGAGTGTTTGGATGCTACCTGCCAATGCAAGCAGTCTTTCATTCTCAGGAACATTGCCGCTCAGCTTAGTGACTTGATGAGGATCCATGCAGTCAAATCTGCACAGCAGTGGATCCAACTACACCGATCCATGAAGAAGAGCACTATGAACCAGAAAGCAACATGGGGAGAAGAAGGCCAGACGCTCTCAAGAGAAAACAGCAATAGCAAAAACCACTGGATCAAGATGAAATTTTTCACATCAGTTCCCAGAACAGCAGAAAAGAAATGAAAATTCTATGCAGCATAGTTTATAACCGCATTATCCACTGACTACATGCAATATGTCTTTATATACCAAATAGCTAACAAGATTAAGGAAATGCAATCTACATAGTTGATAAATAACCCAGCTAGAATCCACTTTCAAAGACAATCAGGCACCGGCTTTATTATAAATTAAGAAAAATTGCAAACACACAGAAGTAGTATGTGGGACACAGAGGAATCGCTTAGCATTCGAGGCAGAAGACCAGAGAAAGAACAGAATGTGAAAGCAAAGAAGAATGCCAGAGAAGGAGGAGAAAAAGTAAATGAATTGGTGGAAAATATGGGAAGCAAGCAAATGAAAAGGGAAGGCTCAGTAGTCTGCATGCTCTCATTCTTTTTGTAACCAAATTTGGAAGCATTTTCAACCATGGCTGCAGCCTTAGGGTCTTACTATGTTCACATTTTTCCAAGTCATTTCATGACTTTCTTATCTGACCTCTCAGCACAGCAATTAAAATCTGCCCACACTACTGCTTTCTCACAGCCCTGCCTCCTGTTTGCTTTGCTTGCAGCATACAGCATCATTAGATGCAGGAACCACCATCCACTAGGCTACTTAATGATGTTCATTTCAGTGCATTTGGGAGAATCTGACAGGTCTCTCCTATAGCCTCAGCAAGAGACTGGAGAGCTCAGAAGATGTGCAATCTGGGATGGCACAGTGCAGAATCTGAAAGAAAAAATCAAAGCAAAACAGGAAACAGCATACATGAACACTGTATGTCAGCTCAGTTCACTAAAAAAGGTCACTATCAGAGGTAATGTCAGCTGACTATACCGTGTATGGATACAAACTATTATGCCAACTACTTTCCTGCAGGTTACAGATCAGGATAAAGGGCTTCCTGCAGGCGCTGGGATTTCCCCAAAATCTGGTAATTAGAGTCTTTGGGAAGCTGAGTTCAGAAACAGCAAACCAAACCACAGATCCAATTCAGAAAGACTACAACAGAAGTAGAAAAGGTCTGGCTGAAAGGGATAAAAATAAAAAATAAAAACTGAACACCCATGAAAAGGTGCTCAAGCTATTCTAAGAATTTCCCAGCAGCAGGAACTTTTTGGCATTTTTTTTTTTAAACTATGCTTAATGTAACTAAAAAAGAGATGAAAGGCATGCGCAAGAGAATATGTCTAATCTAGCTCTACAGGAAGAAATAATGCACCTAAAAAGCATTTCTTCCCTATGAATTTCAGTTTCATGGTGTGTTGACAGACATGGTCCAAGTGCAGGACACCACAGCTGCATTTTATCTGACTAAGCCAGATAAGCCCAGCTGAAACCTAGGCTAAGTCCCGCTGAAGCCTATCTGTGAGGCTAGGACAACTACAAAAACCTAATGATCCTAGAGAAATGATGGACACCAGTGAAGATTAAAAAGCCAGAGGCAAGAATATTCCCCTGAAGTAAGTCAGGACAAGAAGCAGCAGACTTGCCAAGACGGGAGGCACTCAACCTCAAGAGAAAATCTCTGACATTATTTGACATTATTATCTAATGTAAGTATCATTTTCCTTTTAGGAAGCACTTCAGAGACATACTGCCCTAAAACGCATATGAGGGCTTAGCATTTACCACAGTCCTGCGGCTCTCAGGTGATATGTAGAGGTACATAAATCTTCAGTCTTTCTAGGGCACAGAAATCAAATGATAGCTTCCTTTCCCTCCCAGCAGGATTTTCTCTGCCCTCTGAACATGCTTATCTTCCCCCCCTTTCTACTAGAGGGGCTTTTTGGGTACAAAAACATGCTTAATGATAGCCATGTGCTTGAATGCTGAATTACTTTGCTGACCATAAGGCATGAAACATTTGACGGAGTTGATCCAAAGCGTCTCCCAGCTCAGGGGAGCTATTCCAACTCAGGACAATGAAGAACAGACATGGCCCATGTTTTCAGCTGTGTTGTCTCTACTCTAGTTCTTAAAAAAAGAACGTGCTGTATCTCCTCCAGCAAGCAGAGATGAGCCAGTATCTATTACGCTACCTATATAAAAGAAAAGTGGTGAATTCTTTTTCTCCCTTGCAGCTTTGTAGCTGTCTTTGTTAAAAAAAAAAAAAAAAAAAGAGTAAGGATGCAAATATACTTTTGGATTTGCTGTCTGCCTTTAGAAAGATGTTTGTTTTCCAGCAGAATCTGCTCTACTTCAAAACCATTCTAAATAAAAGTAATAGATGAGAAATTTGTCATAAATATATTTAATGTATGTGCTTATATCACCTTGCTCCACTGGGAAACAAGCAAGCACCACATCAGCACAAAAGCGTATCATTTAGTACCACGCTTATTATGGACTGTATAATATACACAGCAAAACTGAACTATAGGTGAAGTCAACGATCTGAAGCTAAGAAAACAATAAATAATAATAATAAATAAAAGTTGTCAGAGAGGAGAAATACCAATCATTTCCACCAGTATGTCCATTTGCCAGCACAGGATGGCTCCCTGCAATTTCTGACCTAGAGAGTTTTAAACATCTCAAACAATAACATTCCCAGCACTTCCCTTGAGAAGCTCAATTCATCTCACTGCCAAGGAGCTCTGCCCCAAGTGTCGTTCTGAATTTTCTTTTGCTCAGTTGTCACTATGTTCTCAAAACAATCCCCCACTGAGTGAATCAGAAGTCAGCCAGAGGAAGAGGAATTTAGAAAAAGTCATCCAGGGAGCTCCCTGCACTTGATGTGGCAAGCTATGAAATGTGACTGTATGGATTTCTGCAGTGTCCAAATATCCAAAAACGTCTGAAGGCAAAAAGAACAACAAAGGTCGCAATACTTTTGGGCTGGTATTTAAGCTGTTCTTCTAGAAAGTCTCTACCAACCCTCCAGGGACACCCACAGAAGGACTGGAAACAACAGGAGCAAGAGGTGGCAGACAGTGGGATGCTGGACATGACATGCAAGCTGCACTATGGCATCAAAGGGACTGTTGTCACCTGGGTCTGCGGTTGGTAGCCCCAGACTGAGGCAGACAAGTGGGTGTGTTTTCTGGCTGGCTGGGGGTTATTGCTAAATGCAAATAACAGATTCACAGATGGAAGTACAGGGAGGGCTCTTTAGTAATCACCGACATGTCTGCTCCACAGGTTATGTTGTTACCATTTCAGAGTGTGCTGTGTTTTCCTCCTCTTTGGAGAAGCCAGAGAGATCCCAGTACAGCATCTGCCAGAACATTTTAGGACCATTCATAAGCACTTTATGCACTTACCTAGAAGAGAAGAAAATAACACACAAACATAAGCATGTTACAGGAGACAGAGCTCCCACCAGCAGCTACACCACCTTCACTCAGCCCCCTACCTCCCTGTCACACTGCAGGTTGGGAAGGACCCTTTGCACTTCGGCTGCAAGAGCGGCAGCCTAGACAGGGCCATCTTTCCCGTGCGCTGCACAAGGCAGTTGCACTGAATATTCAGCGACTTATCTTCTCCCCTGAGGATTTTGTGCTCCATGGTTCACTGCCTCTGCAAGCAGCAGCCAAAGAAGAAATGACAGGTGCCTGACATTCACCTCTTTCTTCTGCTGCTCCCTCTTCCTTCCAGTGCTTTCTACTTTGATCTGCTACCGTTCACTGTTTGCTCTCCCTACATCTACAGCTGGTTCGTGGTCAGATTTCATCCCTATTCAACACTACCCCTTTCAAGCAAATCCCATTTGGACAGAACTTCTAGCTCGATTTCCTTGGACGCTTTCTTAGAGCTTGGCATTCCCCTCTCAGCTGCCAGCACCCAACAACCTGTCCCTAATTGCGACTGGCAGCACCTCTGCGATAAGGCACTATTCCTCTCTTCCAATCTTTTCAGGCCATTTAAGCAAAAGAGCCTTTTCCAAAGCTGGCTCCTCAGCTGACTAAGCCCTTGCAGCCACCAAACAGCTGACTAGAAAGGAGACCCTGAAAACATTTTTCATTTCTCCAAACCTAATTGCCAGATACTCGGATCTGTTCCCCAGTCTTTTTCTCTAGAGCTAGATTTCCAGTACAGACAGAATGCAGATGGTAGGAAATTAATCCAACACTTAAAGGTTTTCTTCTAGGTAATATTATGTCTTATGCTGCCAGCCACACAAGTGTTACAGCAACAGTTCCTCATGCCAGAAAAAAAACATGGCCTAGCTCTCATTTCTCCTCCCTGCCATCATGCACGCACACACGCCGCGGGGCTGGAAATGAGTTAATCAGATGATGCTCCATAAAGTATGCCAGTTTCTGTATAAACAATATTAAATATGATAATTTCCTCCCTTCTTCTTTTTAAGCTGTTGCATTCGCATTCCCTCTCAGTCACATCAACTTTGGAAGGGAAAACAACTGCAAGAAATCTTGGATAATGTAGTTATGCTAATTTACTGAAAATCTATAAAAGTCAAAGAATACTCATGGATGTGGGAGCCCTGCAAATAACGTGGTTCATTTTCCTTTCCCACATGCCCTGTTCTTCATTGATCAGAAAAAAGTGACCTGCCGGCAAACTCTTTCTGAAAACTAGAGCCGATCATATCTCTTATATATATAAAAGATTTGGGAATAAGATCAGTAAGTTCACTCTCCTGTTATTTGTGAAGCTCTTATTATTCATGAAAATGTTCACAAATCCCCAAAGCCTCATGCATTTTAGCACAGATCAAGTGTCTGAAGATTAGTTCTGGAAAGTGCATAATTCACTTTCTATTTTTTTAAAGTTTCTGCCATCCACTCATACCGCAGAGATCACGGCATGCTATTTAGGCAGTGAGTGCCACAGCACAAAGGTAAGGAGTTGCAAAACGCTCTGAGAAAGCAAAGAAACAGTCAAAGCTAAAAGGCCTTGAAACAGCCAATGGTCCGAGAACCGAAGTTGGCATTACTTGGAAAACAAAATCTAACGACAAAACGTTTGCTGAATAGGAAGCGTATCAATTTTGTAATAAATTTTAGACCATCTGCCAGTATAAGTCAGTGTATCTGTGTCAACAGTATTTTGATTTACGCCAGATGAGGGGCTGAGCCTTTCACCGCATTTTCAGCTTCATTGAGAATCTCCACCGACAGTGATATTCAGTGTAAATGGGCTGTTGCTCATGTTTCTCTGTATGCCAAAGCAAAGCAAAAAGCTGGACTGAAGGTCCTTAGGCTCTGGAACCCAGGGAGGGCTTTGGGCTCCCCCCTTCTTCAACACTGAAGCTACTCACAGAACTCATATTTTCCTTTTGAACAAGGTGTGGAGAAGAACACAGAGCCTGCTCTCATTCCCACATCAGTCTACCTGCAGCACAAAGGCAATGTTGTTATGCTGCTGAGATGAACCTCAGTGGGCTGTGATTACTAGCGATGAACCTCACGAGCCTCAACTTGGATAATAAACTAGAACAGAGAGATTAATACTCATCTTCACTGAGTTAGCAAAACCAAGCTAGCAACCTGGTCTTCTTCCCAGACTTCCAGAGCTACTTGTTGGGCTAGAAATATGATCAGAAGGAAAACCTTGACTCACAAAAGCATCAATAGGCTAAATCTTCCTAAATGCTTTGTCTGATATGGGCCAGAAGCTCCGAATATTGAAAAGAACCACCACACTGGAGTCACGATGGTTTGGGATTAAACCCCTTTGTAATTTCCAGTCGAGCAGTCTGCTTTTGCCTAGTGGCAGACATGAAAATGCTTGAGATGTTTATGCTCCCTCTGTTGCTTATCTGAACTCTTTTACAAGCCCAGATAGCTGAGGAAACCTGGCTACTTGAAACTCAGACCCCCAGGTCTCATATGATCTTGATCCAAAGCTATAGTAAGTCACATAAGCACACAGAAGTGATCCTCCAAGCAGTGTCTTCTCCATTTGTATAATTCATGTCTCCTCCTGTTTGTCACAGTGAAACGGATTTCTTCATGGACTTTAACAGACTTGCGCTATAGGATCCTGTTCTGCCTAAAGCCTGCTGATGAAAGAAGTGTTGATGGAGAATTGCTCTTCAGGAAGCTTCAGACAGACACACAATGTCAATCACATGGGAATCATTCAGACACTATGGAGCCATTGTGACTGCATTATTGCAAGTCAGCTCTTTATTATCTTGGATAATAGGGAGGGAAGATAACAGGGATGCCCTACAGGACAAGGAAAAAATGGATAATTTGAGTAAGTGGATCATCCTAGGGACTGTGGAGCAGACACGCTCCAGTGCCTCCATAAAGAACTATCTGAGTCCAAGTGAGTTTATTAGCTAGGTTGCAGAGCCAGGTGTGCTACTGCATCTAGTATCTAGTGATTGCATGCAATTGCCTGGTTGTCAGAGGTGCCCACACAGCAGGGTGATTATACAAGCCACTGTCTTTCACTGTGCTTAGCTTGCCATTTTTGCCCTGCCCTGTGATGAAAAACCTTCTCCTGTAACAGGTAAAATGGGGGAAATTACTTCCAGGTTATCACATCTGGGAGGAACTAAATAAAAATACACAAGCTAGCGGTTTAAGGCAACTGCAGGTAGCAGACTCCCCACCATTACTGCTATTACCCTGTAAGATCTTTCTGCTTGTCCTCACTGTTCTGCTCAGGCAGTGTGCATGTGCACCACAGATGATCTTCTCTGGTCTTGCTACAGCAAGGCCAGGATGCAGGAGGCAGAAATTCCTTATCAGCTTTTAGGGGAAGGCAAGGTGGGAGCTGAAATGCCATTCTCCTGACAAAGTGGATAGCTATAGCACAACCCACAGGGGCTCAGTCCAGTCAGTCTCTACTGCATCGAGAAAGGAAACAGTTAAAAGAAACTGAAAAGCAAATTGTGCATCGAGTGAACTCAGCATCCCTGTCCCTTGTAAAAGCTTCCATACTCTGGCCTGAAATGACAGCAGCTCCTTAGTTTTTAGTCTCCCAATTGTCAGAAAAGTCTCTCCCGGCCTAGTTAATGCAGGTTCAGCAAAGAACCCAGCTGCTTCCCCTCAGCTTCCTAGAGCTGAAGAAGAAACTCCATCCCACAGGGACATGCCAGGATCTGAAGACTGAGAATGTAGTCCTTATTCTAACAGCTGGTTTGGCTGTTGCAATTAGCTTTTTAGATCCTTCTGGAGGCTTACAGCAACAGCTGCAATAGTTTCCCAGACCAGTGGGTCTTGCCTGTGTATGGGGAGAATGAGAGGCAACTAATCAAAGTCAAGGGAATGCTTTCAGAAGCCTTGAAACATGGGCTGGTTCTGTTGTATGCTCTCTCCACCGACACACAGCATCCCACTATCAGCTGCGTGGGGTATCCAGTGTGCTGACTTCTCACAACGGTTCTCACACTCTGCATCTATGTGCATTATCACACACGCAATCTCCCTGCTAGCTCTGAGGACAGGCTCGAATGTTCCAGGCTGGTTATCACCACCTCACCGCTCCACACAAGGCGTACAAGATCACATAGCCTTTCTCTGCTATCATCCTCTTGCTTTCCCAGTGCCATGCAGAGTGCTACAAACACTCCCTTCGCTATCACAGGTCTTACCGGCTCACACAGTTCTGGGTATAGTAACTCAGATGCTCTCCATTAACACTCCCTCAGTAAAAAAAAGAGCTGTGTACAATGCCACTGTTCCTCTGCCTCTCCATAGTGTCCTAGAATAGTATTTCCTTATTCTACTCACAGACATCTCTGTATAGCATACTAGGCAACCAGCAAAGAAGGAAGGGAGCTTGCTGCAGTGCTGGCACACAATCCATGCACAGCGTATCTTTCTGCAAGTCTTCCCTCTTTCATTTTATATGATATAAAATGCATATCGCTCCATCATATAGTCCTCACATGGGTGAAACTACCGCTGTGTACTGCAAGATGTCTACCTCAGTAAGAACTGAAAAATCAGGGCCAGTTTTTGTGAGATGATCCATTACCTTCTTGCCTTACTCTCTTTTCTTTTGAGCTGTCATGAAAGACAGACTAGCTGAACAGACTGAAGTGACAAAGCAGGAACCATCAGAGTTTTAAAAAAATGCAGATCATTTCAGAATAACCTCTATTTTTGCAAGGGAAACTGCAAGCTCACTGGCTAAAGGAATTCACAGAAAGGATATGATCCAGGGTAGTAGTCCATCTGAAATTAATTTGACAAGTCTCCTATAAAACAATCCCCAAATACCCAAAGGGAACACCAGCTACAACCACAGTCAGTCACACTCACCCCTCAGGTTGACAGTCCCAGGAGAGACCAAGAAGCAAACAAGCCATAGGTATTGGTCTCACCTGCTGGTGGTGAGGCTTCCAGTGTGCCCACATGGCACTGGCAAGAGCTACAACTACAATGAAGGTTGTCTATGTGAAGCATACTTTACGTGGAGGAGGATTCATGTAAGTGTGTCTGACAGCAGGCATCTTTCCCCAGTACATCTGCCCAGCTCATCTCTGAGGAGACTGAGGTGCTAAGATGGAGAGGAGACCAGGATCTGCGAGTCCATGGAAAGAGATTGGGGTGGGTGGGGGAGGGGGGTGGGAATTCATAGGCTGTGATCTTCATTGCAGCTGCTGGAAAAGGATAGACACTGTTTTGCACTCCGCACTCTCCCTTGCCCCTCCCCTCCACTAACTACAGTAATGAGCTCCGGGGGGACTTCTAAGCTTGCTTTTGAAGTAGCATGTTTCTCTGAACACATTTTGAATTTCTTTTCGTGTGGTATTTGTTTTCTGGTGCCTCTGCCTGTCTGTCTGTTGAGGGGGTTGACAGCTTTTAGTGGGGCCACTACCACAACTCAGGAACCCAGAATATGGAAAAAGAAACAAACCAATCCTGAACCTCAAACCAAGAACAACTTTGAAGGTAGAATGCATATTCTCCATGGAGAGAGATCTCCCCTCCCAACGAGGCCTTACCAAAGCCACTGTGTGCAGCTGGAGGAGCTGAGAACATCTGAAAGACAGACAGGCAATACAATTTAGCTAAGGAAGATAGAAAGCCGTTATGCTGGACAACTTGGTCTGGAGAGTAAAAGCGTATAAAAGGCACACTGGGACTTGAGTCATCCTTAAGTCAAGGCGGTTCCATAGACAAGAGGAGATAAGAGACTTGAGCTTTCTTAAAGAAGTTGTTAATTCTGCTAATTATGTAAGGAGCTATGAACCCAAAACCTCCTTCCTCAACAGATCATGGAACAGTGAATCCAGACATAGGATGGTCAATATGGCACATCCAAACCCGAACACAATTCCCTTCCAAACCATACAAGCAGACTTTGAAACCACATGGGTAGTATAGAAACCAGAAGACTGACTGGATTAACAACTGGAGACGTTGCCTCCAGACTCTAATTCAGTAAGGAGAAAGAGTAAGCAATTTTGATTTCTCCTTAATTTACCTGTACTTAAAATAGAAATAGAGCATGGGTACAGCAGAGATAACACAGCTTTTCTTTTTTTTCCCTCACCGAAAGTACTAGATCATCCTTCAGAAACTTGGAGGCTCTGTGCTCCTTCTTCCTTGATTTTAATGAGGCTACACATGTTTTTAGGGTTTTTTTTCTGTTTGCTTGTTTGTTTCAGCTACAGATAGAGGCAAAATACTACTTACAACAATGGATCCATTAGAATTGGTTCCCATCCCTTTTGGAGAGCATTATTTTTTCTACCTTCTCTACCTTCACCAGACATCTGCATCCAACCCTGCCCTCTTCTCTTAGCCCTTCTTGCCTCTCTTAGTTTGACACTGAATCCCCATCTTTCCTACCTGGGCTTCCCACAGCTTCATTTCTCCCTTCTTCTTTTCATCTTTGCAACCCAAGGAGCTGGAGAGGGAGACTCAGATCTTATTGGGGCCACTGGAGTGAGTCACTAGCAGCTGCAAGGACTGAAATCATGCTGAGCAGGGTGCAGGAACGATTATGGGAGCTGCGGTCTGTTGGAAGGCATTAGAAGGGTGTGACAGTACCAGAGAGTTGTCTTGCTCACTGGTGAAAGAAAGAAAATGACTGCTTAGGAGAAGAAACAAGGTGCCCCAGTCTGCCTGCCTGCTCTCTCCTCCTTTCTGAGCCTTCTGCCCTTGGGACTCGCAAGCGAAGTAGGAGCAGCAGCCATAACAAAAAGGATCTCCAGGGTGTGCAGAGCTCCACAGAGCTGGGACCCAGCACTGAAACCCAGTGGAAGGGAGAAGGGGCAGCTGCTGCTTCAGGCCTCGCTGCCACTGTTGTCTTCTCCAGAAAAGGAGAGGGCAGAGGAAGGGAATCCATGAAGCTGCTGCTCCCAGTGCCACACTCATCACCGAGGTGGACCTTACTGGTTAAAAACGACGGCTTTACAAAATGTCTTTTACTATAACTATCAGTAGAGTGATGTCCACCCAAGCATTTTAAATCAGAGGGGTGGCTGGATAATTCCTTCTCTTGAAAATGAGAAAACAAACAGACTTCTTTCTGATATCCAGAGCGCTTGAGAGCACAAAAGCAAGGTTTTACTCAGGTCTCCAGCCACAAAATGTGTCAGAATATATTGATACATTCTGAGCCTTATTTTCACTGGATCACATTAAGCACCAGACTTCCCAAATGACATTTGGGCAGAGCAGAGAAGTAGTATAAAAATACACATACATGTATAAAAGCAGATCCCTGAGGTTAGGTGGCACAACCATAAAATATGAGGTTTTCTAATGTGCTGAGCACCTATCACCTTTCACTGAAATCACTGGTTAAAGTAGTCAGGATCTGGCCTCATTATAAATAGTAGTAAAATCATTTGAGTAGCCATTTGATAGCAAAGGAGGTCATCGAGGTGATAATTAATTGCCTTTTACTGCAAAACCTATGAGCTGTGACGCTTTCTGCCTGCATCCCAGAAACAGGTATGAATGTCCTACCTTCTACAGAGTGCCATTGAACCTCCTTTTAACTACTCTGAAATAAGGGTACCTGAGAAGCTGGAGGAATTTTGATAACAGGTCAGACACACGGGTCGGCACTGCCTGCTGGCCTGTCACTGCGCAAGAAAGCCCAACCATCCCTGTCCATTATATGGAGAGAAAAGTCTGTGCTATTCCTCTTGGGGTCATAAAATCAAAACTCCCTGGTGTTCCTTGAAAATCTGCAGTCCTCTTGCAGAATGGCATGAGTTATCATTTGCTATTTATCTTGTAGTAGTTCCTAGAGGTCTCAAATCAAGATAGGGACCCTGCTGTGCTAGCTGCTCTGCGAACATAAAGCTAGACTCGGTGCTTGTCCCTCAGAGCATAATTTTTGTCTTGACAGGCTATATATTTCTACCCAGACACAGGACTATTTCTTGCTGTCCTAGAACATCTAATCATCAGGGAACTTAACTGGAAGCAGATTTAGGATCAAATATTAAGTAGGTACACAGTTTTAAATGGTGAGCTTTAGGAAACGCAAAGCTATTTGTCAGGCTAAATAAATGCTAACCGTTCAGCAGAATCACTCCCCAACAACAACAACAACAAAAGCTCAGAATATTTGGGGCAATTTACACTTCTGGCAATGTAAGAAACATGGCTGTGGATAACTCTTTCTAAAGGCAGCGATCTTAGCAGTCTGTTCTCTGCTGTTTTAAGTTCCTGATCCTCGATGCCATGGAGGTGCTAGTAGGTACTGTACCCAAGCAAAGGCAGAAGTGTAACGGGGGTACATTTCTCACCCGTGCTGAAAAGCTTAAGCACCAGCTGCACTTGAACGATGCTGAATTTAAAATACACACCTAATATAGAAAGGTGGTACATTTGAAAGGTTTTACTGGTTATGTAGGCTCATCAGAAAGCTAGGCCGTCAGCACCGGAAATCCCACAAGCTAACCTGTTCTCTTGAGACTTCCAGCCCAATTTTGCAGACTCAAGAGGTTTGGATTAGATTTGAATAATTAATCCAAATTTGTCGGTGCTTCATAGATGAATCAAACCTCCAACCCTTTTCAGGTTCGCCCTCAGTGCTAATAACCCTCTTTACTAAGCATTAGCATAGAGTAGAACAGTTTAATGATATAAGAAAATGCAAAAATTAGATTTATGCTGTCAAAACTTTTGTAACTGAAAATATTGTGGATTTTAATCAGTTGGATTCTTTCCAAAATGAAATATGAAGATTTAAATAAATCTCAAGTAGGTTAAAAAATCCTTTGTGACTCCCACTAATATATTACCAAGGGTGTCTCTACAGAAGAAAAATTACAATGTCACATGGGTGGGGACATATTTGACTTCTTAAAATAAATAAACTGTCTCCTCCTGCACATGCTACAGAACTAGTGACTCTGGCTTAAGCTAAAACATAAAATTTTCTGGATGCTGCAAGCAAGAAAGAGCTGACAGGTAGCAAAATCAACAAGAAGAGATCAGTGCTGCACTCATCTGGGGGCATCTGGCTGTGCAACGTGCAGGCTGCTTTATGGTGCTGGTAGCCTACCATTGGCAACAAGGAAGAGGAACCAGCTGAGCCACCCCAATGAGGTGCAAAAGGGCTGCAAATGCAAAAGACAGGAGCAACCATCTCGAGGTGACCGTAGCTAGTCACGGCAATAGAGCTCTGCTGGCCAGCATGGGTTGCAGAATTGTCAACTGGAGAAGGGAAGAGGCACAGGAGCAGAGCCAGTCTAAGACGAAGCAACTTTGGGAGAGCGAATAGAAGTGGCATGGAAGCATATTCATTAAAAATAAAGAGATATGCTGCAATCAGCAAGGAAGACTTGGAAGACAGCATCGCTTTGCACAAGGGTAGACCGGTCACAAGGCAAGAGGTGAGTCAGATAGAGACTGTTCAGGTCCCATGAACATCAAAGTGACTGATAGGTGTCATATAATATAATACTCAATAATTTGGTGGATATTGAAGGTTAGTGCTATAACATTTCTCGGAAGGTTCATAAGGTTCAAAGATATGTTAATATTTGCCCCTTGTCTGTGATTCCCAATCCCAGAACAATCTAAAAGACAGTATGAATATTCTATGGGTATAGACACCCTAAGCATTTCATTTAAATTTGTTTTAAAAAAGAGACGACTCCCCAGTGATGAAAATATCAGACATTCAATAATAACACTAACATCACCACTGCAACCCTTACTTCAGCTACTGTAGCATACATACACAAAGCTTAACAGGTGCAATGGAACCAGGCAAGCCTTCAACATTTGCCTACAGAATCGTCATCCTCAAACAGTTCAAAAATAATGAGCTAAGCCCAAAAAAATAATAAGAAGATTGGCTTAAAGACTGTGAAATTTGAAATCATACATGTTGGCGTTCTAATTTGAAATGTAGGTTTTGAGCCTTTATGAGTCATGCTTTCAAGTTATTTTCACAACTACAAAAAGAAAAAGAATATTTTCCATTCAAACATAAGAAACGTGCGATTATACCATAATCATAGGACTTCTAAGGCGGGACTTTGAAAAATATCAGTTATTGTGAAAATTGGAAATATATGAAATGCAGTAAAAGTGTATTTAATATGTTGTATAAAGAACAATTCTAAGGGTGCTATTTTCTGGTATTGGATGAACAGTGCAATGTGAAACATTCTTATCAGTCGCACTGGTTTGTAAACTGCACAGAAAAAGACAAGGGCTTATGTTTCTCTCTGGACTTATCAGAAAGTGTCACATGACCTTTGGATGAAATGATCAAGGTCATCTACTCAGCTCCTTAAACCACACTCCCTAATTTCATTTTTGTACCTTGCATATGACCTCTTCAAAGGTGTCAGAAGTAGTGTTTTTCTCCAGTGTAGCTGAAACATAGGCCCTGTGCCTTTCTTGAGCTAGTGGCAGTAAACATCCAGTTGACTATTCAATGCTTGGAGCGATTTACAATGTTCACCTGAGTCACATAGCACAGCTTCTGTCTCCTAACTGGCTGATCTAAAATACATGAAATACCACTGCTTTTGAACTGTTTCCTTGTACAATTAAATATTTTTACAGTATTCGAAACTTGACAGTAGCATGCAAATGCTTAACTTTATAATCACCTGAATGCTCAGCAGCAGTAAAAAACACGGGAACCGATGTGAAACTTTGACTTCCACTCAGGAGAGTTTTAGTCGCTTGCTTACGACTCTGTCATCTCAGGATGTGAACTCTACACAACACTGCAAGCATTTATGCTCACAAACCTACCACCCCATTTTATGGATGGAGAACTGTGGCAGGGAAAAATTAGCATGCATGTGAACTGCTGTTAAAAAAACCCAACTGTGTGCACTGGGGATTTGAACGTAGACCTCAAAAAGGTCTGCTGCCCAGAATACCGAACTAGCTTCCCATGCTATCAGCTGTGAGCAGGTTTTTTATTCCTGCTTGAAAGGGTCTTGTATTTTCTTCAGATTACTAAATACCAGAGGACTGATTTTAGAAAGCAAGACTACTGTAGTGGAATATAGAGCATGGTCCCCAGGAGAATTCAGAACTTTGAAGACATGTTTGGTATTTGTACTTAAAGGGCTTGACAGCGTCCTCTTAAACAAAAGCTATAACTGCAGCTTCTGTTTCATGGGTTTTTTTTCTCCTGCAGGAACTTGACATAAATGAAGGTGACTTAAGAGTTTGCCTTGTAAGCCTTCTAAAACAAAGCCATGAGGGAACTTTCTCATTCTTCCTGAAACAGTCCTGAATAAGTTCCAGCAGAGAGCCATTCACTACCAATGAATATAGTATTTCTAGTACCCCAGGACCTAGGTGATACCATGGAGAAGCTGAGCAAATCTTGTTTGCACCCAAGAGGCACAGCTTTTATTCTTCGTCAAGCTCATTTCTATTTACGTTGGCAACTATATCCAGTTTGTTGTCTACAAGGACACAGACACATCTGGAGAGCTGGGATTAGGATATTGAGCCACCAGCTGTGAAACCACAGGCCCTTGCCAACTAAGCAAGCATTTGTTTGTTTTGTTTATTTCATATTTAATAGGTGGAGTAGATTCTCAACCACTCTGTGGGGTCAGCCACTAGTAGGTGCCATCATTTGTTCATGTATATCTACAACCTTGATGACTGGCATGTCCAAGGGGCTACAGAGAAAGGCTTTTTTCTCTAGCTTGATGAACACAGTTCATCAGTTATTTTAATAAAATGTAGAACACCTCAAAGAGCAGGCTTGAACAAATTCAGGAGACCTTTTCTGTGTCTCTGGAGCTCCTAGGTGAGTAGAATCCAACCAACTACACTGTGCCATCAAGCAAAGAAAATCATCATCATCTCCAGCATAATTATAAAATATTTAAATGACAACGTCACTATAGGAAGCATACATAAGGACTTGTCTTCCCAACAGCAGAAAAGTACTTCTGTTGCCACCTTGCCTCCCCTCAATAACCGTTCAATCTGGAGATGGCTTGCAATGATTTTTATGGCTGATACTTCAGTGCTTTTGGATCTGCCATTTGAGGGATTGAGAATCAATAGTTCACTGTAGCCATACTGGAATTAGACCACGTGACGACGTAGGCTACTGTTTTGGACCCTAAGCAAGTTCTGATGTTCTCATTAGTCAAGATGTGGATAGCTGTCACCCATCTCTTCAAACATTGAACACTGACATAATTGGAATGAGCCAAAATATTGTGCATGGAGAGCTTCTGGAGAGAAACATACATTGGACTAATAACATAATTTAATCTCATCTGTCTTGTCTGCACAAAAAGAAAACAAATTATTTCCAGGAGACTGACCTTTAACACTGAAGGAACAAAAACTATGAAAGAATAAAGTCACGCACCACAAAGGAAAGCAAGAACAAGGACTGCATCTCTGAAAACCTGCAGCGAACTCAAAGTAAAAGGTGTCTCTGAAACACCTCACAGTCCAACAAACTTGACAAACTTGACTCTCCAGACAAGACTGACCAACAGCAAAGTGGAAAAAATGGGCAAGTGCAACAGTTTCGTGTCTGTGTATCTCCGAGTCAGTCTGGGGTACAGGAAAGAAAGCAAATCACTGAGGACACACGCAGTTGTATTACAGTTACAGTGCTGCCTAATGTACACTCTGGCACTGTAGCAAATCTCGCAGCCTTTTAAACTTTGCTAATGTTGGTATTGCAGAAGTAGTCGGCAGAGGGAGTGAAACTGCAGAAACACTTTCCTCAGTAATTACACTGACTACGGCAATGGGTGTCACAGCAAACAGTGAGACGCCACCGAAGAAGTGCTAAGCACAGTCTAAGAAGGGTGGGGAGGAACCTTTTTTCGAGGCAAAGGAAACCGAAGAAACTGTACCATTAAATTGGAATTAAAAGCAAACTGAGAAATGCAAACAATCTAACCTACTAGTGTCTCTTTAAATAGCAAATGACTTTTTTTTTTTTTTAAATAACTACTTCAATCCACATCTAGTTCCCATTTGTATAATGACGTGATTTGCTCCTTGTTCCTTCAGCCCACTGTTTGGAGGTTTGCACACCAACTCTCTGCAGGCTTGATTCTACCTGGGAACACACACACACTTCAGTCCTAGAGCCCTGAGCACCCAGCAGCATGATGATCTTCCCAAGGGCAAAGAGAAAACTTAATGGGGATGACTGGATAAGTTATTCGTGCTTCCACCATCAAACTTTCAAAAAGTAATTTCCTCCTTAAGTCCAGGTGCTATGTCCACATATATGAGATTAGAGGGTTGTCCAGTACGCTGGCTGCAGATACTTACAGCACGTTAACATTTAATTAGGAATGTTTGCTTTAATCATTTAAGGGATATTAAATGTAAATACAGAGTGTGAGCGGATGGGGTTGACTTTGTGTCTGAAAGTGGTCACAGAGCTCTACAATACAGGTGCAGAAGGCAGCAGCAGGAAAGATGACGACTGTTCCCAAGGACAGACCAAGCCCCAGAGGTGCATTCTGGCTGGAGTTCTGCAGGCTGGTGGCAGAGCTGAAAGAGGAAGTGGAGAGGCTGAGGAGCCTTAGGGAGTGTGAGAGGGAGATAGATTGGTGGAGCCACACCCTGCCATCCCTGAAGCAGGGGCAGCTGGTGGAGGCTCCACAAGCAGCAGAGGATCCCCTGCCCTCTTGCTGCCGGGCAGAAGAAGGGGACCGAAGAGATGATGGGAAATGGAAGCAGGTCCCTGCTCGGAGAGGCAGGCAAATCCCCTCCTGGCCTCCCTCACCATCCCAGCTGCCCTTACACAACAGGTATGGGTCTCTGGAACGTGAGGGACAGGAACATGAGGACCCTGACGAAGGTCCATCCAAGGGGGTGCCTAGGGTGAGTCAGCCAGCCCCATGCATCAAGACTTCCTCTGTTAAATAAAAAAGGAGGGTAATTGTCATAGGCGACTCCCTTCTGAGGAGTACAGAGGGCCCAATATGTCGACCAGACCCAACTCACAGGGAAGTCTGGTGCCTCCCTGGGGCCCGGGTGAGAGATGTCACCAGGAAACTCCCTGGTCTGGTTCGGCCCACTGATTACTACCCCCTGTTGGTCATGCAAGTTGGCAACGATGAGGTTGCACTAAGAAGCCCAAAGGCAGTCAAAAAGGACTTGAGAGCACTGGGGCAACTGGTCACTGGAGCGGGAGCACAGGTAGTGTTTTCATCAATCCCTTCAGTGACAGGGAAGAACGCTGAAAGGAACAGGAAAGGACATCTGATCAACACATGGCTCAGGGGCTGGTGCCGTCGTCAGAATTTTGGGTTTTTTGACCATGGGGCGGTTTACACGGCACCGGGCCTCCTCGCAGCAGATGGAGTGCAACTGACTCCAAGGGGCAAAAGGGTTCTTGCTCATGAGCTGGCAGGCCTCATTGAGAGGGCTTTAAACTGGATTTGAAGGGGGAAGGGGATAAAACCAGGCTCACTAGAGATGAGCCATGGGGTGGCGTGCCAGAGTTGAAATCGATACCCCAGCTCAAGTGCATCTACACCAATGCACGCAGCATGGGCACCAAACAGGAGGAGCTGGAAGCCATTGTGCAGCGGGACAGCTATGATGTAGTTGCCATCACAGAAACATGGTGGGATGCTTCTCATGACTGGAGTGCTGCAATGGATGGCTATAAGCTCTTCTGAAGGGACAGGCAAGGAAGGAGAGGTGGTGGGGTGGCTCTGTATGTTAGGGAGTGTTTTGATTGTATAGAAATCAATGATTGTGAAGACCAAGTAGAGTGCTTATGGGTAAGGATGAGGGGGAAGGCCAATGAGGCAGATATCTTGCTGGGAGTCTGTTACAGACCACCCAACCAGGACGAAGAGACAGATGAGACATTCTACAGGTGACTGGCAGAAGTCTTGCATTCGCTGGCCCTTGTTCTTGTGGGGGGCTTCAGTCTACTGGACATCTGCTGGAAGTATAACATGGTAGAGAGGAAACAATCTGGGAGGTTTCTGGAGTGTGTGGACGATAACTTCCTGACACAGCTGGTGAGTGAGCCCACCAGGGGAGGTGCCTTGCTGGACCTGCTGTTTACAAACAGAGAAGGACTGGTGAGAGATGTGGTGGTCGGAGGCCGTCTTGGGCTTAGCAACCATGACATGATAGAATTCTCAATTGTGAGTGAAGTAAGGAGAGGGGTCAGCTGAACTGCTACCATGGACTTCCGGAGGGCAGACTTTGGCCTGTTCAGGTCACTGGTTGAGAGAGTCCCTTGGGAGACAGTCCTGAAGGACAAAGGGGTCCAGGAAGGCTGGACAGTCTTCAAGAAGGAAATCTTAAAGGCGCAGGAGCAGACGGTCCCCATGTGCCGTAAGAAGAGCTGGCGGGGAAGGCGACCGGCCTGGCTGAACAGGGAGATTTTGCTGGGACTCAGGGAAAAGAGAAGAGTTTATCATCTCTGGAAGAAGAGGGCAGGCAACTCACGAAGAGTACAAGGATCTCGTTTAGGTCAAGCAGGGACAAAATTAGAAAGGCAAAAGCTCAGTCTGGCCACAGTTGTAAAGGATAATAAAAAATGCTTCTACAAATATATTAACAACAAAAAGAGAGGCAAGGAGAATCTCCATCCCTTACTGGATATGGCAGGGAACATTGTCGACAAGGACAAGGACAAGGTTGAGGTACTTAATGCCTTCTTTGCCTCAGTCTTTAATAGCCAGTCCAGGTATCCGCAGGGTCTTCAGCCCCCTGAACTGGAAGATGGGGATGGAGAGCACAATAACCTGCCCATAATCCAGGAGGAAGCAGTTAAGGACCTGTTAAGCCACCTGGACACCCACAAGTCTATGAGGCCTGATGGGATCCACCCAAGAGTACTGAGAGAGCTGGTGGAGGAGCTTGCCAAGCCACTCTCCATCATTTATCATCAGTCCTGGTTAACAGGGGAGGTCCCAGAAGACTGGAGGCTTGCCAATGTGACACCCATCTACAAGAAAGGCCGGAAGGAGGACCCTGGGAACGACAGGCCTGCCAGCCTGACCTCCGTACCAGGGAAGATCATGGAGTGGTTTGTCTTGAGAGTGCTCACAGGGCATGTGCAGGACAACCAAGGGATCAGGCCCAGCCAGCATGGGTTCATGAAAGGCAGGTCCTGCTTGACCAACCTGATTTCCTTCTATGACCAGGTGACCCGCCTAGTGGATGAGGGAAAGACTGTGGACGTTGTCTACCTGGACTTTAGTAAAGCCTTTGACAGCATCTCCCACAGCATTCTCCTGGAGAAACTGGTGGCTTGTGGCTTAGACAGGTTTACTCTTCGCTGCGTAAAGAAATGGTTGGATGACCGAGCACAGAGAGTTGTGGTGAATGGTGTTAAATCCAGCTGGCGGCTGGTCACAAGCGGTGTTCCCCAAGGCTCAGTTCTGGGGCCGGTCTTATTCAATAACTTTATTGATGGTCTGGATGAGGGGATCAAGTGCTCCCTCAGTAAGTTTGCAGATGACACCAAGTTGGGTGGGAGTGTTAATCTGCTGGAGGGCTCTGCAGAGGGATCTGGACAGGCTGGATCAATGGGCAGAGGCCAACTGTATGAGATTTAGTAAGGCCAAGTGCCAGGTCCTGCACTTTGGCCACAGCAACGCCATGCAACACTACAGGCTTGGGGAGGAGTGGCTGGCGAGCTGCCCGGTGGAAAGGGACCTGGGGGCGCTGGTTGACAGCCAGCTGAATATGAGCCAGCAGTGTGCCCAGGTGGCTGAGAAGACCAACAGCATCCTGGCCTGTATCAGAAATAGTGTGGCCAGCAGGAGTAGGGAAGTGATCGTGCCCCTGTACTCGGCACTGGTGCAGCCGCACCTCGAATACTGTGTTCAGTTTTGGGCCCCTCACTACAAAAAGGATGCTGAGGTGCTTGAGCGTGTCCAGAGAAGGGCAACGAAGCAGGTGAGGGGTCTGGAGCACAAGTCTTGCGAGGAGTGGCTGAGGGAACTGGGGTTGTTCAGTCTGGAGAAGAGAAGGCTGAGGGGAGAGCTTATTGCTCTCTACAACTACCTGAAAGGAGGTTGTGGCAACGTGGGTGTTGGTCTCCCAAGTGACTAGAGATAGGAGACAGGAAGTGGCCTCAAGTTGCGCCAGGGGAGGTTTAGATTAGATATTAGGAGAAATTTCTTTATGGAGAGAGTGGTCAAGCATTGGAACAGGCTGCCCAGGGAGGTGGTGGAGTCACCATCACTGGAAGTGTTCAAAAAACGTGTGGACATGGCACTTTGGGACATGGTTTAGTGGGCATGGTGATGTTGGGTTGGCAGTTGGACTTGATGATCTTGAAGGTCTTTTCCAACCTTAATGATTCTGTGATAGAATGAAATTAAATTCAGGAAGGAAGATGACAGATGACTTACACAATTGACAAAGCAATGGGACCTGCACTTCAATAGCAAGGACAGCAGGGTCCCCCCAGCCCACAGTCCTGTTGCGATGCGACGTGGTGGGCTTCAGCAAGGTCTATCCTAAAGAAGGTCTGCTCTGCAGGAGCCACCTGAGCAAACATGTGTTTGCACACTGATCATGTGGAAATCCTGCAGCACAGCACGAGTGGCATACTGCCTATCAAACATGAGATCTGTCACATGAGAAAATAGCTTATTTTGGTGAGTGGGAACGCAGCCCTCATAGATCTGTTGCAAACCTCCTGCTATTAAAATTTCACAGCATATTGCCAGTCCGCAATCCGGCCATACATCACAGCTTTTGATGGCTTTCTAGGCACACGATCAGACACCACAGTGATAATGGTAGCAGAAGACACATACAATAAAATGCAGTGTGAATTCATTGCAATGTGGACCATTTGATCTTTCAAGTGGTCATATAAGTTGGTCATTCAAGTGCTTTTAAAACTACAGGTTTTAGAACATCAGCCATATTCTCAGTGTGACAATTGTCTGATCTACCTCAGTTGAAGGATCAGCTATTTGGGTGAAATGATGAGCGTGCTCGATCACTCCCAGAAGTCCCAAAGACTTCTGAAGACTCTGGCATCATTCTCTGATGCTACCTGTGTATGTGAGAACCATCAAAGGGGTGACCCACACAACTGAGGCATGCAAGACTTGGCATGTAGTTTCCTCTGGTCTGTACTTCTTTCAGACATCCTTTTATTCTGGAGCACAGCTGTGCCCTACAAAGCTGGCTCAAGGCTTTATATGTTGGGATCGCCCAAAGGAAACACTGCTGCCCCAGGGAAGAGGACTAGACCAGTGGGAAAAAGCCCTTCTTTTCACAAACATGAGTGGGGTAGGAACAAGGCTGGGCTGGAAGGCCAAGTGGTCACCCAGCTTGCTGCCTCAGTTGGAGTAGTTTCTTGCCTGTCACCATCAGCTGCCCTATATCCCAACTCTCCCTCAGTCATGGTGGGGCAGTGGCAGGACATGCAGCCATAGGAAAAGCTGGCAGATGAGTCACAGCAGAGCCACAGCTGCCCTCCTATCCCTACACCCTATTGCCCCCAGCAACTGCTTGCTTTGCCCAGGCCTGGAACTAGCTCTTACCTCCCTGCTAATTTTTCGCATGCCTCCTTCCTGGTCTGATTATAAATCACGCAAGTATAGACTGATGGTGGAAATGCACAGAGCATCCCATCATGAAAGTAAACCATGCTACACTGTAAGAATAGACGACGGATTAAATAAGGAAGAAACAGAAGAGCAAAGATATATAACAACGAGACTGCTGGAAAGGGGTGAGCGTGTACAGATAGCAGCATAGAGAGAGAACAGGGCACCCTCTCACTTAATGAATATTTATTGCAAACTGCCGCCTATTATCTTTCAAAGAATTTTTATACAGTTCCCATGTCTTTCATCTGTTTCATGTTATGGTTTATCTAACTGTGGAAATTGCACGCGTCAGGTAAATGTTGATTTACATGCAAATTGCCTTCACTAAACTCGCCTTTAAGTAAAATAAGATTTGGAAATAATTTTTTCTCATTAATTTGCAGTTTCAAAGAAACCCAAAAACACAACAAATGCAAATAATCTAATTCATTTGTAAATATAAAACAATTTGTTGGGATTTAACTTTGCCATTTTTTCCTCCCTTCCATGTGCTTTAAATAAATTGCAGTGTTTACCAAAGACAAACACAAGAGAGATGCTGGGTTGTTCCAATTCAATACCTTCCTGTTTCTTTTCTTTTAAAGGGCTACTGTCAAGATAAAAATCTCTGCAAGATTCACTCCTGAGGTAACTGCTGAATGATATAGATTTATATCACATATTCAATTGGCCCCATAAATTTAAACCCAAATGTTACTTCCCTGGATGACACTTTAAATTATTAAAAGTGAATTTTAAAAACCCTAGGCCTACATTTGCAAAAATGGCTAGTGATTTAGGGACTCAGTCTTTTGGGCCTCTTGCTAAAGGTGCTTTGAACTGCTATCCAAAAAATGCAAGTCCCAGAAGCTGACAGTCACTTTGGAGCATCTCAACTGCAGTTTATGCAACACCATAATTGTCTATATTTTGCACTTTATTGGCTTGAACAATGACACTATATTTGATAATACGTAATTCTTAAAAAGGTTATCTCTGGTTTAGTGTGTGATGCTGGTTAAATAACAGCCCTATCGTGTTCCTATTTTCCTGTATATTAACTGGAGGCAATACAAAAGGATATTCCTACTTGCTCTGGTTTTGTGGGCCAGCGGTTTAATATTTGCAAAGCTGTAAAAAGTACAAATTCTTTCTTATTATGTGCTCTCTTTGGTTTTCAGGATTAATACACTGCTCATTTATTTGAGTTTTTGAAGTGATAGCTTAAAAGTATCTTCCTGCCTCCTAGAATGACTCAGGATGACTAATGTGCCAGATACAAGTCTTCCCTGGAGAAGATGTACATAGATGGTAACCAAGAGAAAACATGGTTTTAGAGCTGAATATTGGGCTAAGATTCCCAAAAGATCAGCTAAGTTTCCAGTTCTCCCAACAGGTCTTTGAGCAACTGTGGCCAAGACAGTCTTCCCACAAACAAGGATGGAAACAATTGCTTCTGGACATCCTTTGTCTTGCCTAGGTGTTTGCATTACAAGTGCTTTGTGTTGCTTACAGTCCTTCTCCTCTATTCTCTTCTTATCTGTATGATAACATCCCATCAACTTTGCCATGCTGATACTAATAACAAACAATTAGAAAAAATCTGCTTCTACTTTAAACAACAAAATATTCGTTTCCAGATTTCAGCTGATCAGGCTCTTTACCAGACATAATATGACTTGGAAGCTGCTGAACCGTTTCACCTTTATAATACACACGTTTAAATATGTTTCATTACTTGAAGAAATTTCTCCCAATTTTAATGGGCAATTTGTTGCATTTATTGTTCAATCCTCTAATGCAATCCCTGCTGGCATCACCAAAAGTCATTCCTAACTTACATGTGAACTGCATAAAATGTCTTGATGCAATCTTATTTTACTGCAGACAGGTGTCCTCATTATTAAAACTATTACTAGCCATACTTGACACTATATTCACTGACAGTTCCTCAGCAGAGAGGCCAAGAGCTAAATAGACCCTAAAGAACAAAACCTCTCAACCCAAAAGGTGATCCCTACATGCCAATCTTCAGGGGTATGGAAGGAGTATCTCTCATGCAAACAGGCAGAAAACTTTCACCGCCAGTGCTGTCAATCCTGAAGCAATACTAAAATTCCCTGCTCAAAGGAACCAGAAATGAAGCAACAAATCCACAGCACTTGAAAGGCGAAGGAAAGCTGGAGGCAGACAGGGCTACCTGGGGCCCCGAGCCCTTCTTACCTTGCAGGGCTGCTACAAGGAGCCAGGAGAGGGAGCCCGTTAATTAGCCAAACCCCTCGGCGAGGCCCGCAGCAAGCTGGCGGTGGGTGGCAATTTGCAATACAACAGCAAGGAAGTAAACAAGGCAAAGCTATCTCCGACTGCCTCCCTGGCAAGAAAGCAGTGGGGAGGGAATCAGCATTTAGCCACTGTAACATTGGCATGTAACAAGAAGAAACATTTACAATTACTGGAGAGAGAACTCCTTACGCAGACTGTTGACTGGAGACCAAAAAAGTGTTGGTCTTTTGGATCTCCAGTTAATGCAGTCTGAATTGTCTGGCCCTACTACACGACGATTTCTCAAGTCCTGGCTCCTTGACCACCCTGCCACCCAAGAGAAGGGATAAAACAAGGGAGAAAAAAAATGCCCGTGTCAGATTGCAAACAGAACATTACCAGACGCTGAGTAGAGCAGAGATGAAGAATGATTTTGAAAAAGATAATTGAACATGTTGTAATTTGCTCTCTTCTGTGTTTCAATTTTTATCTGCTTGTAGCTCATTTTGCCAGTCATGCAAGCAAGTGTGAAAGGGAGGGAGAATGCACATGGATGTGTGCATGCAGGGTTAGCACACACGCATAATAATAATAATAATAATAATAATAATAATAATAATAATAATAATAATAATCCCACAAGCCTGGGCTGCCCTATGAGGGCTCTCCAGCTCAGGTTAGGGACGATGCACTGTAAGCTAGTTCAGGCTGCTGGAGGGAGCGTGCTCTGCCACTGAAGCTGTACTGACAAAGCCCTCGGCTCTACTTGGCATCTTCTGCATGCAGTCCATTGGAGGTGGTGACTACAGCCCAGTTCCAGGAAAAGCCCACAGCAAGCAAAAGGAGTTTCTCAACTCTGATGCAATCAAAGGCCTAGGTCTCACAGCTGAGACTCCATGAAATAGAAGCCTTTTTGAAGTGTTAACACTACTCTTATGCTAATGAGTATTTATGCTGCTGACACTTTAAAGGCAAGGAAAATAATAAACCCATGTTCACAGCCCTTTAACCAACAGGACTGTGTAATGCAAATCAATCAAGGTGAAGTCAGCAATCACTCACTCATATACCTCTGCTGTCCATATTTGCTGCCAGCCTAATACTGAGTTATTCACAGCTGTCTTACATAAGTGAGATTGAGATGGAGAATGGCATATTGGGGCCCAAAGTCACACAGGATCATGCCCTACTCTGAGTCATGGCCTTTTCACAAATTTGGCTCCCTGGTTCTCAGAAAACAGCCACTGCAGATCTCTGCTTTGAAAAGGGTAGACGTCTCTTTTCACACATAGTGAGTTCACACACGTAGCCAGCCTTCGCTGTTACATAGCCATAGCCTTGACCTTTTCATGTCCACTGGCACACATGTGCATACTACACGGATGGAGAGAAAGTTCATGTGCTCCATACTCTGCTTTCCATCCCCTCTTTCCCAGGTAGGGTAATAGCATTATGGCCCATGACTACTAATCAATTCATATTACAGTCTCCAGAAGATTACTGTACCTGGAGAGAAACAGGAAGATCAGTAAAGGCACGTTCTTGCAAATACCCACTGGACTTACTGAGCCTGGCTGCACTTGGGATCAAATCAGGTTTCACTTAACCACAGGCCGGAGCACTTGTGATTTGCATGAGTAATTAGAACTGATTAATAGAATGACTTGCTTAATTAAGTTTATCTCAAAAGGTACCCGTTGAAGACTCATGAATCTGAAAATCCAGAGGCAATTTCTCTTCAAAACTCTTTTTGGGTTGGAATGCTTTCAGCTTCGATCACTGGATGCATGTGTTTGTGCGTGTGTGTCTCTGCTGCCTAGATTAATCAAAGCGATGGAATGGATGCATAAAGGTCTGGGGCCTGATGACAGACCAGGATTCCTCAGCGAACTCAAAAGGCACTCCCGTAATCCTGAATGAAGAAGTGCTGGCAGCAGTTTTCTGCCAAAAGCAAATGAGCATCTCTATCCGGGAATTTATGGCTCTGCTGAGCTTTGCTTTATTTTACATCTTTCACCTTTGCCTAATTTTGGTTGAGCCCAGCTCCAATAGTCTGACATGCTGACAGACCAATTCCAATATTTTGCCTACACAACAGATTTAGACAATACTTTGTGATAGGGAACTCTGGTACCCCAATGTGGTGGCAAATCTACCATTTCTATGTAGAGGTATGTGTGCTATTGTGGAGTTTGGGGAAAATCCCAGCATAGACAAGAATACGAGTTTTCCTAGAGTAGGTTAGATACCTAGAGACTCTTCCAGCTGAGAACTTTTGTTTTTTTCTTTTGTTTTCCCCATACTGGAAGCAACATCAAGATTTTATTTCATTCTAAGTCAGAACAAAGCCAAACAACTTTGACATTTCCTGTGAAATAAAATTTTAACATGCATACAAACATTTGGTTTGGAGCATTGGAAACATTGTATTTAGATGAAATCAAGGCATTTTTACAGTTTTTTTTATTCAGAAATGATAAAAAAAACCCATTGCAAATGAACACTGCAACTGCAAAAGGCATTTTCCAATGAAAAAATGTTCTGTCAGGAAAGTCATTGTCCTTTGCAAGCACCAGCTTTGTGGAAAGGGGAGATGGAGCCAATTGCTGGGGCTTGTTAATTGTTTTATCAGATGATCCAGTGATGGCATGCAGTCTCATAAACCAGGGAGCATTGTAATGCGAGGGACTCCGTGTTCTTACAGGTGCACGAGAGCTTTATGGTCACTCCCTCCTGTGAACTCAGAAGGGTACAGATGTTTAAGCAACATGCTTTATCAAGGGTAAGGATGGGGTGGGGGACCTGCATGTTTTACTTTTCTGTCGGCACCCAAAGAAGGTGCCTCCTGCACATACAGGAGATGAGGCTGGGAGGAGAGCTGCAAGTACTGGCAGTAGAGCAGGGAGGGCACGTGTCCCTTTACAAGCAAGGTGGGTTGCAGAGCCCAGACTAATAAACCCTTGTGCTGGCTCTGCATGCCAGTGAGGCACTGACCTGCCATTCCTTCTCAGGTGAAGTTTGGCTGCTGCAAGAAAGGTTGGAACCAAGCAGTCCACTGTCTTGCCCAAAAAGGCTATTTAATGAGAGTTTGGGGCTTTTTTCTTACTTAAGGGTCCTGGGGCTAGGGATGTGCCAAGTCCACAGAATGGCCAGGCAGCAGTTAAATATGGAGAGGCACTGGGGGGCGGGGGGAAGGAGTGTGTGTCAGTCATAGATGAATTAAAATGAAGTGTCAAGAGAAAAAAGAGGATGATGAAAAGGGAAAAAGTCAAACAGATCAATCAAGGAAACAGGCATCTGGAAGAAGCACTTATTGATCCAGCTGTTAAAGAAACCTTCTGAACCAGATTACCCAGCATCCACGGACTCCTCTCTCCCCAAGATACTTGCTGTGGTTAATCAGGAAAAAAGGTGACATAAGACAAAGGAATAAAGCCTAGTTTTTCCAGGCTGAGGTTTTGTTCCCTTAGAAACCCTCAAGAGGATGAACCAGTTGGTCCTCACATGATACAGTCAGAGAAGGACAGAAGACAGACGATTTAAGCATTAATTATGTATCTGTGGAAATCTTACAAAAAAGGGAAGAAAGCCTTCTCTGCCTTTGCACCTTTACTCATCTCAAGATTTTTGGGGAGTGGGGAATTAGCAAGAGAAGATTTTCATGCTCTCCTAGTACCATACTGTGAGCAGTATTAGAAAGTTGTGAGGGGATATTAAATGGGATTTTTTCTCTATTCAGCCTAATATTCAGCTTCTGCCTCTTTGTTTTGTTTTGTTTTGTTACTCTCTTTTCTTGTTCCTGGGTGCTCCAGACTCTCTTGAGTACTCTTGAGCGTCATCCCCTGTTCTATTCTAGATTTATTCCTTTTGGGCACAGTGAGAAGATACACCTGGTGCCAACAAGGTGTCGGGAAGCAGTAGGTAGCAATTTGGATTTCTCATTGTTCTTTAAACATCAAGCCTTGCCCTTCTGAAGTAGGTTCAAATCTAATTTGTGCATCCTGACCTGCTGTTAGTTCTTTACGTCATAAAGCATGGCCAAACCCAAGCTCCTGATTTCTAATATATGCTCAGCTTTGTCACAAGGGCCATCTTTATAGGAAAGAGTAATAAGAGGAATTAATAATGAAATGCCTTTACTCCAGTAAATTTAAAGTGCATAACAGCAACAGGATTGTGATGCTGCAAAAACTACTCACATGTTTGAAGAGACTGATACTAATAATAATAACTTGCAATCAAGCACCCATCAGAACCTTAGACTAAAAACCCACCACACTATTCCCTCCTTAGGGACATAATAAGGCTAAAAGCAAGGGATGGTGACTATGTTTAATCAAAGATCTCCATAAACGCCACCACAAAACCCAAACTGAATTGAAAACCTGATCTTGCTTCCAGTTCAAAGATGTCCTGTTTATATGCTTTTCTGTGTCTGCCACTCTCACAGGATTTGTTGATCCTGGTCAAGCTCACAGGAAGAAGTACCAGGATAATTTCTAAAGGAGTGGGGGACAGAAGCAGCATATATCAGTAACCTCCTAAGAAAGTCAGCTTTGAACAACCTAAATGCACAGATCCAAGTGGTCAGAGTTAAGATTCAAAGTATACCCATTTTTGTGTTCTTAACTTAAACTCTGAAGAATAGGAGAATCTGGGAATAAAAGTTTCAGGCCCTGTGTAACTTCTGGAAAGTTAGGACTAGAAGTTTGATGTGGTCAAGAATCAGAATATGTGTTTTCCACCTCTCTGTTGCTTCCCATTAAAACACAGTGGCCCCCTTCTGTCCCTCTGCTTTTCTATTTTAGCTCAGGACATGCTCCTTCTTCAGACCACTGTTGGGTGTTACAAGAAGGAAAAGGATAAGTAACGTGAATTTTGCCTGACTGAAGGAAACAAGAAAGACAAAAAACAGCAGAAGCAAGATTGAAAAGGTTCCCAAAGCTAATTGGCACAATGGCCTGCAAGACTCTTACAGTCTTTTCTGTTCTAGTTATGAATTATTCACCCATGCACAGAGTTTATCACAATCCTCAAAATTGCCCTTCCTCCAGTGATATGAAAGGGATATGCCATCCCTTCCATGTGCTGCACACAAGCACAGATGGAGCATTAGGCAGAACTGCTGTGAAAATATTCGGAATTACCTCAAATCTATCCACACCTCCTTTTTTGTCTTCCATCCCCACACCCAAGCCCACCTGTTCCTGCAGTCCCTGCAGTTTTATATGCTAATCAAGCAGCTTTCAGAGCTGTGACATCTGCACCTTCTTACTCATTCCTAAGCCCATTAACTTACAATCTCTAGGTATTAATACACGATTCATGTGCCTAGCTCGAAACTGCACATGAAGACGATGAAATGTAAGATGCATTTGAATTACGGCTGTAAAAACATGACAGCAATTCTCCAACTACATCATACACTTGCAATGGTTCCCATTTATCAGGTGCATGTTTCCTTGTATGCTAAGGCCTAGGCACATGAGAAAGCAATACAAGAACCAACATCAAGACACAGACATGCCAGGACAGGAAGCAACCTTATGAATACCCCAGTTTTGCATAATATACATTGCAGCTGTCCCAAAAAACATTTTGTTTCAGGGAACAGCACTGAAGAATGTTCCACAGGGCTTTCTAATGTGTGCTGATACATTCCTGCAGCCTTTCTTAAAAACCAAGATTTTGATGACAAGGGTTTTGGGGTATGCCTATTTAATTCTCCATCCTCTGTTGGCACATGTACCCACACTGGAAATGTCAGGGGATGCTGTCAGCCAGGCATGATATATGTTGGCAGAATTAGGCACAGGATGAAAGACTGTAACAGAAGCATGAGTTGGATCTGCAAATCCAGGCAGGGCTCATCCTGGCTTTTAAACAGTGATATGCTCAAGTCAGTAACATGAGGCATTTGCAAGGCCTCTAGATGCACGTGTACAAAGGAACTGAAGTGGACAAACCTGGAATTGTACAAGTCATACAGGACAAAGTCAGCAGAGCTGGGCATGGAGAGCCCAGGGCTGGAAGAATGAGGAGTGCAGCAAGGCATGAGTTTTTTCAACACTACAGATCATTTGGCTATAGAAAGCTTGTCTTTTCCTTATTGGTGTAAACCCTGAGTGAACTATTTACTGCAACTAAAATAAATATATAGGAAAATAGAAAACAAATAAAATAAATTTTCCAGCAAACCCATCCTGTAGTGTCATTTTAGAGCAAGTAAGTGCTCTGAGCACTACCCCTTAATGCTCTTTAAATAGCAGTTTAGGGAAAATATGATTAATATGCTTATGAAAATAAATGTGTCCTGCTGGCGTAAATCTCCACTAACACCGTCAAGGTCAATAGACTTACTTTATTTATACCAATGAAACACTGAGGAATGTCACCCATGATCTCTGCTGGAAAGGGTTGCACTTATGTTCTTTAGAAAACTGAAAATGGAAAAAAATAGCTAAGAAACAGCCAGGACTGGAAGAGAAGAAAGAACTGGAGCTAGAGGAGAGAGGGCTGGGAATGGAAGCTGTGTTCCAGGGTAGACAATTGGTAGAAGTTGAAGAGAAGAAGAAACTGGAAACTGCAAAGTGAGGGAAAACAGAAAGGTCAGCAAGGAACGGAGGAGACATCAAGTACCAGGTAAATCAGACAGTAACACAGTAAGGGTCATTACAGGCTGAGGCAGTCTGCAAACATGGGCTACCACTACAGCAGATCACACAGACTTGGACTGAGGTGTCAGAGACACAGGGAGAGAGCACAGCCCTTGGGCGAAGATAAGGTCAAGTAAGTGACCATTGCAGCAAATGACGGATTCAGTTGAAAACTGAAGGTCAAATGAGGACATGAGGGAAAGAGGCTGATTGACAGAGGAGAAGGATAAAGCTGGCAAGGATGAGATGAAGCCTTGAAAGCATTGAGATCCAATAATGGCAAGGCAGCATGATGCTGTCTTGGACATTCAGAAGAGAGGACACAAGCTCCACAGTAACAGAGAGAAATCCAGAGCAGAAAAATAAAACAAATAATCTCTGTCTCCTCTGGGGTTTCCTGTTGCATCATTTCCATTTTAAATGACATAAAAATACTTCTAATAACAAGAGAAACACTTAAAAATTAAGAAACATTTGTTCCAGTTAATGTGTCTGAACAGTGTGAGCATGCACACACACACGCAAAAATCACCCAAAAAAAGTTTCCCCTGGGAAGTCGTTATTATGCAAAAATTACTCTAATTAGGTCATGAATATATTAGACTGTATTCAGTGCCAACAACAGCAGGGGGAAAAAGAGAGAGAGAATTGGAAATGTGACATGCATACACTCCCAGTGTGGTTAGGGCGACTGGATTCCAAAATGCCATTAGGAGATAAAAAGGTCACCCTGTAGGGAGGTAATTGGTACAGCACTCTAGCAGCTGATTAAAGGGACCTTCTTTTTCAGGGGCGGGAAGAGGAGGGGTTGTTAACATAGGATCTCCCCCGAGAAAGTATATGATCTTGATCAAACACCTGCTTTTAGGACAGTCACAAAGAGAAAGGAAGAGGCTGACACCCTTGACATCCTATTGAAGCAGACGCATTTGTCTAATAACACCTCAACTTGCATGTTTTAAGACAACATTAAAGGCAGAGGGTATTTTCCCTCCTGCGGGTTACTCTGTTTAAACACGTGAGCCTTCATTCTCCTAGCTTCCATCCCAGCTACTGCTCAGACACTGCCCACATTGCATTAACAAGAAGTAAATGCTTTTAATGAGTCATTAATGGCTGAGGGAACAGTACAGGAGAAAGCTGCTTCTTCGTCCTCTCTTCTCACCACCAAATACCAAACGGGCTCCCACAGATCAAAGTAACACAACTACTGGCTTGGCAGGCAAGAGAGAACAGCAGAAGAGCTCGGAAACACCATTCGCACACACTCCCCATAGAGAAATATAAGGAAGCTGGTCTTGGATGGATCATAAAGAACTCTTAAAAACTGTGTTAAATAAGGTGCCATTTAAGCTCTTGAAATTATTGGTGGTACACATAAAGGCTCACTTTTGTGTTTGCAAAGACAGATAGTCTGGCCCCACATTTGGGAGCAGCACCACAGATGACACACCATGAGTAGGCAGGGAAACAAGGAGGAGAAGCAGGCAGGAACACAGGCAGCGCTGCTCCTGGGAGAGAGGACAGCAATAGGAAGGAGCAGGGTGCAATGATTTTAAAGCTGGCTTGGGAACCAGTTCAGTTTTAGAGCCTCTTCTGCCTCCCCAGACTGAAGTACTCCTTGCACTGTCCAACTGAGTTTTGCTCTCGTGTGAGCTCCAGTTTTGATGCTGATGGCTGCTGGCCTTTTCCCCTGCTTAGAATGATGAGCAGTTTACACACTGTGCTGAGAGTATAAGCATTCCCAAGTACCACTACCTATGGAGCTGAGCCACTGGTAGCGTAAACAGAGAAATGCCTGGCGACTTGGACCAGCTTAGCATGGACAACCCTTTTATGCCAGCAATGCCTGGGCAAAATTTAGAAACAATCATTCTGCTACAGTTTTCTCTGTGAAGAAGAGATTCTAAATCACACGGTATGGGACTGAGCTTTAAGGGGCTGCTTAAAGGCTGCTATGCTTTAACCGTCACAAGTTTAAGTCCCCCTTTTGATTTACAACTGACTAAGGAAGATAAATGTTAGATTAACTTGCTTCCTTCACCACCCAGCAAAAGCAGCATATACTGAAAATAGCATCAGAATTAGCAGTTCCGGTCTATGATACCTGAAGAAGAATTTTTCAACTACAGCTGGGTAACAATCCCATCCAGTGAGAAATACTGACATTTCAAAATTCGTTCTGGTCCCCTAGCAAACTGAAAAGTTGAAATTAAACATGTGTTGAACTGAGTCAAAATAAAATATTTAGCTCACTTCTACAAAATTATATTTTGTGATTTAGGTTGAACTGACAATAAAATGAAGCCTTTCTTTTTGATTTCCCAAAAGAAAGTTTCAATTTTGTAAAAAATCTTTTCCCAGAAAATCATTCCCATGGAACATTCCCAAGCACCTGTAACTTTCAATGATATGGAAAATAGCCACTGCAACTCCCTACAATATAGTACTGATCACTGGAGTCCACATAACCCTTAAAAATGCATGCCTTATGGCTAAAATACTTGTAAAAATAACCCCAAAAAACAAAAAACAAAACTCTCCTCCTCATTCACTAGACTCTCCTGATGTCTAGGACCAGAACTTAGTAGTTTAAACTACAACTTTAAGACACTACAAACTTCTGCAAACAGAATAGCTCATCAAATGCAACAGATTTAAGATATGATGTCCAGTCACTGCTGAAGCTTTAATTTCTTTTTTAAAAATAAATTTCTTTCATTTTCTCTTGCAGAGTTCACAGAGTAAACAAATCCAGAAAGTGCTTTGTCAATGGAGGATGGAGGGCCTTTTTTTCTCTTAAAATCAATACAGGCAAGCTGTTTGTAAATTTAGGCCACTTTAAAAGAAAAGAAAGAAAGAGTATGGCATGCATGAATGTGGCATGCATCACTACATCACTATTAGACAAATTTTCATTTGCTTTAGTTACCATACGTAATCTTAGATGCTTTTATAACTTACATACCTATCACCACATCATTTTAGCTTTCCAAAATCTTACTTGTATGTTGCCTTAGAAAATCCGCATGAAAGAACAATACTATCACTCTACACAGGAAACAGAAACAAAGTGACTTTCATTATAGTCACACTAAAAATCTGTGGCAAAGCAAGCAATGGAGCCCTTGTCTCCACCTCCCACCCCCCCCGCGAATAGAAATTAGGAGGAAATTAAAATGGGAGGTACATGGTGGTATACATTCCATCTCCTTTGGAATGGAGATGTCTCCCACAGCTTCTCCCTTCTCCTTTAACATCTCCACAGAGGCTTCCATCAACCACCTCCTCTTGCATCTGCAAGCCAGAAGCACTTTGTAGGAAACAGGGGGTATGCAGGCAGGCACAACAACCCTGAAGATAGATACAGGTGCTATGGGGATGCTGACAGTGTTTCAGAGCTGAGGGACAGGCAGAAGGATAAAGAAGTCTATGGCAGAAGCAGAAGAAATGACATTGGCTCCTTTCCATGTGCTTAGACTTGGTTACTTACACACTGACCCCTGAAGGAGCTGGCAGTGTGTTGGGGGGAAACTTCTGTTAAAAGATTAGGTTTGTTTATGAACAAATTTAGACTCTTCTAATTTCAGTTTCGAACTTGCTTTTGAACAAACACAACAGTTCTTAAAATATTTTTCTAGGCAGTTAAGCTGGCCATATCATCCATCACTAGCAACCACTTTCATTTGAACAAGAATCTGAATCTACACCACCCTGCCGTACCCGTGCCAATAGTTGTACGCAGACCACAGGAGTGACAGAGGGGGAAAAATCCTCCATGTCTCTCTGATGAGAGAAACAATGCTATCTGAAGGGACAATTCCTTGCTGCTCCGCACAAGGCCTGGTGCCTCGCGTCTCAAAAGGGCATTCAGCACCTTGCCGTATGTGCAGTCTGTGTAGCGCCCAACAAAATCCCAGGCACGCGCAAGCACTGATACAAGCACCTCTAAACCCGGTCGGCACAAAGGACAAGCAGGCATGGAAACTGCTCATACATTCATACTGTGCAGTTCGTGCCTTCAATATCCCAATGCAATAGCTGTTCAGACGTGTATCACAGAGCACTGATTTCTCCAAGTCTTTACAAAAGAGGACAAATTGTGATCCCCTCCCTCCAAGACCACCAAGACAGTATGAAGAATCCCTACAGTGTTGAGCATCCCTGTATCACTTTCTTAAACAATAGTTATTCCATAAGTAAGTATAAACTGAAACAAACTGGGCAGGCCTGCGCACCACTAGAGCGTACTGGGACTGCTACCTTGTCTGTCTAGCTAAGCTGTCTTCTCTATCATCTGTTGCTTCCCTACTTAGGCTAGATAGAGACTCTCCGAGACAGTGAATACTTTTTGTTTTCTCCTGTCCATTTAAGTTCCTGTGAGCACTAATATTGACAGCTTGTGAAAGCACACATAAAAGGGAGCATTTGTTCTCTATTAACAGTGTCATTATGAGACTGCCTCTGCTGTGCTATTCCCCACCACCTGGGATTTCATATTACTGACATGTAATTTACATAATTAAAGTATACAAAGAACATAGATACAGGAGCTATATTGAATACCCCAGGAGTCAACATTTTGGACTGAAGTAATGAAAATTGGCAGGTTTTCTACAAAGATCTAATAGGTATGTTCCATGCTAATTCCAAGCTAATAACTAACAGAGCTGCCCCTTCCCAGAAATGAAAGTCTGAACTGATGCGACTCCTATTTTGTTCCATCGATAAACTGCAGAGTATAAACGTGTTAGCATGTTTCTACTGCTCATCTGCAGCTACAGAAGCTTTTGCAACTTGCCTGCCAGGGTGCTAAACTTGATACTTTGCCTCCATTTTTCTGATGCAGGGGTGACTGATATCTTGTGTGACATAGTCCACCTGTGATAAAACCCATAACCTGGGTGAAGCAACTACAACGCAGTGTGCTTGTACAGCTCCTTTCATGCACATCATTCTGAACAGCTTTCCAGAGTTTAAAAACAAAACAGGACCCCAGAAGAGTATTAAATAATAAATTACTATAAAAGACAAAGTGGCACAGGCAGGAAAGAATCAAAGGGATAATCTCAGATAAGACCTGAAATGAGACTGTAAATCGACAAGTGGGAAAAATATAAAATGGCTAATCTAGGTTAAGATCAGGAGTGGATTTACAGTGGGCAGAGGGCTAAAGGGCTGATCTTCTTGGTTCTACACTGGCTAGTTCTACAGAGGTGTAGTATAGCCTCCCTCACAATGGCTGCCTCTGCCCTTAGTGTTTTCAGTAAAGGGCAAGGCTCTAGATGAAACAGTCAATGGCATTTCATTGGCACTCATCTCCAAGTTCTATATTCTGTGCACTCATGAGACTAAAAAAACACCACACATGCAGAAAAATATATAAAAGATGCTGCAACAAACCACACACAAAGATTTTCTCAATGTTTTCTCTTTGCCTGTATCTGATACTCCTTAGCGTTCCTTTACATGCTTAATGAAATCACGTTTCACCACAAAAGTAAAAATAGACATAGATCATTACTGCACTTCTGCAAGAACTAGGCTCTAACATCATAAGCAGCATTAGAGAAATCCTTAGGGTTTGCAAATGAAATGTAATTTCCAATCTATTAATCTAATTCTAAAAATAAACAAACAAAAACTACTCACCACACTCAAGGGTTGTATCTCTACTGCTGACTTAATCCAACCTATATATCCAGAAGTTAAAGGGAACTCCAAAATCTGATTAAGTTATGTCCTCAGGACACTCTACCTCCAAAGTCTTTCTTAGCTAGATAGATGCACATGTAGCCCATTGCCTCCATTAAAAATCTTAATAGCATTTCCACCCCAGGCCCGAAGCTAACAGAAAAGTCCCTGCTGGTAATGCCCTGAGATCACATCCAACTTGTATAAATAATCGGGGTTAGAATACTCTTAAGGATCAGGGTCACAACGAATATCTATGTTGCTACACTGGATGAACATACCACATGTTTTCCTCTATTTTGCAAGTGGAGAGCAATACATTTCACAACCATAATCAATTCACCATTTTCAGAATCTATCACATATGTGATTTCCAGCACAAATTGATCTGACGTGCAAACACCTGTTTGGCTGTAGCATCCTCACATAAGTTTTCAAAGTGAACCAGTACCTTTTTCTGCAAATCTATGCCTCTTTTGCTCAAGGACAAATTTTTCTGTGCTGCCAACCTGGTCCTTTTAGTGCATTGACCTCTATTTCTGACACTTGGGTAGTTTCCTCAGTATCACTGTTCATTGGAGGAACAGTGGAAAATATCTCCGACCTCTCTCAGTGTTTTCAATCCCTGAATGACCTTCATGTATCATTTTAATCGTATTTCTCTGTAACATGTTTCAGATCATCATCCTGGTGCCCTTAAACAAAATCCTCTGCAGTATTGAGAACTTGTTTTTAATCCTAAAAGGGACTGGGCACATAAACTTCTGGCCAATAGTTTCACTGATTTTCTAGAAGGTCTATTCCTTAATTATATTATCAGGATAACTCTTCACATTTTCTTGAGATTAGGAAGGTGATTTGGTTTGTTTTTTGTGGTTTTTTTTTCTTTAATCAGATTGACATATCCTGGGTTGTTTGCGTGCTTTCCTATAAATCTTTCTTAAAAATGCTTGAGAGTAACTGCAGCCACCAGAACTCTTCCTCTACTATTCACTTTGCAAATCATACATTTGCAGTTGGACAGAAAAAATAACTTCTCTACACCTGGCATGTGTCTGCTCAATGCTTCCTGGAAACTGCAACGAATGGCTTGCAGTCAGTTTCAGCTAATACTGGCCTCAACAAATACATCCTGGAAATTCTTCATAACCATGAGCTAAGCTAGGACATCTTTCTCCACTTGCCTATACACTGAGATTCAGGTCTTTCTGCAGCTAGGATGCATAACTCCTTGGCCTCCAGTTTTGAACACATTATATAGAGAAATGCTCTAGTACCTGCTCTGGTAGCTTAATGTTTAATATTACCTACTATCCCTCTTAACACCTTGGTCATTAGTTGCCATTTATTTCCCAAACTCTTCATGAGAATGCGTATCTTATCTCTACAGGGCATCTTTGCATGAACACGATCTCAGGTTGCTGGTCTAGACAGCCATATATTTACCAAACGGCACACTTCCTTGGTCCGTTAGGGTAGGCATATTATTGATAGCCTGAATCTTCTTCAGATCTCTCTGTTCCCAGCTACTGCCTATCCCAAGGAATTTACATACTCCCCCACTGTGGCAAGCATCCATATTAGCTTCTCCAGCATTACCCCAAAATACAATTTTTCAGCGGATGCCAAACACAACACAAATTGGTCCTATTTCTTCAAACTGCCAAGGAAATGGTTGACAGCATATACACACTTTCCTTTCTTAAGAGTACAAGCCAGAATTTTGCTGATGCTTTAATCATAGACAGATACTTGGAATTAGTCAATAACTCTTGTAAGGCAATGGAAATTTTTGTTCTTTGGATATTGCTTTAATTATGTGGGCCCTAGACACAGGTGTAGGGAGCCATCTGCTGCTCTGTTGATTCTTCCAGTTCCTGTGTGACTCCCAGAGCCTACTGAGCTCCCTCTTTATATCTGTTCTTTAAGAGAAAAAAAACTTTTCTCAAAGGAGGAGTAAGAGCTACACGCCTTTACCAACCCCATCCATGGAGGCTGCCTTTAATTCCAAAAGGATATCCTCAAGCTTATCCTTAATTATTTTGTTTTCCTCCAACAGATCTATCATCTTGATGCAACCAATAGCCTGACAAAGTTTTACTCAACAATTGTGAGCTTTCCTCTACCACTACGAGAAATTTAATCTTTTCCTCAGTGTTATTTACCCAACAAGGATTGGTATCACTGTATTTTAAGTGTTGTCCAAGTGCACTAATCTCTCTTGTCTCCTCTTCTGTGTCACAACTCAGTATAGAGTCTATGTAGTCAAGGGAAAGGTGCAGAACAGTTTTGTAGTCAAAAAAGTATTCTGGAAGCAAAATAGAGTTCATAGCTTGACAGAGAGATACGAGAGGTACTGCGCTGATTTTGGCTGGAGTTAATTTTCTTCACAGTTAATTTTCTTCGCAGTAGCTACTCTGGGGCTATGTTTTGGATTTGTGCTGAAAACAAGGTAAATAATACAGGGATTTTTGTTACTGCTGAGCAGTGCTTACGCAGAGTCAAGGCCTATTCTGCCCCTCACCCCACCAGCGAGGAGGCTGAGGGTGCACAAGAAGTTGGGAGGGGACACAGCTGGGACAGCTGACCCTGACTGACCAGAGGGTACCGTATCACATCATGCTCAGCATATAAAGCTGGGGAAGGAGGAGGAAGGGGGGAACATCTGAAGTTACGGCATTTGTCTTCCCAAGTAACTGTTATGTGTGATGGAGCCCTGCTTTCCTGGTGATGGCTGAACACCTGCCTGCCCATAGGAAGCAGTGAACGAATTCCTTGTTTTGCTTTGCTCATATGCATGGCTCTCGCTTTACCTATTAAACTGTCTTTACCTCAACCCATGAGTTTTCTCACTTTTACTCATCTGATTCTCCCCCATCCCACTGGCAGGGAGTAAGTGAGGAGCTGTGTGGTGCTTAGTTGCTGTGGGTTAAACCATGACAGGTACATAGCATCAAATGTATCACTTATACGTGGTACATAGCTAGGGTCTCACGAATTATGCAGAACAGGTACAATGCTTAAAAGATTTTCTAAGCAATTCTTAAATTATAAACTGATTGAAGTAGAAGGGCAAAATTTTGGTTTCTAAGGTGATGGGAACATGGCTAAATCATTAGCTGAGAGTCTCTTCCCATATTGCAGTCTTTGTACTTTGTTGAGCCAAATGTACTGCTGGACCACTATCTAAGGGGTCAAGCAACTTGCTGTTGGAAGCAGTATGTTTAATGGAAGTCTTGAAAACCAAAGAACCTGCATTCTGAAGGCATCATTTAACCTGCTGCAATATTTTTTGTTAATACTCAACTGATGAGGGGAAAATGTAAGAGGACAGGGAGAGGTTTCTCTCTCCTGAAGTGTCATTCTAGTGGCAAAGCCCATTATAGGCTGATTACAAACCCACCTCTCATTGTCAAACAAACAAGCAAAAAAACCTTATTCTTTTGCATGTCAAGGTTTAAGTTGCATTGACAACTAGAATTTGTTCTCAAATTTTTCAATACTTTAATCTCTTTTTGAGTTAAAAAATATGAACAGCTCTTTTTCAGAATTTTTCTGAAGTGTCCAATGTTTCTTTGTGTTCCTCTGTCAAACCAAAGAAATCACATTATATCACAAAATCCAAAACTTAAGTAGATTTTACTGACTATCCTCCAGGCAGCTTCACTGTTCATTTTTAATCCATGTAGAGTGCTTAAATACCACAGCGATAAGTGTTTTATACAGGCATATAGATAGATTTTGACATTGGTTCACAAAACAGGCAGTCTTCAAGGACAGCAATTGTAGAATCTCTAAGAAATTGCCATCGTTCAGGAAACAAGACATGATTGTCCATCATTGTAGCTGATGGAGAAAATAAAAACTTGTAGAATAAATATATTCTGTGACAGCACCTGTCATTGGTGAATTCCTTTGTGCGCCACATCAAAGATAGTGGATGATATATGTAAGACGGTGGATTTTTTTTTGACAAATAGTTTTCCACAATTTCCAAGCTGCTAATGGAGTACAGATATTGTTTTTCAGTTTTCTCTAGCCTGGCCAACACTTTAATTTAGTATTGATGTTTAATTTGTTCCTTTAATTTAGCAATCTGGTGACCCTTCAATCCCACTTACTAAGAATTTAACAAATCATGTCTTCACTTATAATGGAAGAGGAAAAAATGAAAGTGAAATAAACTGGGAAGTTCCATAATCAAAAACTTTATTTTTAGAGCTAGTTGAAGTTGCTAAGAGGTGTAAGTACCTCCTGTTCCCTTTGTTTACAAGCACCGAGAAGCCTCAAAGTAAACAATTTAAGGTACCATACATTTTATACTATCCACAGTATAAGGACTGCATTATATCAAGGAAAAAGAAACACGTATTTCACCACTGCATAGAGAATTTATCCACTGCTCACAACAAATGCTGTTATGCAATGTCAAAACATCAGTAAGTAAGGTAAAAAATAAAACCAGAGACACCCAAACCAATTCTTAAACTTGAAAAGGAAAGAAAGAAAGAAAGAAAGAAGATATGGAAATATTGATTGGCACGTTCAGATTTCAGGCTGCTCGTTGAGTCCTAAGACCTGGAATCTGCACTTTCTTTTCTAGAAAGTATGTTTCTCACCCTTCTATCTTTCAAAAGAAGAAGTGAATAAAGTGGAGGCCAACCCAGTGAGGTTCTTCGGATCATCTGTTTTGCTATTTCCAAAAATAACGGACATCTCTAATCCAAAAGTTAATGTTAACTACCAAAATTAACTATGATTATTTAAATGCCCACTTCACCAGCTATTTCACTGCTGGGTTATTTTAGTGGTATCAGCTTCTTTTGTTGTCCCAGATCATCGGTTAAGAAACTGCACAACAAAATAAACAACATAAGGAAAGGTGCTGCCCATAATACATTAATTTTATATCTAATTCATAAAACTTATTTAAATAAGGCTGAAGCATAGTTTCGTCTCTGTCAAAACAGATTTTCACAACACGAACGGACCAGGACTGAGCCCTAGACAACCTGCAATTGCTGTACAGAGGCACTGTTATTTCTGCTTCAGAAGGTTCATTTTTCCAGAATAGCAGGCCTTTGGTTTGATGGCTATTTTATATGTTGGCAACTTCAGCTTAAAAGGGTTTTGGTTTTGTTTTTCTTTATATCGAAGTGAACAACTGCAACAGACAGAATGACAGAAATGCTCATTGGAAGGAAACCCTGGAGGTCATTTAGTCTAATCTCTCACTCAAAACTACATCATGTCTGCCGTGGATTTGTCCGGCCAAGTCTTAAAAGTCTCCAAGGATGGAGATATTGCAACAATCTGGGTATCTTTTCCTATGCAACACTTCCCTCCCAGTGAGTAAGTTTTTCTTAATGTCTTATCCTAACCCTGCAACTTGGGTCCACTGTGCCTTGTTTTATCGTTTGCCATTACTGGGAAGAGTCTGGCTCTGTTGTTTTTGCTGCTCATCACGTAGCTGTTGGCTGCTACTTGCTCAATCCACTGTCTCCTCTTCACCAAATGAAATGAACAAAATTCCCTCAATTTTTACTCATAATCCACGCTCTCTTGGTTCCTGACCATGTTGGTTGCCCTTTACTGGACCCTCTGCAGTTTCTCAGCATCCCTGTAGAACTAGGAAGCCTAAACTGGATACAGTACCTTCATGTAGCCTCAGTGTGGCTGCACAGAGGAAAATGAGAGCATCCCTTGGTCTGTTTAGCCACGCTTTGTATAGTGGGCTACATAAAGATGATTGTCTTATTCTGCTGGCTCATATTCAACTTGGTGTTTACTACCTTAACCCCCAGGTCCTTCCCAGATGGACTGCTCCTCAGAGATGGTTCCTGGCCTGTACTGACAATGGATTATTCTGTCCCAGATGCAAAATGCTTCCTTGCTGAGCTTCATGACGTTCCTGTTAGCCCAGTTCTCGAGTTTCTCACAGGGTCTCTCAGAGGAACCTCTACCATCTCAGAACCACACATAAAGAAAGTGCCCAGTGCCCTTCAAGGCAATATCTTTCAGAAAAAAACCCCAGAAGATCCCTTCATGCTAAACAGGAAACCAAGTGGTAAAGAGAGCAATACAAGGTAGAAGATAGATGAGAGGAGTCACTGCCATGAAAAATAATGGCAAAGCTAGTCAAATGCAGCTCTAGGTGGACTTTCCCCCCTTATAAAAGGCAAAGCAATCAGGAGCAGAACACCAGGAGCAATGCAAGAGCCCTCCCACCTCACTTTAATCACAGTATTTCCATGCTATGAAGGGTTGTTTGTGGAGGAGATGGAACTAGTTGATGTCACCTCAATCTTCTGGGGTGAACACGGTGTTACACAACACCTTAACCCCTTTACTCTTTCTATCAGCTCCTCTCTTGGAAAGGGCTGTCGCTTAGAAGATGAAATATATTTACAAATTAATTAACTTTGACCAGTGACTGAAGAATTAGATTTCCACTAACAGGGATTCTGTCTGAGTGATGGATACACAGAACGCTGGAGGAATAAAATACTAGCCCTTCTTGCCTCCCAAATCTGAATGCTCGGCAATCACACCACCTTTCCCTTCATCAGTCTTTTATTCTACACTGTCAACCCTTCTTTTCTCAAAGCCAATAGAATTTGCTTTAGTAGATGAAGGCACATGTGTACTGAACAGAGTATTTGATCTCTGAAAACAGCTCATCAACTCATTAAATAGACAGAGGCCCATTACACAGCCAAACTGTGAAAGGCAAAGCAGAGTTGATGGTGAAGACAGAAGCATGGGATTAGCTGAGAATAAGACTGCAGCCTCTGATGCATAAAGCAGTTTCAGATTTCAGGACCTGAAGCAGGGGCAAGCCTGTGCTGAAGAGATCATGGTGCAAGCTGTATATTACGTGGACTGGAAATTTCATCTTGTTCTTTCTCCTGTAAAACACAAGCTGTTTGTCAGAGGGATTGTATTTGCACAGCTAGGGGGATGTTACAGAATATAGGCTTGCACACAACAGTGTGGGAAGAAGAGGAGACTGTTCTGATCGTGTTGACAAATCTGAGCATAAGTTACTGGTGTGATGAAGTACTCACAGAGCAAGGGTTACCGTTTACTCCTGGAAACAGCAGTGCAGAATTCAGACAGTCTCAGCAGAAAGGTAGAGGGGAACTCATGGCCCTAGTTCTTAGTCAGCTATGCAAAAAAGCTTCAGGTGGAGAAAATTGCTAGACAGGCCTTCATCATACTGCTTCTTTTCCATGCTTCCTCTCTGGAGTGGGAAGCCTTAATGAGCCACTTGCAACAAATGTTGTATTAATTCTACTCTGCACCTAGTTAAAGCAGCAAAACGGAGGCCTAGACAATTTAGGCTATCAGCAATTCATTTAGAGTAGACCTTACAGATTAGTGACACTTCAAGGATATAAAAGATTACAAATAAAATAAGCTTTGCTTGCCTCAAATAACAAAACTAAACAAAAAAAATCCAAATTCATTTGTCAAAAAGAATGGTCATTATTAGTGGAACAAAATTCATCTTCCAAGTCATCACGTGTTGGTCCAACAGTACATCTGATGTTTGTGAACGTTTGCTTTTATCAGTTACAGAACTAATATATTTTGAGACACCTTTTGCAAGAGTTGTGTGCTTCCTTGCCAAAATGTCCTGACCAGACTTAAATGTTGATGATTAAGTTTTTCCCTCTGTGAAATCTGTCCATGATTTGAAATGGTAACTAATTTTCTTTATTTCCTGTTCTATATTGTTAGCAGAAGGCAAAACGTGCTATAAGATAGCTGCTGTATTCTACTTCAGAGCTAGGTAATGAGACTTCTTTTTTATCTATTATCTGTACGTTCTTATTTAGCTGAAGATATTTATGTGTTATTCTTTTTACATTTAGAAAGGTCATTTAAACAGCAGTTGGGTAGGCAGCATCTGACAGATAATAATGCTGAGCTGGAAATGGGGTGGACAGAAGAAGTCGAACAAATGCCAATATTCAGCACATGTACTGAGTGAAGCAGCACAGTGCAGTAGATAAAGCTGACCTCAGGGATCCATAGCTGATTACAGTTAGGGGATGCTGTTCCTGGGGCATGAGGATTAGAAAGACAAACTTCCATAAGTGTAGTCACAGTTAGTCTCCCATTCTCCATCCTTCCTCTCTGCTGGCAACAACCAACTGCGTGGCAAGGGATAAATGCCACAATGCCATACACTCTTCAGCAGTCATTGGCGACTTAAATAGCTGTGAAACTTTGCACTGTAGTCCATCAGAAGTGCTCATGTGGCAAGACCCCTTTATCAAAGATGGGCAATACAACGTTTATATAAATTACTTAAACTTATAGCTAGCTTTTATTCCCAGGCATCTCACAAGCACACACACAAACACAGCCTTTTTCTTCCTGTTAACTGAAAACAGGATGCATTAGCACCCAAGTCCAGCACAGGAAGAAAAGGCACAGAAAGAACAAAGAGATTTTCTGCAGGTCATCCACCTAGGACAGTAAAAACTTTGATGCTTTAAGCCCTTGCACGGGCAATTCTTCAGCAGCTTCCAAACATTTTGCTACAGTTCAGGAACCATAATTACCTAATGTGAACTGGAAGCTACTAGGCCCTGTCCTTTACCAATGACACTGCTAGTATGACTGGATTAATTTTATTATAAGTAGGAATAGTCTTGTACATTTCTCCAGAGTACCAGAGGCCATGCAGTAAGACCAACAGAAATAAGACTCTTGACATGAAGACTGGTAAAAATGTACTGAAAAACATGAGATCCAGTGCCAAGTCTGTGGTGGAAGTACAGGAAAAAAGAAGAGATTTACCAGGTCTTTGCTGTAAAGGCTAGTAAGGTAGCTAATGCGTCAGTGGATGTGTTGAGAATCAAAAGAAACACAATTATACTTCCTGGAGGAATGTCAAGCAGTAACAATTTCCACAGTGACGGACTAAGCCATCACCTGCAGAGGCTTTTGAGGCAGGAAGGAAGGGAGAGGTGATAGTCTGATAGGCTGTCAGTGGTAGCTCATTATGTATTTTTGACCATCAGCCCCTTGTAGAGAGGGAAAGGCAGCCACCCAGCCAGGCCAGGTGTATAATCTGATTGATGCTTCATAAGTGGCTTTCAAAAACTTGACTGAGCATGAAATCTCATCATTAAAGTTTATGTCCTGAATGAGTGAGTAAAAAGAGAAAAAGGAGGAAAGAGACCAAACCGAAGAGAACCAAAGGTGACAGAATGATGGCAAATTTACAGCCAGGCATCTATTTAAGCATGATTCCCAAAGCTAATCAAGCCAACACCAAAAGAGGCTTCTGGTTCTGAAAGAAATTAAAGAGGCTGACTTGCTCTCCCTGTGTGGAAACATGAAAGAAACCAAGAGCAATAAAACAAAAACCCATGGGACCCCAGGAATGCAAGTATCTGCTCTGTTTTACGAAAGAGTCTTAAAGCACTGTGGAATAATCAGGCACAAATAATCTAGGGGAACTATATCCATTAATTCCATGTATAACCCCCTGCTTTTCTCTGGTTATGCAGAATGCATAAACTGTTTAAGCAGTATACAAGTCCTCAATTTCTGTCTTTCTATCTGTTTAATATGAGATGAGGCGGAGGGGGAAACATGGACATGACAACACTGAATCCACAAGACCCTTCCTACCAGAGCCGGAGTTGTTAAAACTTCAGGAATACAAAGGCCTCTCAAGATCACAAAATACTCTTACATAGCTAAGTCTCAAAGGACTGGAGAAGAGTGGAGTATTTCAGCAATATTCATTCTGATTTGAAAACAAATTGGTCTGCCTCGCTTTGCTCCCCCTTTTGTGTTCTTTTTGTGCAATTATTCTAGCTAATGAGTTTACTGGCAGAAATGTTCACAAAACCAGCAAATTTTAGTGGCCATTGGAGATTATTTGTGAAGAGTGAATTTCAAATTCTTAATCATAAGCATTCACTGTGTAAATGTGCTTCAAAGGCCTAGGCTCATCCCATCAGGGACTAGGACTGCCCTAGGTAACCAATGTGTGCAATCAGAGCTAATCATTCAGATCTGATTTCAAATATTCGCAATAAACAGATCATGGACAAGCTGCAAGTCAAAAATTATTCATAGAAATTATATGACAAATGATTTTGAATGCTGAATAATTCAAGAAGATCACACATTGTTCACAGACAATTCCCAGAGAGAAAGAAGGGTGAAATTTGTTTTATAAGTTCATGATGGATTCTTCATCTAAGGCTGTTCAAAACACCCTGGTGAATAAGGTTAGTCTCAGGCTCTCGTAGTTATTTCTAAAACATGAACATTTGAAAGGCCACTTTTCAGGAAGAAGCACTGTTTTTGGGGTGTTCCATTTGTAACTAGCCAAGCAAACATCCTCATCCAGCACTGTTTCAAGGAGCAAGAGGAAGGTGGATCTGTGAAGGACACCAGCTAGAATTAATGGAATTGCTACCTGCGCAGACAATCTGCGACACTGAAAAACTCTTCAGTGACCCTGAGTAATTTCTGCAGTTCTGCCAAAGCCAAAGCTTTGGCAACTACTTTGACAGAGGTTGGAAAGGTTATTCTATTCACTCACTTCCCAATCTTCTGCCCATGTGTTACTGATCCTTCCAAGAGGGCAAAAAAAGGTCTAGTTGCCCCCCACTCACCATTGATAAGCATTCACTTCTGCGAAGGAACTTGGCTGCTAGTCCTCTGAACAGCACAGCAATGTTGTGGGTTTGTTTTTTATTTATAAAGAAATGAAAAATAATCAGTCCAGCTAATACAGCAGGCATTCAGGGAAGCAGACTGCATATTAAGATGTGGGTTTAAACCCTCTACTGGCTGCCAAAAAAGCTATACCAAATGAGTTACATGCGACCAAAAAAATCTCATTTTATGTTTATTGTCATGTTATTTCTTTGAAAACATATCACCCCTAGCATCCCACCACAATCTCTGAGCATCACCTGTCCAGTATTGGGCTCTGCACCCGAAGACTTGGATGAACAAGAGTCATGAGCACAGCACTGAGAAAAGTACAAAGTTTAAGAACTGGGACATAAGGATACAGAACACAAAAGAACAAGAATGACTTGTTTACTAGGAAAACCCAAGGTATGACATGATAACAGTCTCTCATTATGTGAAACGCAGCAAAGACAATGGTGATCAATTGTTCTCTGTGTCTGCTGAGGATAGAACAGGAGGTAATTAATTTAATTTACAACAGAACAGAATTAGATTAGATGTTCAGAAGTAATTTCTATCTGCAAGAATACGAACTAGAAGTTCACTACCTCAGACAGTTATACAATCTCTCGACCAGAAGGTTTTTCTTTTAAGAACAGGTTTGACAAATTTCTGTCAGAATGGCCTAAGCAACTGGATCCTCCTCTGAGCTGCAGAATGGACTAGAAAACTTCTCAAGGGCCCAACAGTCTCATGATCACTTTAAGAGATCTGCTCTGCTCTCATGAAAGTCTCAGCCTGCCTTCCAGGAGAACTCCTGAAGTACCCAAAACTATACCTCCCCTGAAGCATGGGGAGTGCTCCACAGTGGGTAGAGAGGTTAATATGGTCACAGTCCAAACCAGAATGTTTTAGTTCCCCTCTCCAAACCCAGATCATGCCATTTCCATCTACTTTGTCTTACTGTAAAGGAGTGCAGTTTCTCAGATGCAATGCGAAGTGTCACCTTGCCACCATAAAAAAAAATGCCCATAGAATTTGAAGATTAATTAGATTTATCTGCAGGATGCTTTAAATGTAAATTTTGCATGACTGGAAATAAAAGGATATTTTACAGAAGGGCCTATTTCTTCCTCACCAAATCAATGAACAGAAGTACCTCAGACCCCAGGACGAAAAAAGATTAAACTAAAGAGAATGAAAGATTGCAACTCACATGTACCTTTGCAATTTTTTTTTTCGCACAGGTTTAATTTCTGACACACACAAGAGACTCCAGACATACCGCAGCTGTCGTTCAAAGTCTTATCACACCTGCATGCAGGTGACTGCTGCTCTGAAGAGCAATTCACCAACATGCCTGCTCTGGTGAAGATTTTTCTCCAGACTTTTAAAAACTCTCCTTATCTCTCTTTGAACACAGAGCATCTCAGGTTGCCAAGGTAACATTATAGGCTACTTTTCTAACCAAAACACTGTTTTAAAATCTTTTCCCTTTTGCAAGTCTGGGTAAGTCAATGCTCTCAAGTCTAGAAGACCAAACAGAACTGCAAGCTCTCAGGTTTTGCCCCTCCATGCTCTGCTATTTTTGAACCCACTTGCATACCCATGAAGAAAAGCACCATGTCTACCTTTCCTGCATTCTGAATCTCCAGTTTCTCCAAGACACAGTCAAATGTTTTATACATTCTGGACAACACAATCCACAAGAATTTATTCACATTTGCAACTTTTCTTCATATTGATCATATCTCAACCTCTTAATTGTTATTTATAGACACATATGTGGTTTGTGTTTACAGATTTTGGGGATGACAGCTCTAAGACCACAGTGTTAGCTAAGCCAAAATAAAACACAATCAACAAAAACTTGTTTACATTAAAATGCTTATATAGAACTGTTGCGGTTTAGCCCCAGCCAGCAACTAAGCACCACGCAGCTGCTCGCTCACTCCCCCTTCTCCCAGTGGGACAGGGGAGAGAGTTGGGAAAAAACTCATGCATTGAGATAAAATTTAACAGGACAACAAGAGAGAAGGAAACAACAATGATAACAACAATAATAATACCAACAAAGGAATGTACAAGAACAAGTGATGCCCAATACAGCAATTGCTCACCACCTGGTGATCGACAGCCCGTCCCTGAGCAGCAATTCCCGCCCCCCAGTGAACTCCAGTTTATGTACTGGGCATGACATTATATCATAGGGAATATCCCTTTGGCCAGCCTGGGTCAGCTGTCCTGGCTGTGTCCCCTCCCAGCTTCCCGTGCACCCCCAGCCTTCTTGCTAGCAGGCCAACACAAGAAACTGGACTGTCCTTGACTACTTAGCAACAGCTCAAAACATCAGCATGTTATCAACATTTTCTCATCCCAAATCCAAAACATAGTATCACACTAGCTTCTGTGAAGAAAACCAACTCTATCCTGGCTGAAACCAGGACAAGAACAAAAGAGGAAACATGTCCAGGCCTAGAATTCTATGTTATCCAGTAATCCTGGCACAAAAACATCTTCCTTCTCCTAACCACCTTCTACTCCAGTCCTTGCCCATAATGCTCCAAGTGCAAGCAAAGAGTTATCATCACTGTGCCTCTCACGGGATGTTCTCTGAAAATTTCCAGCCTCACATGTGAACAAGTGTGTCCTGATTTACAAAGAGCCTTAAGAGTGATATCCCACAGCCTATGAGGGCTCACGATGAGCATGATACTTCTGATGAACTCAGTTTTGTCTTGGGTCAGAGGTATTCTGCTTCTGTGTGAAACAGCTGCTCTTGATGAATGCCCACAGATGAGAGAGTTCCTGCCTTGTTTCTGCACAAGTCAGATGCTGTTTCTGTAAAATTGAAAGTGAACACTCATGGAAACAAAGCACTTGTTTTTCTCTGCCTCCCCTCTTGCACTCTCTGTCACCTCACCATCAGTGGTGAATCAAGCAAAAAAGTCCATAGGAGGTAAATGGAAAGAAATAAGGATGGAGAGATCATCTCTACAAACCAATTCCTGTATTCCTCAGGCTTTTAACTTCAGTTTTTAATTATCAGACCTAGTTAAGTCAGTTATTTTTTATTTATCATATAAGCAAGAAGGTAATTAGACCAACTCTACCATCCCCAGTCAGTCAGATACAACTGCAGCCGACTGTACTTCGAAAACCAAAAGTGTCCTACTTGTGATAGGACTAAGGACTTCACCCTGCCATTTTTACTTACATTTGTTGAAACCAATACTGTACAAACTGTATGAAATGGTTGTAAAAACCAAGTCTGGCTACTGTGACCTTGTCTGCTCAGTCTCCCACCTGCATCAATATCAAGTTAAATTGAACTAGTAGCAATTTTCCTCTAAAAGTTGACAGTGCTGTAGACAATGCTTCTGAGTGTTTCCAGGCCTAATGGGTAAAATGTTATTCTCCCGGCAATAATTATGGATTCTATAGTACTTTGAAGAAAATTGCTGTGGACAATACATAAACACTTCAATGTTGTGATCACATGATGACTGGTGCAATGACTTTTGGGAGAAAAGGTTCAATGTCACAATAGTTACAGAATAGCTAATAAAATTTGCATGCTTTTCTACCAATCTTGTACACCACTGTGAGGTTACAGGAAGCTGGAAGGAACTATCATTCCTAAAATAACCTTCATAACTAATTAATTGTGTGGCAGAACCAAAAGCCAGAAGCAGTCCTTCCCTGTAGCGGTCTCACTGGCCAAGTCTACAGACAAGCTGGTGGGGGCGGGTGGGGAAGAGAGGGGAGGAAGGAGATAATAATTTATATCTAAGACCGTGGGAAAGTTTCAGCGATATTAATACCTGACAAGTAAGGCACTTCTGCTCTTAGCATGACTGTCAGGCTCAGGCATTTTGCAGCCAACTCCAAATTCACTGGAACGTTCCTACCTACAATATGCCAAAATCTTCAAATGGTCTCAAGCTGAGGGTTTGAGGAAGAAATTATACTCTGTAGGTGATGAAGATGTGGGACATGCAAGTGACACACAGGGAATCTCAGTGGTCTGCTGTGACTGGACTGGGCTGAGCATCCCCCGGTGTCTACCCACTGCAAGACTCATCTACCCATCCTGAACCAGGTAGAGATAGGGATTGCTCTGCTGTCAGTCCTGGGTTGTGCACCTAGCCCAGCTGGCAACCGCCTCTGAACTGTTGCATAAGGCCCTGCATCAGCTAAGTGAAAAGCACAGTTGTTAAAAGCCTAGAAGTTAAAAAGCTGCGTGCACTGCAGCAAATCCAGTTACTCTGCTGAAAACTCTCTTCAGGTTTACCTTGGTGGATAAAAATCCAAGATGTTAATTGGGATAAAAAGGATTGGAGAAATAAACTGTGCAAAATAAGAAGACATAACCTATTAAAAATGATGTCTCTAATTTTGGCTTTTAGTACAGGACTTGGGTCGATGTATTTTTCATTTTGCAGGTAGCACACACAAAATAGCTAGATACAAGTGACAGCTTATAGGCATTTGAACTCTTTACTCCAGGTATCTGAAGTTTGCTTCTATTCCCCTTAGTTTACTCGGCTAGTGGCTCCTCTTTGAGCCTAAAAAGGGCCACACTATGGACATTACTCACATGGAATTTCCAATCTTCAGTACTGCTTGGGTTCCTCTCTGAAAATTTTCTTATTTCCATCAGTGTCCATCTACTTCAAACCCTTCTGAATCTTGTAAAACTCCCCAGAGCTTTCTCATTCTAAGAATTTGCCTTTTTAAAATACTTAAAGAACAACAACAAACATATCTGCTGAAGTAAACTATTACCACATAAATCCCCTTTGGCCCAAATACAAGTTTTTTTCAAGTTGAATAGAGAATACAGAGGGAGAGAGGAAAGTGGAGCAGGGTCATTAAGAGATGTAAAGCAAACAAGCAGGTGTTTGACACCCAATAAATTTATAAAGATTTTTTCTCCTTAAAACCTCTGGTGTTGCAGAAATCAAATACAAATCCTTACTGTTGCTATAGCCAAATGACCACTCTGGAAAGACAGCAAGGACAGAAAAGGACGGGAAATCTCATTAAGAGACTGAGATCTTGGAGTCATTCGGCATTTCCCCACATCACGGGAAGAGGAGACAAACAACTCCAGACAGGGGCCTTACCGTTCAGGAGAATTTACACTGCCTAGCAGAACTCTCCTAGACAGTTCAAAGAAGAGCAGGTTGTGGTCCTTCCTCTCCCATCTCTGTTTTAATGCCCACTGAAGGATTTATTGAACTCCTTTTGTCCTAATTTACTTTTATTTATTTTGACACATAACAGCAAGTGAAAGAAAAAGAAAAAACTGCTAGTAAGCGACAATAAGTAAAAACCTCTCCTTCCAGTTATTTCCCTTCAATTATTATGCAACACCATTCACACCATCTGAGGAGTGAAATGGGACCAAGAATCTTCTCAAGGGATGTGGTCACTTCTTCCATTGCTGACTGTGGTCCCCAAACTATGTATTGTTGCTTATTTTGCATACCCATCAGTGATCATACTAATACCAAATGTCTCACTTTGCTGCTTACATTCAAAGGGAGGGTTCTGTCACTCTCAGAACACGGCTGGCCTCTTGCGTGTTAAACAGGTAGCTGAAGTTCATGCTGATTTCTGGATCGAGCCCTTGTTTGCTGCGGGTTGGAGTGACCCATCACCTTTCCATTTTGAGCTAAGATAGCGCTTAGCCTCACAGAGGTTAAATGCTTGCTTAGTTCTCCTTTAACTTCTCATTTGCTTGCTCTAGAAACACCCTCATAGGAAGGAAAATGAAAATGTAGTATTGCTGCAAACTACCATCAAAAAGGACCAATTTTCCTCCCACCTCATCCTGCTTTATAGAAGTATAATTATTTGAGTGGAGCTATTCCAGCTTCTCTATGTGAGTACTTATGTGTGTGCATGTGTGAGAAAACAGAATATATGTGTAGGATCAGTTTTTAGACCTTTCCAACTGCAGCGCTTAACATTGTACAAAATGTCCCACATGTACCTCATGTTTGGTGTCTTCTAGAGGCAAGCAAACCATTCCTCCCCAGTTTCCTCTGGCCCTGCCTTCCTCACTCTTCCATGAAGCCCAGCTTCCTTAACTGCCAGAATCCTTACACTTTAGGCACAATCTTCTCTTGATGAAAGCAGATAAGCCCTAGGGCTGCTGGATAGCTGGAAGGTTAGTAATTAAATTGGCCTCTCCTTTAGCATCTCCTCTCTTACAGCTGAGAGGGAGATGTGAATTTCAAAAAAATCAGAGAGTTGCATGATCACCATGGAAACAAGGGATGAGCACCTCTTGTGATGACAAATGACATCCCTCCCCCTTATTGTTTTGCATTAAATATCTAAAACTTTGGAATCTGAAACAAATCAGGAATGTTGAACAGATATAATAGCAACAGCTCAGAACAGTTGCACAAAGAACAGTTTATGTCCTCTTGCAAAAGGTGTTCACAAGTACTTTCAAAATCTCACAGTGGCTTAAAAAGATATGGGGTACTTCTGGTTCCCAGGGTAGCCCCAGGCTGGGAGAGCAGAGGGGGCTGCAGGGCAGTGATGCTTTTGATACATTTGAACTGACTTTGTTCCAAATGGAATTTCATGTTCTCAGTATGATGCAGCATAAGGTGCAAGCAGGTGTTCACAACCCACATGTCAGTAAGAGATCTCATGTGGGAGTAGGCAGCACTATCATGTTATTTCACTGGAAAATTTTAAGCAACAAATAGTATTTAGAAATTGGAAAGCCAAAATGGCTTGTGTGTTTTTTGTGCCCTGATACTCCATAGATTTCCTCCCCTTCTCCCACCCAATAATGTGAATTTTGCACTTCTTCCTAACCAGCGTCTATAGAAATGTTCAATGTGCAGACAGATTTTCTTCCTTACTGACAACCGAAGCTGTGTACTTCTACAGATAATGTCTAGTGCTTGTAGCGCTCATGTTTCAAAAAGAAGATGAACTCCCCTGTCCTAGGCATTGCAATGTGACCACAGTAAGAAAGAGTCTAAGGCCTGCCTGAAACAGCTTTAATCTAAGATGACAAGGCAATGGAAAGATGGAAGGGAAGACTAATTATTTTGACTTTACAAGGTTGTACCTTCCTTATCCAAGAGGCAACTCAGTGGTTTCCCAAGGTCTCAGACAAAATACATGCCTGCAGCTGAAAATGAACCCTTAAGTCCTGGCTTCTATCACCTTAATTATATAATTAGCATCTTCTGTAATGCAGCTATCACTAGACACATCATTCAACACAATACCTAAATGAATGGAAGTACCACATGATACCACACTAGAAGGTGCACGCCCTTCAGTGTCTACCAAAACTAGCTTGTTACCAGGAACGGCATAGTTACAGTAGTGTAGACCCCTACATTTAATAATTCAGCTCAACAGAAAGCAAAAAAAAATTCCCACAAGAATACCATTCTTCCATTAATAGACTTTGTCCTGTCCTTAGCTTTGCTTGTCCAAAGACGCATCCTGAATCCTGTTCGCAGGAAAGGCTCCTACAGCTCACCTTCCCTGAGCTTCCTATATCAACTAACTTTGATCTAACGTACCTGGACACTAGGCTTCAGAGAAACTTGCCTGGTCCTTTCATATCAAGATCTTCAGATCTCCCTGTGCATTCATAAGTTTTCCATTTCCCCTGTTGCGTTTTTTCCCCGCAATGTAGCTCTCAAAGTCATGATACCTGAACAGCACCTAGAACATGAACTTTCCAGGTTGCTTGAGGTGAGTACATACTATTGTAAGCTATGGAATAAATACTCCTAAGTTGAAATTGGGCCATAGAAAATGCTATACAGGCATCTTAAAATCCATCACAGAACCAAAGAACAGGTGTTACGGTATATCAGTAAATAGCAGGTGTATATAGAACACAAAGGTCACAATGCCAAAGGTACTGACCTATCTATTCTACATAGATACATATTACCTGGATACAAACAATTCCTAAGGTGAAAGCAGACCTTTGGTAAAGTAAAGACTACATGTGACGTATTTAATTTTTATGTTTCAATGCTTTCAGAAGAATGAAGATATCTTGTTTTCATCATGCAACATGGTTGCTAATTTATTGATACTTATTTTTCACTCTCTAAAGTCCGATGCATCTGCAGGGATGGAACTCAAGTTTTATTTCTTTGAAAACATAAACCTCTGCACTTGTACTGAAGCATAAGCTCCAATAGCTCTTAACACTATGGAGCTTAGATGCTCAGCAATGCAGCTTCTGCACACACACAAAGGCATGTAATTACAACCTATTAGGTAGATGCTTCAGACATACAGAACTGACATAACTATGCAAGGAAATGAATACATTTAATCGATTATGGCAAAAACATTATTCCACAACGTGTACGTGTTATATAAAACAACTTCTTTTGTCTATTTACTTCCAGTAAATTCACCAGCCACTGAATTTCCTGCCAAGAGTCTTCATATAAAAAGTGACTTTAAGAGAATATATGAAAATTTTTAATTCATTAAAAACAGTACTAGGGAAATGCAATATCCCCTGCTAAGAACAGGGTCACAGGGTGACCTGGGACTCCAATCATGGCTAGCAAGTGTAATAAGACACATTGTGAACTGATAGAAAACATGCTATTAGTTAGAGATTATTCAAAACCTAGAAATGTCTTCATGGATGTTAGCTAGCAAGTAACTCTGAATGACAACCAAGTCTGAGGAAATCTTAAACTTGTCAAATCAGTTCTCGCCCTCCAGTGGTTCACACAACTCCAAAATGGAACAGGCAACACGGGTCAGACAGACACGGAGAGGTCATCATACCACCAGTCATCTGTCTCTAAAAGGCAGATCCCTACAAGCCTTCCCAGCCTTCTGAAATGAAGTAATAACAACAAAATCATATTTAGGAGCATATTGAAGGTCCACTGAAAGCTATCAGGGTTTGTCTCAGCTTGAATAGGCTTAAAACTTGGCCACTGATTAACTTTTCAAGCTGTCAGGACTCTGCAACAGACATGTATTTTCTCTGGCATGTGTCTGGATCATTAGTATGGGAACAGCTTTTGGCATACCCCTACTTAAACTGGTTTAAATGTAACAGCATGGTATAGCGGTAGAAGGAGTAGCATAATAACCCAAGGAATAACTCCTGACAGGGTATCAGGGACTTTGCCCTATCTCATACTGCCATATTCTCAAAGAGGAAAGAAGAAAAAAATCATCAAGAGAAAGACAACTTCATCCCAATCCTGTGAACAGTTTGCTGCCGATAACTTTATAATGTAGCTCATTCACCTTCTGGAACCTGCCTGTACTGCTGCTAAGACACATGGACAGAGCTGTGCCAGGGCCCCAAAGAGTTTCTGCAAGAAAGCAGATGTATTGTACTTTTTTGTAGGAAGGCTGTGCAAGCTCACATATTACTCAAGGCAAACTCTTACCAGCCTGCAGAAAACACAACAATTACTAAAGCATTCATGCCACCAGCAGCCTCCCATTTCACCGCTGCTCAAGTGTCAGTTGTGCTAGCGGTCAGAGATGAGCGATGGAGGATCTATTCCAGTGTGACCCAGACAGTAAGATCTAAGTAAATCCCTTCTTCATAGTTTTTCTATTTAGGAGCCCTCCTAAATAGAATGACTGGACTAGATGACCTTAAAAGGTCCCTTCCAACCCAAAGATTCTATGATTCTATAACTGGAGTAGCTGATGCACAATCCAGGTCTCCTAGTGTTAGAGTCCTTCGGTGCTTTAACTACCATACAATGCTGAAGTCTGGAAAAATGCCAGCAAGGCCCATTAAGAATCCATAAAAAGAAAGGGTAGGGATGGCAGCAAGTCTAAAACCACCTGCCACCTAGTGCTGCTCAGTACACTTGGAGCCTGGATGCTCTCTTGGCTTGGATCACTTTTCTTCAGATAGATAAAACATAATTCTCTAATGCACACCCTGTTGTCCCCCATGTAGTGGAGAAAGATGAGGTGGATCATAAGTAGGCCCTTTTCTCTCAGGGTCTTTTGGCCTATGAGTTGTTTTAATATGCACTAAGCAGCCGCTCTCTTTGCAATTCATTTTCCTGCTTGCTCCCAGCCATGCCCCATTGTTTAGACACGTTGATGCACTAGTGTCTACAAACAGCTTGCCAGCAGCACCCACACAAGCAGAAACATTTCAAGACCTCAAAAGGCTGACCTAGAGATATTTTTTTCTTAAAACTGACATTTGAACAGAGCACCAGAAGCAGGACTCCTGCTTGGAGTGCCTTATTTCCATCTTCATGTAGGTCGTGGATTTAAAGGGACAAGGGAACATATAAAGCAACCCCTTACAGGCTGTTCTCATCACATTTTCTGATTGTCATTTGCTAGCTCAGGTTGAGATGCTTCCATTTATTCAGTCCTTCTCACTGGACTTAATTAAGCTGTGGAAGTTATAAATAACCAGACTGCAGGACCAGTCTCATTAAAAATTGAAGTCCATTAAAAAAATCTGGACTATTCATATTACAGCATGAAAATCTACTATATGTTTTTCTTTTTTAATGAGAGAATATGCAGATTAAGCCACTCAAGAGTATTCTTTCTCTGCAGCTTTAATTTTCATTTTAAAAGTGCAAAACTAGAAAAAGTTTTAAAGCCAGGGAACTTCACTGCAACCACCAAAACTTCTTTTGATTGCCTTTGGAAAAAAAGAACTATTTTTCCCCTAATCTCTTCATCACAAAAATAATGATCTTTTCTTGGATTTAAACATTATTTTGTACTATTTTCAACCTACACAGTTCTCAGTTGTGCTACTGCAAGAAGTCTCATAACAGGAGAGAAAATAGCTTGCTACAGTGAAACAAATTAATCTACTTCTACTACCCTAGTCGAGTACCTCAACAAAAACTACACTGACAGCACAAGTTCAGAGAGAACATCAGATTTCAGCTCCCATAATGATTTTAGGGAAGTAAGTACCATAATCTGGGATTTATATTTTCAAGCAACCCTTTTGAATCTCCATTCATGCGACAAATTATTGTCAATACAAAAAAATTATGAACCATCCCGTAGAAATAATCAGTATTAATAACATTAACATTTTTTCTAATTTTCCCCTCCAAATTTTGACATCAGGGTTAAGGATATAAATGCCTTTATATTTCCAGATATTTTTCTGCAACCAGAACAGAAAACTGTCTTTTATTTTGCATATTAAAAAAAAAAAGAAGAAAGCAGAAGCTCTCACAAATATGTTTCAGCTGTTGGGGTCTTTCAGGGCAGAAGGATGCTCACAAGGCTCATCATACATTCATGGGTTGGCAATACGACGCCAACAGAAAGCATGCTGCTTGACAGACACTGCTTCCCAGGAAAATGAAGAACTATACTTGGCACCATTGGAAATGCTTCTGAGACACTCTTTAGGGTTGAAGACTGCCTCTAAGGAGGTGGTGTGAAGAGAGGAATCTGGACACTATGTTTTTCTTGGTAAGCTATTTTTCACCCTCTAGGTCTGAGCCAATGCTGAAGGAGCAGCAGTTACACCACCAGAGAACAGCAGGGCCAGATTTTGCCAGAAGCAAAAAACAATTCAGTGAAGAAGAAAACAATCCCCTCTCCTCCATCTTCCCCCAGGCTTCCTTACAACTTCTCTCAACCACTTAGAGAAACCAGGCTCTTAGGAATAGAAATACCAATGTAATCTTCAGTCCCTTAAATGTAAAGACTATATACCCGAGTGTCAGGGGGAGGAAAGAGCATTCCAGCCATTACTAAGTTGGTGATAATTCTTGCTCCCAGGCCATTTGTAATGATGCCTCATTTTCTTCCAATGGCAAATAACTTCCCTATTACCTACTGGTATTACAGCTGTTGATTTCTTGTTTTCTCTTACGGGACTGTGCAGGGACTTTTTAAATCCAGTGCCCAATAAGACTTCCAGGGGGAACTGCCAGAAAAATGACCACAGATTATTCTTAAATTGCAGCTGTGAAGTCCTACCCAGCGGTTTTGTAACTGCCATAAGAAAAGTATTAATGGTAATAGAAGAGATATCTACAATTGGCCCCCTCAGACAAGCTATGTGTAACATATTCCCTATAATAAGGAGCTCTCCTTTGAACCGAGGCATCAACCTTAATAAGCTATGCTACTGCTGCTGCTGTGAGGTTGTTCGGATAGTTCGTTAAACACCGTATTTTCTGGGGCTTGAAATCTAGCAGTACTAGCATCTATTTGCTGTGAAAATGACAGGCTCAACACCACATCTAAGGAAGAGCTATTGGAGAGAGGATTTAATTTCATTAAAATTTTTTTTTTGTTTTATCAGGTTTTCTTTTTTTAGTGGTGGACCTAGTTGGATAAGGCAGTCCTCCTGTCAAAGCAGCCCACAAAACCGCTTAACACACAATGCTATTGAAATGTGGTCGCTTCCATGGCAGCAACCCATTAGCAGAGAAAGCACTGAACAGTTTGGCTGAAGAGAGAAAAAAGCAGCTATGGGCAACGTAACAGAACCTACCACCCCTTCCGTGTGGATTGCAACAGCATGATTATTTTTATGCCCATGCTGTGTGGATGGGCTGTGTTAGGCTTTCAGGTCTTTTCAGAGCGAACAGCCTCAACCTGTATCATAGGGGCATGACAGCAGTGGGGTGATGATACCTGTGCCAGATGGGACTAAAGCGGGCACCCTGCAGAGAGCATTTCAGTATCTCTGAGAATGGCCCATGAATGCTCTGCAAACTGCACATGGCTGGGTTGAAATTCCAGAGGAGTGAAAAAGCCCCTGGACAAACACACCAGGCAGAAGACAGGGAGGTAGAGGGTGATGACAGGTACAGAAACAAAGGAGGAGACCGGAGTGCTCTGATTGGGGCTTACACATGTCACCACCACAGTGATCTTAAGGAGAAAGTGTAGACCACTATGTCATTCTCTCCAGATCACATTAACCCTTCAGAAAGAAAGAGGAGGCTGGATGATTCAGTAACTCTCACAGTCTGTTTCAGGCTCTAAAGAGAAGCAGATGCTATTTCCTCTCTCTCTTTCCCTTTTAAAAACAAGGAGACCTGCAAAATCATTCTCTCCACGCAGAACAAATAGTTCATTAGTGTTTGCCTTCATGAGTGGGCGAGTAGATTTTTGTACCTTGTCTGATCAACGTTCGTGCCAATTTTTCAAGGTTGCCTTGCTGGAGCAGATGCAATAACATTTTATTATACAATACAGAATCCAAATACTTAGCACGCACTGAATCAGCGTCAGCACAAATTCCCTGGCTAGTTGCAGTGAAGGCTGCACTGGCTTTTCAACAGCCCTTGCAACCTCTTTAGTCAACAAATGGATGAGGGCTGATCTAGTGGTGAGGGAGACCATAACCAAAGGCATAAATATGTTATGTCCAGCTTTCATCCTGACAACTTCAGTTTCGTTTGATTTAGCTTTTCCACCCACAAAGAGAGAATGGAAACATCAGCAACAGCTCCTGGACTTCCCTGGTAGTTTGCAAGTACTTACAGCTTCTCAGAGGGGAATGCTAGAGAAACGGTTGGGACTGCCTTAGTACAAGTTTGAAATAATCAACATATTGTGACTGTACACGCAGGCTCTAAAATGGCTCCAGTGGGAAATGGATGGGAAGACTAAAGAAGAGGAAAGAAGCAGAGAGGGGAAAAGGAGCAGAAGAGAGGGAGGTGAAGTAACAGGAAAACGAAAGCAAAAGTTTTGCAACAATGGCTACACGAGCTCTTCGGCAGGGGTTCTATGAACCCTGGTGCACTGCTCAGCCTGGCCATTTCCAAAGATAGATTAGCAAATTAATGTAAGCAGAGCATAAAGTTGCTGACTGTGGTGGCGTTGAGTCACCTTGGGCCTCATCAGCATTGCTAAACATCGCCTGTAACCTTTCCATTATCACTGAGGGTCTGCACAGCACCAGGACCCAACTGCTCCAATAATTTCAATTACTTTCCCTGACAAATTTTATGTTTCATGTATTTTACTGGCCTGATAATTATGATTTCTCTCATTTCTCGCTATCGAGCTTAATGGGTTCCAGCACGAGTGTACGGTTTCAGAAATGAAGTTCCACTTGAATTCACAAGTTATTATCTACTTTCGCTAATGGAATTGGAAAAAAGAGAAAGAGTGGGAAAGAGATAAAGGATGAGTAGAGAAGGGAGACTAGAGAGAAAGACACAGATGCATGCACAAAAAAAAGACTAAAGGAAAACACGTTGACAAAGGGAAAAACAAGAGAGAAAGAACAGAGAATGAGTTAAGACAAAGATGAAGCACAAGGAGGACGAAAAACAAAAAGCATGTATGGGAGAATGAGATAAAGACCAAGACAGAGAGAGACAGACACAGAAAAATGGGTATACAAACAAATGAGAAAGAGCTGTGTAAGGATCAGCACAAATGAGAGTGGAAAATCCAGCAATATTAAGAGCATTAAAAATGCTTTCTTGCATCATGACTGAAAAGCTGATAGGTTATCTCAAACCTTGGGCAGGCAGCAGAGCTCTCAGCTCTGCACCTTCTCCTACTGACCGCAGAGGAAATGATTAATAACCCCAAAATAATCTTGCTGGCAGTGGTAGATCTCCCAATTAGAGCTAGCTAAGAATTAATCTTTTAAAGTGTGTTAAAGATCCTGAAAAAAATTAGTGCAAAATGTGCTCCTTTTTCTATCATGGACCTGTCCTTCAAGAAGATTTAATGAAATTTGTTGTCTCTGCTGACTAAAGTTGTCACTGCTCCTTCTTTCGATCACCCCTGAAGTGTCAGAAGAGGTATACAGAGTGAGCTGGAGCTATCATTATTTGCACATCAGAGTTGTTTAAAAAAAGGAATAAAAAAGCTAAAGTAGCAGTTAAGTTCCAAACCCAGGCATGGCCATCCAGCAGCAACTGGTGTCTTCCTTCCCATTTATGCCTCTGAAAACATCTAACTATATTTAGACAAAAGGTCCACATTCCCTCCTTCTCTACCTGTACACAGGCACACAGCATGAAAATGTTGCCCTAATGTCAGCGAAGAAAGAATTTACAGCAGTAAAATTACAGAGGTGAGGGCAGGACTTGACTTTCCAAGTTTTTACTGTTGCCTAAAGTGGGCCAATATATGTATCAGGAAAACTTTTGAAGCCGAAAGCCAGAAAAAGAAAGATTTTTCTATAAGCTGCAGGAAGTTGCTAAAAGAAAACAAACGTCCCTTAACATTGCTATTTTGACAGCAAAACATTTTAAAGAATTAATGACCCACTTTACGAGAGATGTTTATGGAGACGATGTTCAACTCTTCTGCCCAAGCCCAAAGACAAAAAGCACAGGGACACAAATAACCTGTTTGGGATACAGTGCTTTTTCAGGATGCAGACCATCTGCAACAGGGTTAATATCACTGGAGCACTGAGATGAAGAACATACATCCAGAATGCCATCATACATTGTCATTGTCATGGTTCACTGGTGGAAAGGTGTTGCTCTGAAAATCACTTACAAGCAAACCTTGAATGTCATGAGCTTATACATGGCCTTGAGTAGGACAGAAAAGTGAATACACTGAGTAGAGCTATAACAGATAATAGATGTCTTAATCTAGATGGGGTTTTTTTCTAGATCTTCAGGCAGGTGTGTGAAAATCACTGAAAACAGAAAATCAAGACTTCAAAATTTCTTCCCAAGTAAATATTCTAAAAATCCACTTTAGGTCAGTCTTCATCTTCCCCCAAGATTTAAATCACTCAATAAAGTTCTCGTGATAAAAAGACACTCTAAACAAGAACAATTATCAAAGCTGTATTCAAAAACATCTAAAAAAGAATTCCCAGTTATTCCCCAAAAATAGATTTTTAAAGAAGAAAAAATAATTTTCTAATGGAAGAAATTTTAAAGAAAGTTTTTCTGAACACTCAGAATGTTGCTATAAATTAATTATTTCTGTTCTGTTGAGAATACTTCAGCCGTTTTTAGTAAACCTGCAGATTTCCCTACATGTGTGATAGCACTTGATCAGGCACTAGTATCACAGAACCTTAGAATAGAATGGCTTGGAAGGAACCTTTAAAGGCCATCTAGTCCAACACCCTCCCATAAGCAGGGACATCTTCAACTAGATCAAGTTGCTCAGAGCCCCGTCCAACCTGACCTGGAATGTTTCCAAGGATGGGGCATCTACCACCTCTTTGGGCAACCTGTGCCAGTGTTTCACCACCCTTATTGTGAAAGATTCTTCCTTAGATCTAGTCTAAATCGACCTTCTTTTAGTTTAAAGCCGTTACCCCTTGTCCTGTTGCTAGAGGCCCTGCTAAAAAGTCTGTCCCCATGTTTCTTATAAACCCACTTCAGGTACTGGAAGGCTACAATAATGTATAAGAATAACATCCACAGCTTCACAACTTCTCTTCTAAACACCTCTAAAAGGAGCAATGAATGAAATTTAAATCATTGCAAGATCCTCAAGACTAGCACCATTAACAAAGGAAAGGAAAATATAAAAAATAAAGGATAAGGTCTCTGCTGCTTGCAACATTTTTTTCATACATTTCTGGTATTTATCCCTTGAAGGGCGCAAACTACTTCACAAGGTTTTAATCAGTGCTGTATATCTAAAAGGCAAAATTAATCCCTGCATCTAAAGTGAAGCGGTGGCCATTTCACATGTGTGACTCCTGTCCCTCCTTGGAACCTCCTTGGTAGGAACTAGTGATATGCCAAGAGATAAGCCATGGAAGAATAAATTAAGGAGGGACAAAGTACCTTGAGTACAACCAAAAGGATATATTGCTAGGGGGATATTTCTTTTTTCAATGTTTCTCCCTGAACGTAGTACAATCCTTCCTGCTACCAGCAACACATGACTGGGCCTCCCAAGAAGTTTGAGAAATACCACTTTAATTCTGTTTTTGAACTTTTCAATGGACCAGCTTCTTATACACAGGGCTTTAGGTCTGTCCACAACCCTGCTTTAACACAGCAGCAAAAAAGAGCCAGTAATGCAACCTTTTTCTCATTACTCTTCATTTGTTCTTTGAAGCCCTGTAGAAAGGAACAGTTCCACCAATGCCGATATTCTTTCAGGGTTTATCTCTCATTATTCTACATGCTGATGTTGACTGGGGTCTAGAACAGCCAAGGGAGGGCTCCTCACTGTTCATTTTCTTTGTCCTCATCCGTGTCCTGTCCTCCTCCAGCAATTTAAGAAACAGCAACAATCAGAAAGGAAGAATTCTGACTAAATAAGACTTTAAATGCAGAAGAAGATGCAGAGATTACACAAGAGTTTATGATGGTGGAGACATGGTGAGGACACCATCTGTACAAAGAGTAAAGCGCACAGAGTATCTTACTCCACAATGCAAAGACCATATGCAAATAACCAACTCTGAAGTTACGTAGTAACTCAGGCTCAGCCAGATGGACTCTCTAAATAAACGCTCAAGAGTAGGCTTATTTCATGACAGTGACTTGAAAGCTAAAGCTAAACACATCAGGACTAACATACCTACCCAGTGATAGCTTCTCAGGAGAGCTAATGATTTAGTGATGTCCACGCCAAATACCTTGTTGCATCATATATAGTATCCCAGGAACCCAGATCATCCCCAGTGAACAGAATAATTAGCTCTAAGTTCTGACCAACATAGGGGAAACTGAAGGTTGCCATCCATTGGATGATGGCTGGGACCTTACTGTTCCTGTCCCAGGAAGGAAAGAGATCCCTGCAGGGTCAGGCTTGCCACACACATCCTTTCTCAATGCTGATGGTGGCCATGGTCTGCAGAATAGGCAGTTGGGCTTATAGCTGTTTGGATGCTCCTGGCAATCTGCTGTGCTTGGCAATTCTGTTTAGCTTAGGCCTCTGGCTAGTCTCAATAAACACATTCTGCCTGGATAAGTACATAGAGGGCTGGAACCACTTCCCAATCCTCAAAATAAACTCTACAACTTCTGAGATTCACAGAACTGTACAATTTGGATTTCCCTGAGCTTGATTAATCATAGCTGTTTATCTCCCTCTACCAGTAGCCAACATAGTTGTTAATTTAGGTTTCTAGGCCAAGAGATTTAACTAAACATGTAAACTTCTAAGGCTGTCTACATAAGAAAACTTTAAAATATTTAAGGGGGTCATCAGTGGCATCTGAAGAGCCAGTGTAAAGCAAATGTATGCTTTATTCCTCCCATTCTTGTCCCTACACCAAAAACTGTGCAGTCCTATGAAAAGGTAAGTTTCTAGCATTGTAGTAGGAGTCAGTGAATTTGGATTCTGCTTCCTATTCTGCTAGAAGTTTCATGAGTGACTGGAGCACTGCCTCAGTTTCCCTGCCTGTAGAAGAGGATGATCTTTCTACTAAAGACCAAATTGAAAAAAAAAACTTTTAATGTTATTGAGCCTTAAGTGTCCCCTTGTGTATAGTGGGGAAAAGAATTTCTACCCTTACTGTAAGGCTGCTAGTGAAGACTCGACTAAATAATACAAACGTACCTTCCAGCTCCTCTGGTTTTCCACACTCAAGGATCTCACCTTGCTGCAACTGCTTAAGGTGCAAGTGTTCAAAAGAACTTAGCTATCTATTTCCCATCAAGTTCAATGAGGCCTTAGTATGTGCCTCTTTTCTTTAACAGCTGTATAACTAACTTCAGGCCACAGAGTCTATGTACGTTGTCCTTTGGAGGCATTTGTGAAGGACTTCGCTCTCAGTACTTTGAATCTGAAAATCTTATTAACAGAGTGCATATATATTCACAGAAACTTTCTTCATTTCTTTAGCCACTTCTAGCAAAGTGGTACTTAAAGTATGCAAAGCAAAAACATAATTTTAGAATACAGGAAGAAGCTTCATCCCTGTAGTCCTAAACTGGCACTTAATCTGAAAGATGAGGACACCAATTAGTGTTGAGCTCCTAGGATAAAGGCCTTCTCAGAGGACAGGTGGACATTTCAGAATCTTTAGCTTCACAAGCACTGTCACAGCGCTGCTGCCTGTATTACTGTGGTCTCTAGTGACCGAAGTCCATGTCTAGAGGACCAAAGCAAAAGCATAGCCTCCTGTGTTTTTACAGTAATCACTAGCGCAAAAACTAGAAGTAGGAGGGGGCACAGATGTGTGCCTATATTTGTTTGTGAATAAGAAAGAGGGGGGATGCCTAGAAGCAAGGATGTGTACAGGTACTTGGAGACACGCATGCATTTGTATCAGAATAGAGTTAGCTAGAAAAACCTTGGCTGCTTTAAAGTGACTATTTTTATTTCAAGAATTTGGGATTAAACAGCCAGAAAGAACTGCTGTCTGCGATCAAAGAGGTGTTATGTAAAGCATAAAGGTCAACTTTGCCCTCTTAAAGATAAATAATTTAAAGGTTTGCACCTATTTTACCTTATCTTCTATTTTGAGAAGTCTAAGGGATTCTTGATGAAACTACTTCATTGGCACCACAAAACTGTTGCTTGAAGGATCAAACAAGAGAAACCCTGTTTGTTGCAGTATTTTTCAGATTCCTTCAGCACACATCAACTACCTGGGGGATGGCATTTAATTATGGAGTTTGACTATTCTCAGGATTCTTGCTTGACCTTGTCAAAAAGTAATTGATGGTGTGTGACCTGCAGATTCAAAAAGGGGTATTCAAAAAGTGACTTCTGTCTCTGCTTCTCCAACTGGCCTTAACAGAAGGAGGTATATATGAAAGAGTAAGAACACCAGTGCAGGAAAAACATACAGCTGTTCCTCCCAACTTTGCAAAAACGTGAGAACAAGGTCTACTGGAGAAGTTCTCATGCCCAACTTCTGCTGGCCTCTAAACATTACTCCAGCACTCTATATTTTATAGATGAAGTTGGAAGAACACAGTTTTAGCCAAACAGATAGCTGAAGGGAAAAGAGCTAATCAAAAGCTGCCAAATAAATTTCAAAAGCAGCAACATCAGGAGCAGATTAATAATAAATGTTCATCCATGCACACTAGTGCACATGCGTGAGTGGGTGTGAGACAGGATAAGGCATTCTGACTTAGGAATAGAGCAGAAGGACAAGTATCATTCTTTCCTTTCCTTCCTTCCCCTTTGTTCTGCTTACACGAGGAACAAGTGAGCTCCTTCCAATTAGTTGCATCCAGCCCCAAATACTGATGAAAATACTTGTTCATCATGCTGGGACTGCCATAGCAACCTGCCATATGTAAGAGCTCCAAAGCAGAGGTGGTGGGAGCAATGGGCACACTGTACACAGAGGTGTAAGAAGATAACAATTCAGCACTCACTCACCACTGACCAGCCGGAGAGGTAACAAGGAAGAAAACAAGGCAGGAAAAACAAAGCTCTCAGGAAGTACTTGTGAAGATAGTCTCATTTTTCCACTAAAACCCAAAGTCTTTACAAGATACTTGGATGACAAAACTTTGTCTCATCAGCTCAGACTTGTCCCCTAGAGCTGTCACATTAAGAGGTTCTGTGCTTTCATACAGAGTCTGTGATCATGAGCTTGAAGAGACCTGAAGCCACTTGGGAGAGGAAGACAGTATGATCATTCACACATGTCCTGGATACTCTTGTGAAAAAAAGGGAAAAAAATTATGAAAAAAAGGCTACCAACCCCTTGGGAATTGCGGGTGTTGGATTCTGAAACTTTTTTTCTAGTCTTCATTGTTTCCTGCCTCTGCCTGCATATAAAATAAGAACAGGAGAGGAATCTTTTACCATCAAGTCTTGATCTGATGACAGTTTTCTCCACTTGATGGTTGAAAGTGCATTTGAGTTTCAGGTTTTCTTTTGTCTTGTTTGCAAACAGAATGGCATTTCTGTCACTTCAGCCATTTGCCCTCATCAGCAAGATGGTGATGACAGACGTTTCACAAAACTGGGGGGGTAAGAGAAAGGAGGGGAATGGCAAATTTATGAACATGTCAGTGTATGCAAAAGTTTAATCAATACAGAAACAAAACTTTACTGTATTCAGGAATGCTGCTAATATCCCTAAAACACCTACACACAGGGAGCAGGAAGCTTCAAGCCACCACAAGGCTTTTTCCATCTCACAGAACCAGCACTCGTAAGACAGTTCAAACCTGTGCTTCGTTACATAGATGTAATACACAATGATTATGTTGCTCTATACTGGATAGACCCACAGAGAGGTATTAATAAGTCATTAATTAACTACTACCACTACAGATAGCTAATAAAATTGTCCTTTAATTCAAGTTTCAGAAGTCCGCTTTAGGTAGCTGAAGGACAAGAGTGTAATTCCAGCTCCTAGTTTTTGTCTGTATGAATGGGATTCATCAGATATGCTTAGAGTCTGAGAACAGTTCTGAGCAATTTTTCCAGCAGGGGGGACAGAGCCCTCACCATGCAGAAAAAGGACAATGATGCATTAGAGCATGACCTTAGGTGAAGCACTTAACCTCTTTGTGCCTCATTTCCCCCCCATCTGTGGAAACAGAAATGGCATTTACCTAACTAGCAGGGGTACTGTGCAGCTGAATTCATTATTGCTTCACAGTGACTTTGAGAATCTTGGATAAAAGGTGCTGAGCATAAGCAGGGAGAAGAATGACACACAGGGACATTATACATAGGCTGGTGCAACAAGCTGTGTAAATTCATATAGGCACTATTTGCATGAATGTTTATAATAAAGAGTATTTTTGGTGGTGGTGGTTTTCATTTGGGAGGGGCAGGGGAGAGTTTTGACTTTAATGTGCTGAATTACCACTTCCAGGAAATTCTCTATTTATCCACACGCCATGGAAAAACACCTGCTTTCCACACCCGACTCCACAGACATGTCCAAATGCTGATACAGAAGGACTGTCTTTAGGCCAGAGATTAGACCTCAGGCTCGGACCTTCTGTCAGGACTCTCTTCTAGAATTTACAAGTTGAGGATATGCAAGTTACACAGGTGCCCATTAGGTTACCCAAAGCTCACAGATGTCAACAAAACCAGTGGAAGGTTTTCTGTTTGGCTCAACATCCCTTGATTCAAGAACAAGGAACTGATGCAAAGCCTATATATTCTCCTGAGACAGCACCATGAAGTGCTTTCATTTCCTCAGCTGCATTCAAATCTGTGACACAGAAGTCAAAAGCCATCATACTCATGTTACCAATCCCTACTGCCATCTAGCTTCTCAGCTTTTCTTTTAAATGTACATTCCTAATGTCCTGCCCAGCACTAGCCATGGGAAAGCTGTCTTGGTGTCTTCCTGCAGTATTGGTTGCTAATTTGCCACTTATACACCTTAAAAGTACAAATTATAATAGCTTCATTCACATGTAATGCTAACTAGATGCAAGAACTGTGGGAACTTACCCACAGAAGCCCTAACAGGTACCAGAACTCAACACATCCCAGCATTATAATACTTAAGCACATGATGGGCCTCGATTCCCATTTTTCATGGCTGAAACATCAGTCTAACCCCACTGACCCCAAAAGGACATGCTCTTGTTCTATGCCTAAGATCAGTCAGAAGAGACAGCAAGCCCTCTGTATTATTAATCGCTCCTCATTGTCTCTTCTTGCTTGTGGAAAATACCCTCCTCAGGTAACAGAATGCTGTGTGACTGGCTAAGTGAGTGGCTAGTGAGCAAGCAGCTCACTACACTGCCCAAAATTCTAGCAGCAGTGTTTTATAAACCCAGAGATAGGCAGGACAGTGTTTAAAATAATGCTCTCACCTTCCTTTATTGATCTGGCGGAAATGGGAAGTTGCATAAGGTATGCTAGTAAAAGGTTCTGCAGAACAGAGTACTGTTTGATACATCAGAAACTACTGAGGGATATGACCTCATTTTGGGTAAACACATTTTATACCACAGATATTTAGGTAAATAACGTTTGGCTGTATTAACTAATGAATAATTATATTAAAAGTAAATTAAAAGTACCAAAAAGGCAAGAAGGAATTGCAAATTGAATGTTTCATCCCCTTGCTATTTGTGCTTTAATGAAGTGTCCTAAAGGCAGTCATCATGCCAGTCTCTGCACAAGTCTTTTTATAAGCAATGTTTTTTTAATTCTCAATCACTAGTTTCTAAAACTGAGAACCACACCTTGGGTTGATTTGGTTGGGTTTTTTTTTTCTTTCTGTCTTTGGCTGTTTTTTTTAAAAGAAAAAAACAAATAATCTCTCAAATTTTTAAAAAGTTAAAGCAACGTGAACCAAGTGCATCCTAATGGCTTACAAATCAAATAGATAAGCCTTAGACTTACTGTGTTTTAAAACCACATGATCTCAAATCTCATTATATCTTGGTTCCTTGGATGCCCGGCTTTTCAATGGCCAGAACTTCTGCTTGTGCATGTGGTTCTTTTCTGGATCTTTCCTGCTATGACTGGAATCTCACGGAAGGACAAGATGGAAATCTTGTTATTTAGCAATTTAGTTTATTTAGTTTTGTCAATATAACTATTCCTAATAACCATTTATTTAGTTACTTAGTTTTCTTGCTCTTTTATTTGATAGGAGGACAAGGGAGATGCACTTGTGGAAAGTTAAAAGATGTTTGCTTACCAGATGCAGACTCTGTCTGAAAATGTTTGCACTTCTGTGTGTCTTGAAGGGCCTGTGTACTGAAAGCAGCCTTCCTAATTTGCATGTGAAGAGCACACGAAACTAAGCAGCATCTCTGGCTGTGTATCGCAAAGTGCTCTCCTCTCCTCTCTGTCTCTTTATGGGATTATGAAGTACTCTCATAAACTGTCAGACTGACACCTGCAGCGAGCAGCACTTGGGAGTGTCCAAGCAGCAAGTGAGAGCACTTTACCATTCCAGAAAGACAGGGAGGAAAGCAGGGGAGCCCTTAAAAAGTAACGAAATTCATCCTGAGACAGATGATTAAGAGTAGCTGGCACTGAAGGAGAATCTTTTTCTCCATTTTAACTTCTGAAGTGCTAGGGAAGTATAAAGAGCACCTGCATTTGCGTATCTGAAGTACAAGGTACCGTTTCCTTTTCAAGTAAAGGGGTGCCACGGATTCCAGTGTGCCCTCTTGCTGCTCCTGCCACAGTGTGCTGCCTATCATTACATTTTCAAATAGATTTCAATATTCAACAGTAGGAGCTTTCATCATAATCTCTGCAATCCTAATGATAAGGCAGAACTCCCCCCATTTACCCTTTGCATGAAGAAGCACTGCTATGTTCTACCTGCTTTCCAGATACTCAGAAAGACATGAACCCTGCTCTGGGGAACTTTTAAAGACTAAAATGCAAGTAGTGGTTGTCAGCAGAATACACACAGGCTATTTTCATACAAATCAGTAAATCTCTCCAAAATTGATACAAGAGAAGACAGATTTACACTCACAATATACAGTGATACAGGGTATAAAGTTCAATACTTTTACATAACATTTTACAGGCAAAAATAAAGAGGCAAAGGGACACACGGGGGGATCCACATTCCCCATAGTGTATGAACAACTCTTCTGGTATGTAATGGAATCCTCAACCTGGAGAAAACGAGCCCAGATATGCCCAGCCTACAGGAATATATGGAGAGGCTACAGCTCCCAGTGCTATGTGACAGCACAAGTTGTTCAATGAGGAAAAAACATTTAGGTCCCTAACATAGTACATTTTTTCGTTTTGGGAAATGAACCCACTAAAACCCAAAAGAACACTGGAAAACAATAGAAAAGATGGTAAAAGCAATTGTTAAGCTCAAAAGAAGATTAAGAGTTATGTTCTGTTGTCATGAAAGATACCAAGGAAAGTTAGCATCACATGGTAAAAAACACCAGAAAAGAGTCAATCTCTGGGGAAAAGAGCAAGTCGAAGTAGGAGTGACAATATCAATGTAGTTCAGTGGGGGTCATTCAGAGCACTTCTGAATGACTGTTCTGTTGAAAGTTAGGTGAAAACACAACTGTTTTAGGCAAATAGCAAAGGAAACTGAAATGCCAAAAAAGCAGAAACTACAGGAAGGTGAGAAAAAACTGGGGGTGTGCCTCACCCAATTTGTCAAACCAATTCATAGACACATCTTCCCTCTTCCTCTTAGAAGCCCATCTATATTACCTGGATTCAGGCCTAGCATGGAAGGACATGAATCTGTGCAATGCCAGAGCGTAAATGAGAACACATATGAGAACATGTGTTTACAGCCAAGTTCATGCAGGTGAGAATTGGTACAGGTACACTTGCATAAGCTGTAGCAAGCGACACAGACATGCTATTTCAAGTGCTTCACTTGGCAAATGAGGTCCATAATATTCCCCCTGAAACTGGTTGCTCCCGGGTGTTTTAACGAATGGTTGGTCATTTAATGGCCTGAGGCAAAGCCAAGGAAGGTTAACACACTGACAAAGCAGACATTAACTATGATAACAACTGTTTTCATGGAGGATTATTGCTGTTATAAACCTTATTCCACATCGTAACAATCATTCCCTACTTTTTCCTTGTCTTTCAAATAAAGTTAGTGTCTTCTATGACGCAGCAGAGCAAACAGCGCAGCCAAAATCTGAGGCCTTCAACTTCTAATAATCACCTATTTGTTCGAGTACAAGTAGTGTTGGACTTCAGCTGGAAGATATAAGATCATAAAGAAAGCCTCAGTTAAACAGAATACCTTTTATCCTGGAGTAAGCAAAGGGGGATAATTGTCTCCACCAAGCAATTTGGTTGGCACAAAGAGAACAGAGTTTTTCATGAGGAGGGGGTGTGACATCCACCAGTTAGAGATGCCTACTGAAGCATTTGTTGGGAGGGTACAGAAACTGGAGGCCGCCATACAATAGAGCTGATCCACATCTAACTAAACTGCAAAGAAAAAGAGGAAGAGAGAAACAGTGCCATCACCTGCCATATATCAGACCAAGGCACTGCAGTTAATGCCTCATCTGCATTAGTGCTGCAAAGAATACATTCAGAAAGGTGCAAAGAATTTGGCTTAGCACCTCATTCAGACAAAATTCCCTGGTTTCAGACAGGCATCACCACCAGCTACAGAAACACAACACTGGGACTTTCAAAGCCTCAGTTTTCAACTTTTTCTCCATGTACAGATACCTCCAAATTTTCCAGTGGTAGTGTGGATCCTGCATAGTGAACATACTTTCTGTCAAATGCTCACCTTCCAAGTTACATTTCATTTGCTTCATAGAAATTACTGATGGGTCTATGCAGGGGGGCTGTGTTTCACGATTACCAGGTACTGTCCACATAAACATTACTTCAATTAGGAGACATGTAAAATGCATTGCTTCAAGCAAAAGATGTACCGTCTTTTTTTCCCAGCACCTCCTCACACATGAAACATGCTTGACACTTGAAATAGAAAGTTCTACAAGGGAAAAAAAACCCAAACTACTGTATAGTGTTTGCTTTGGAGTGTGCAGGGAAGGCATCCAACCACAGAGATCACTGAAGATAGAAACCAACAGGCAAAAGCTACAGATGCTAATGAGGTGCCATTACGGAATCGCTTCACGGTGTTCAGAAACTGACACAAAAGGGATGATTTTTCTTTAGCAGCAAAGATAAGGTATCATAAGCATTACCCTGCAAAGATTGCAACCCAGTCTCTCAAGAAGATTCAAGAGCCTCATCAACAATTAGGCCACTGAGGGCTCAAGAAGATAAGTCTAATTAAAATCCTCAGTGCAGAGATCAGTGACCTAACAACGCTTGATCTTGTCAGCTCTGCCATGTCAGCCTCTGTCTACTGGTGAAGGGCCATGAGGGAAGTGGAATGGATAGAGGTCAGTCATAGATTTGTTTTACAGGGTTGCAGGAAAGGAAAGGAGAATGTACAGTATCATCCATACACAGGAAATGAAGCAATCAGTGAAACTTACAGAATCTAAATCTCAATTAGGCTTTGAAGTTTAAAAATTAAAAAGACCAAGATCAGAAGGCTGAAACATTTGTATCCAACCTATATGATAAATGTGTTTAATAATAGTTGTACTTTAAACTTCGCTATCTCCTTCCACTTTAAGATCTCAAAAGGCTTTGCAAGCTTTAGAAATAAAGCCTCCTAATAACCCTGCAAGGTCAGCACTATTATTCTCATTTGTAAAAGTGAAACAACTTGGCCAAGGTCAGATACAGAAAGTCAGTAGCAGAGCTGGGAATAAAACCTATGTTTTTTGGCTCTTAGCTATGTATATTTAAGGTGATCTGCAAAGGAAAAATACTTGGGTATGTGCCCATTTTTTTCTTTCCATTTTTATGATGAATAAAGAAGGTCTAAAGATTTTTCTAAGAGTTTGTACAAAGTGGCCTAAAGGACAACAGTGGTACTTCAAACAGGAATACAGATTTAATTTTCAAGCACGTTGAAAGCTGCAGCAAAAAAGTGCTAAATTAAATGCTGGTTAATAAATAAAAACAATAACAATAATAATCATCATCTGCTGTAGTACTACCAGAACAGTTCCTTATGTCAGTACTTTATTTGAGAGTAAAAGTAAGATGCCTCCGATACAATTGCTCTATCTCATTTATGGTTATGCCACAGTGGTATAATTATAATTATTCCACTATAGTTCTACCAGTTCATTTCCCTGTGTAAAATAAGCCCTAAGGGATTCTTTTCCTGCTTCCATTCAACACTTGAAATTTATATTCTTTTTACCCTAGACATCCTCTGATGAGTGGAAAATTCAGAAAACTACTGCACCCCAGGAGACGTGGGGGCACATCTACAGATAGCATTATGTTGTTGTAACTCTGACTCTGTATGTCACCTGAGGATCTGCTTTTAAAAAGGTGAAGAGGAGGGATTTGCAAGAACACTGAGCTAGTTTTGTTTTAAACCACTCTGAACTGAAACGAATGGGAAGCCATCAGAAGAACAGTTTGCTGGGGAAACAAACAGAAAATCCTCAAAACCCAAAAAACTCTCCTGTCCCCTCCAACTGAGTGGACTGCATGAATGGCAGCTGCTCAGGTGATCTCTAAAAAAACAGGGTCAAGTAGTCTTTCACATTCTGAACATGCCTGTTCAGACCATGGCTAAAACACCAACACCTTTATAAAACAAAGCACCACAAATTCAGCAGTCTTCAGTGCATTTTTCTTTTCCACACTAGATGAAAAGCCAAAGTATACCCATTTAAACAGGTGTCATATTTCATGCCAGACACCTAAATTGGAGTACCAGTTTCAGCACTCAAGAGGAAAATCCTACCTTACAAATCTGCAATGTCATTCACAGAAGAGCCACCTTTTCACCCAGAAATTTTTACTTACTGGAGTGTTCTGACCATAGTCAGTGTAGAAAATCTAACATTGTATGATATACCTCTATCCCTACCTTTGGCTCCTATTTCATGGTGTACTTTCCTCTAGTACATCTGGCCTTAGGTCAGTATTAAGAGATAGAGCCACCAGACTGTGTGAACCATGGCTGCTCGGGTGACTAACCGCTTTCCCATAGTGAAGGAAGCTTCCTTGACTGGCTTTATTTTTGTGCAAGGGAAAATTGAAGATTGGTGGGAAGGCAGCTAAGTAACAACTCTAGAAAAACAGTACAGCTTAGATCTTTGTAGTCATATGTTCAGACTTCAGCAGTCACACTTCTGTGCTGTACAATTCTGCATCTATAATTGCAACTGTGTCCTTTCCATGTGATTTACAGAGCTTTGCATTGTTAATGTTCACCTAATAATAAAAAACAGCTACAAAATCCCCTAAGAAGCTTTGTTATAGCACTTTGCTAAGATTGCTAGCAAAACACTTCCCATGAATTTCTGAGGCTCAACAGAGGCACGTACATGTTTTCCGAAACGAAGGCAAAATAAGTCTTGCTTCTTTAGGATATCCATGTCATGACAGTGATTTCCATTAGGTCACTGCATTTTAAGCACGTAGATGAGGCAGCAGGAATTAGAGATAGTCAAAAAAGTCAACACACTTGAAACACAAGCAATAAAGGGCAAGGCACATTCAGTTTACAAGTGCAGCTGAGGAAGGATCTCTGCCACCATTAGCAGAAGTTGTATACTGGAAGCTCTGTCACCACCACCATGACAGCACAACACCCAGGAATGCCTCCCATGGCAGGAAGCTTTGTGGTCAGCCTGCCTTTGAAGGGCTAGATGCCCACAGCCCTCTGTATATCTCCGTGCCTCATGCAGTTCATGTTGTTGGCACAAAACGCATACGGAGTCCACACCCACAAGCAAACAACTGCAAGTGAATGGAATGGAAACGTGTGAACTGGTCAATGTATGAGGAAACTTGCTACTGATGGAAAACATGGCTGCCAAAAGCTACTATCTGCAAAGGAGCTAGTAACTGGATCACTCATCCTCTATTAGCTAAATCTCCAGGAATGGAGGAAAAATGCCAGACTTTTGAAGGTTATTACATATACATCTCTCTGATAATAGCAGAGCCATTAACAATGCCATGTTTCTGTCCTATTGTGCTCAGTAGTACAGCATTGTACACTCAGTGCACATTTTCCCAACCCACTGCACACAGCAGATCTAGCACTAAGAAATCAGCCCACTGAAAGTCCCAGGCCTTTTTCAGAAAGCTCACACTGCTGCTGATGCCACCACCCATGCTGCAAAGCACTGGCAGCAATTTACCAGAAGGAGGAGAAGGAAGGGGGTTCATCCATTCAACATGCATGAAGCACCAAGTGGCTGTCAGAGAATAAAGACTTCTGTGGTCATATCTAACCTGCAGTGGATTTGAGCTAATGACAGAGAACTAAATTCTGGCACTGATCTCTTTGCCAAGACAGCAGTTCTTTCTCAGGGGTGTATTTGATCCGGAAGGCCTCTGGATGATAAAAGGTGATGGCATTAAACTAAAAGTAGCAACATGCCAATTCCCACTTGCTGTGGGGTTCAGGTGGTGAATGAGCAGGAACACAGACAGCAACATCCTTGTGATGAAGGGAGTTCCCTAGGAGTTTGATCAGGATATCAAGAAGCAAGGAGGGAGGATAAAAGAGGTCCAAGCAAATTACAGCCAATGTGTTAACCAAGCTTCTTTTCGGTACACCTTTAAGGAGGAAAGTCTCATCTCAAGAGGAGAAGCTGAGCCAAAAGATGACATTTAACGAATCAAATCACAGCATCTACTTTAACAAAACCTGAGGTAAGAACACAGATGCATAACATTTCCTTTGCCGACAGCTCTGCTGGCTAGGCAGGGTGCTTCTCACTGCAGTTCCAAAGACTGTGAGCTCACCAGCAAATCAAAGCGTTGACATTGTTTCATCTTTCTTCTAAACATATCCTCAAAGATGCAGCTTTTCCCAGCATGGAAAGAGACATGGTCTTTCACCTCTACATCGCGATTGGCAATGTGCAGGTAATACTGGAGAATAGTTTTCCATCCAGCTTTGGTTCCAAAGCTCCACACCATGTATGCTGTTCCTTTCAATCCTCCAGGGCCATCACTACTCCTCTGTTAGGACAGCAAAAACAGCGAGCTTTGCCTGTGTTCACCTAGACTTTTATACGCTGGACACCACCCCAGCGAAATCAATGGAGATGCATCCTCTATTACACTGAAATCAACATTCTCTCTCTGGTCCCAGGGTCTTTATTCCAGTCTGGCAGCACAGGAATGTGGTGCTGTTACCTGTGCCAGTGTTTCCTGAGACAGTACCACAGTCATGCATGGATCCATCTCTTCAGCTAGAAATTTTTATTTCAGATGGCAGAAAAGTAGAAGCATTTTACTCAGTAGGAGTTTCTACCTAAAGCTGCTGCAATATGCATGCTCCCTCTATCCCCACAGCACTTTCGTTCAACTTTCCCCTAGGGAAAAAGGGCTGAGATTTTTGGAAAGTGGAAGGGACAACCAGAGGTGGATAGGAAAAGGAGGTTAACTGGTAAGGGGATATTTGTAACCAGCAGGAAAGTGGTAGCTGAATTTTTTCAGAAAATAAGAGAGAGTCAAACATTTCAATCCTCTGGCATCTGTAAACATGCATTTAATTTGCCCATTTATTTATTTTTAGTCTTTCCTGGAGAAAAGGAAGCATTGTGAGAGAGGAAGGAAAATAATTTTTGCTTCTACACCTGTGAAGGGTTTCTAAATTTTGAAAAGTGATTGCAATGTAGGCAGGATTTTGGCTTTATTGCCTTGAGGACTGCATTCCTCCTTAAAGACACAGAATGAATAGTCACAGCACAGACCTGCTCCCAACATTACCCCTAAAACTTGCCTCGTCTCTCATTTGAAGGAATTGTTTCTGGTAGAGTCAGTGCAGCTATGTGTCTTACTCCATTCAATTCCTGGCCACTGTACTTGGACACCAAGTGATGGTGTTAAATCAGCAGTAGGAGCAAAAGTATTTCTCAAAAAGTGGAAATGGTTACTAGCAATGTGGAGTAAGGCTTAGCAAGACTCAGCTGAACTCCAAAATAAGTGAAAAGTATCAAACTAAAAATTAAAAAAAGCGCAAAAAACAAAAGCAAAACAAACAAAAAACTCCACCCAAAACCAACCAACCACCCACCCCACCAAACCAAAACCAAGAAAATATCCAGGAAACCAGGACAATGAGATCTACATCTCATTCCTACAGCACCACTGCTCAGGAAACATCAGAGATGTCACTAAGGTGTTGGATGTTTTAACCAACATAATACTTAGCCCTGCATAAACAACCATTGTCACAGCAACACTGGCTTGAAACACCTTTTCCTTTCACATGTCATTTCCCACTGGGAGTATGCATTGCCCCACCTTACTTCAGAGCCTGAGGTTTTAATGTGATTTCTTATCAGCACATGGTGAGACAGAGGCCTGGCTTTGAGGAGCACAAGGCAGACCTGCCGCATCCAATTCCGTCTCCTCCTCTCCAGCTAAGGAAGTAGGTTTGTGCAGGTAACCATGCTACTTGAAGGTTCCCCTAGGGAAAACAACTCCTCAGGCAGCTGCTGAATTTAGTTTCCTGACAGCACAAACAAGAAGGAGCAAGGCAGGGGATCCAAACCAGTAGACAGCATGAGATACCATATGAAATCTATTTTATGCTTACTGTCTGGGCAGACACCATAGTGGATACAGGCATCCGACAATCTTCAGTAGATGTGCTGGTCTATTTTGCCCTTAGAAGCAAGAAGCGTGGAAATACAGCTATTAAATGGGCAAGTTTGGGTTTATCCAGAGGTTACAGAACAAGAAACCCGAGTAATTTTTTTCTTTCTCTCTCTGTGCTTTGACCAACACAGTGTAAATGTGCAATATCTAAATTAAATTCTTATTGAAGACAACCCTTACTTCAAGCTAGACTTCTCCTTCCCTTCTCTCTCTTCTAATTTCCAGAGCAGATGGAATGAACACTGATGATCAATGCAGTTCAGCTGAAGTTCAGCACAGAGGCAGTTCCACGCAGGAGACTAACTAAGCAACTCTGAAAGACTACTGTGTAACGCACTTTGTCAGGAGGCAGCCAAAAAGGCAGCCCTGGAGCTCAGTGTACAGGCTATTCCCTCAGATAATGTGAACCCAAACTTACTTGTCTGTGATGTTGCACCTTTTGCCCTTTACAGATTAAAATCAGGAGAATGTTCCCCTTTTTCTTGCCCTTCTCCCCATTTTCTACTTCCTAAAATGAAATGCGCAAAACAAGCACTATGACAAATTAACAGGGGAGAAAACAGAGCAGAACATGGTAGATTATACAGTTAGACAGGAGAAGGTATAGCAAAACCAGAGAAGGACAACAGTCACTTTTACCCATCAACTGCTGCTCAGTTTTACAGGGAACCACAGTGTAACAGCATCATTCACCTCTACTCTACACAAATCTCTGCACCGTAACCATTTCTAAACCTGCAGATGAGCTTCTATCAATCCCTTCTTTTGGGGTCTGCTTCTGAAAGCCCTTCTAATTTTTGTTTTCCCATGCACAAAGCCCTCGAAGCCAGTGTTTCATCATGCTTCTTCCAGCATCAGATCTTACCACAGAGTAGACTAAGGGGCAGAAAACCTCAACTGACCAGACAGAGATCTTTCTGTGTCTGTTGCAATGCTAGAAATACTTCACATATGTTCTGATGATGATGGCTTTTTGCTACAAGACCAGGACAGCATAACAGCAGAGTGAGCTTTCATACATCACCTATTTAAACACTTTCAACATGTGGTATTTTTATAGTCACTGAAAAGACTAGAGCAGTAATTTGGAACGTAGACAAAAAGATGAAGTATCTGGATTTAATATATAGTAGTGACTCCCTGAGGCACAGAGTGGTTATATGGTGTAAATGAACCATGATAGATAGATCTTGCTCCAAAGATCACTGATGCTGGGACAACAGTGAACAAACAGCTGCAGAGGGTAATCATGAATCAAAGAAGGAAAAAGAATTTTTTTTCAGAAGACAAAAGGGCTTCCATTTCAGTCCTAAACTGTTTTGGGAAAGAGAAAAGACAGTCATGATGCTTCCTTCAGGAGATCAAAGACTAAACTTAGAGGAAAGCAAAGGAATTGTTTGATAATAGTTCAGGATTTGAAACACCTGTAAGAAAGATGGAGACATCCCCAAAGTTCATTAGGTTCTCAAGCTGTGTACATCCCAGGCCTACCCTTGCTAGTGATCGTTCCCACAGTAATGGGCAAGGCTTCACCTGTGCATCTTACACCACCTCCTTTAAAGTGCAAGGAGCCTACCAGCTCCAAGCCCTGCTTCCCTCTTTCAGAAAGCCTACAGTATAAGGAAATACCACTCTGGTCAGTCATGATCAACAGACCTTTTCTCTTTAGATATCTTTTTTTTTTCTCTCCTTCCATTTGAGGTTTTTTTCTTTTCTTGCTTTTAACATATGAAGGCAATATTTACAGCCAAGGCAGTGCTGAGTAAGATGCAGTGATTATGGCTGATTTTATCACAGCCATATTACTTAGCTGCAAGGTGAAGCACTGTGCTAAAATGGATCATGAATCCCTGAAATTGACTATCCGTCACCTTTATAATCCTGATGGAAAGGCAGGTCAGATCAAGTCTGACAACTTCCCATGCAAACGAGACTACAACAGTGACGTCTGCTTGCCTCAAGGCATTTATTTGTCTGGAGAGGAAGGTGATGCCTTAGGGAAGTGGACAAAAGAGAGAGAGGAGAAACCAACTACCCCAAATGCCTCTGCAGGAATCAAGTGTAAACAGAGGAGCCTAAATGTGTGCACAGAACAACTGCTAAGGATATTGGATGAAAGACTACTAAAAGCAGCTAAGAATCAGGACTGCAGCATGAAGGCCTCCCCCTAGGCTCAAGAACAGATTTCAGTTTTAAAATTAGAAAAATAAAGTAAGACCTCCTCAGTGGGTATTTGTGGCATGAGATGAAACCTATAAATGAGGAAAACTTTCAAATCTCTGAAGAGTCTAGTCATACCTCCTTCAAATTCAGTGTCAGAACCCTTGTCACAAAGTCAGATTAAAAAAGTGTCTGCAAGTTTGGAAAACCAAATTAATCAGGGTATTATTAATGGCCATTATTACATGTGGCATCTCTGCAACGCAACCCACAGAGTGATGGCGCATCAAGTCTTGCAGGGGATGCTTATTTGGAGACAACCAGCACAGTTGATCAGAAAATCGCTAAGCTATCCCAGTTAATCTTCTTGACTGGCATATGGTTATATGCTAGAAGGACTCTCTAGGAGAAAAGACTAACTAGCATGTTATTGTTTCTAATGAGATTGACATGCTGCTTCTGGTAAACCCAGAACAACCATCTTAAGGCAAGAGTTGTTCTGGAGTATAAACCCAAGTTGTCTCGTTCATACACCTTCCAGGTTTGGGTATATCTTAACCCTACCAAACAGTAAAGAGAGTGCTTGTTCTTGGTGTCCATGTTCTATTCCCAGCTTGGTTTCTTACACATCAGGCAGCCTAGCCATAGTCATCAACATTATTGGACTCCTTCCTATGCAAAAAGAGGGTAATACTATGCATGGCATAGCACTACTACACACTTGCTGTCAAAAGTGGGGTAGACTCTTTGAGATCCACAGATAGACAGTATTAAAGAAGGGCAAAGACTACTCACATCTTGCTCTTCTCACCTGTCCTTTCTTCCCCTTTCCTCTAGTGCCTCTCCTGGGTAAGTCACATCCCAGCTAAACCTCTTAGTGAGTGATTACATTAGAGATAAGTGCTAATTACCAAATATCATCTGTGTGGTACAGTCTTATCAACACCCCACACTTCCTCCCCCAAGGTGAGGGGGCTTGATCCATTTCATAAAAGTATCCCAGTTATCTGCTCTAACAAGCTCCATTCCCTGAGGCTTGAAGGTGGCTGGTTTCCCTTTCCTTTTTTTTTATTTTTCATCCTAAGTACAGATTCAAAGCTTTTCTGCTTAGAACCTCTTGCAAGGAGGAGGATTTTCCCCAGGAATAGACTGGTGGATATTATCCCTTGTGTGTAAAAGGAGCCAGTCAGTTCCCAAGCTGCTGTGTTTCAGATAACACACTCATATGCTTTTCCCCTCGCACATGATGCAGCAAGCAGTGCAGTTCTATCACCTACCATTGGGCAGAGGAACTCAGTACCTGCCCTGCAGCTGCAAACACTGAGTTTTGAACATGGGGTAAGAAATGAAGAGCAGAAATATGTAGGTTTAGTGCAAGAATGCCCATAAGTGCTTTGGTAAGGCAATTAAATCACAACTGTAATACCACCTGGTATTTTATTTCTAGAACCTTCATCTGACCAAACTCAGCCAATGTCATGGTCTTCTGCCCTGTAGCACTCTCTGCTAACCTGGTTTGGTGCTCACCCCACAGTTCTGATGAAATATCTGACATGCAGTGCCTCCACCTAACACACTTCGGAGAGGATGTGCACACACTGCACAAAAGTTCATAGTAACTGCCAGAGCAAGCAGCTACAAATACCCTGAAAGAAATAAAGGTAATGACCCTTTCGACATGCTTTCTAGTTGGACTCAGGTCTCTGAAGGATTAACACCGTAGCATGGGGTAGGCACAGTGACCCTGTGGTTTTGGTTACAGCACCTCTAGTTCGCAAGGTTTTAACAGGCTAATTCCATTTTGCACTATTATCCACAAAGCAGTTTGCTTCCTTATTAGTAGACACTTCAGTTGTATTTCTGGGAGCCTGGTTATTTTTGTGTTTGAAGGTTGTTAGTGGCTTTTTTTAATATAATTTGTGTGCATATGACTCGCTGTCCCTGGAATTCATTTTGTTCCCTGCTAATGAAACCTCTGCGTTGCTAACAAAGCAGAAAATAAAAAAGGTAAATAGCACTCTCCAGAAACAACTTGTTTCTTGTTCTGTAAATTCTTGCTGAACAGCATCTCAGGGAGTTTTCACCCCAATAAGAGAAGAAGCAGAAGGTGATTGAGAAAGAGGTGCATGAAGTGGCTACAAATGCAGTTAGCTGATCTGGAAAGGTAACAATAATTATTATCACACTGTAGACAAACAGGTACCCAGACAGCTGCCCCTGTGAAACTCAAGAAAGCACTTGAGCAGAGGCAAGCCAGTCGATTGAGTAGAAACCATTGGTTGCAGAGAGATTTGAAGGGGAAGATTGGTTTTCTCATGTTTAACCCTTTGGAGCTATGCCAAGAGTCAGCTGCCCTCACCAGAGTCCAGACTCAAAAAACAGAACAGTACATGAAGAATTAATGAGTAATGCTGTTCTAAAAAGACACAGCGACATAAGGTAGGTACAGACTGCATCTGGTGGCATTGCAATCAATGAACGTGAAACAAGGAAGATGAAACTTAGGAAGAGGTGATGCTGTTTTTTTCCTAGCATGTGCACTGCTACTACCTGCTAGAGAAAAGTAAAAGATGTTCTACAAAATGTAGTTTTCTTTCTCACATAGGAGAGCTGTTATGTTCATTTTCATACATCTGGATATGAGTCACAAGGCTGAAATTTTTTAAAAAATAAGACTGCCAAAGAGATTTTCAAGTTCATATTGAAACTTCTAAATTAATAGCTTGCAGTTGAAAAGAGATGAACTTCCAGCTGCTTCCACTGATTTTACTGTCTGACATAAGGATCTTAAACTCTCTAATCCAAGCAGAGAGGTAAAAACAGTATCGTAGGGCGGGAATGGAGAAGATCTTACATCTTTCCACCTGTACAGTCAAATAATATGCCATCCCTGTGCCTTATTGCTTGGGAACCAATAACAGAGATTAGTACCCTTCCTGGAAAAACAAACTAACCAACCTCAGGTTCAGCCAGAGAGAAATGCACTGAAAAACAGGACTTATTTCTAAGATGACACGGTTGTTAAAAGTAGCAAAGAGGATTAGATGGCAAAAAGCCATGGGGCCCTAAGTCCCTTAGCCACTTTTAAAAATGCATGCATAGTGCTCCACACATGAACACACCATTGCACTATCACTCACTGGATTACTGGACCAGCCCTTGTATGGAAGATTAAATACAAACTGCTCTACTGTTAAGCCATATTTATTGAGATTTAACTACCATGTAATTTATACATCTCTTCTTGCAGAGTTGGAAAAACTCCATCAACAATAATAACGGCAACACTCAAATTCAATTGCTACATTTTTAACTTACAATAAGCAACCTGTTACATCCATAAACAGCTCTTTAGAAGTTATACAAGGTATTAATTGAGCTGCTAGGAGACCATGTAGGTTGGTTTTGTAGTAACTCTGCAGTAAAAAAGAATGCAGCGACCAGAAAAATCCTGGCAAGATAGCAGCACCATCTCAGGAGATGATTGCTGCAGCTGTACTAGTTATTTACACGAAGTCAATTCCAAGTGATTATTAAGAACATGAGGTTTATCGTGTTATATAAAAGGCCAGTTCATTATGTCTGCACAAGCTACAGCTTAAATGGCAAACCTCAATAATTCAGTTTTTCTAACAGCAGTTTGGGATTTAATCGCTGCACAATAACTGCATTAATTCTGAATTAATTTCTTAATGGAGATGTAATTGTCTTGGGCTTCATCTAAGGGGCCAAAATCTGCTCTCACCAGCATAAATGCAGTAGAACTTCACGTAAGAGAGTGGGATGATTTCAACATAAAGAAACTTGAAGTCAACAGGCAGCTGAATTTTACACTGGTATCGGGAAAAAAGTATGGCCCAACCATCATTTGCACTTTTTCACTTTCCATCCCAAATAACCCTCGTTTGCCTGGGCGAAGTCCATACAAGTACTAAAACACAGAACTGATACTACCTCTATTTACTACTATTATTACAATCATTCATTTGTAAGACATGCTTCATCCCAATGGGCTGCAAAGTATTTTACTGCAGGGAAAACTTTTCATTTAATACCAAAATGCCTTCAGGTATGGGGTGAAGAAACCAGCTCATATAGAAGGGCGAAATAAAAAAGCAGACTGTTAGCCACATTATTTGGCTAAGACATTAAAGCTGACACCTCCAAGTACTGTAACAAGCCCTGTATGAACAATTTACAGTAAATGACTTCAGAAGATAATCACAAAAACTCAGATGCTATTGTGGCAGGCATCCTGAAAATCCTTAAGATAGAACTGAAATCACTGTGAACAAAAAAGTGATCACTGCTACAGTTGTCTTATAAAGTGGAAGAAAATAGTGATGGCAAGAAACTGATGTTGTAGGAAGAATGCCTAGAGAGCATGAACAAAGACTGATGAAACAAATATATTTTAGGTCTTCCAGTTGCCCACTCCAGTTGATGAATTCTTAGTGGTAAGAAGAAAGTCAAGAACCCAAAAAGCAGCAAGGAAATAAATCAACTGGAATAATCAGTGAGGCAGCTAGAAGTTACAGTGACATCACTGCAAGTCACACAGGAGATCTGAGTCTACTGAGTTCTGAATTCTAGCCCTGGAAGTCCTGCAGCTGCAAAGGAGGTCTTTGAGACTCATCCCTTTCAAGGCCACACCAAGGAAGAACAGTATGGCAGTAACACTTCTTACAATTCTAGTCTGCCAGATAAATTGCAAATTCAACACGTGACAGTAAGTAAAACCAATTGAGAATACACAAACAAATAGAGCCCACAAGGCTGTTATTTCAATTTAAGACATGCCATCTATCATTGTATACACCTTTTTCCTGTTGCAAGAGGGCAAAGAGAAGACAGACTTTTCAGCTCTATGTGTTAAGAATTTTCCTACCAGCAACACAGCAACTGCATGTGAATTTTCCATCCATTTTACATCTATTCACACCATCAATGACACAGAACCACTGACAGCCTCTCTAACATTTGGTTTAATAATTATCAAATGACAAGAGCTGTCATAAACTGCATCCTTCTAAAACATCATGCATCTGCTTGCCTGCTCCTTGAGGACTTCCTCTACAAACACAACCTGCAGGCATCTCATGCAACAACCATGTGATGCTACGGACTGTCATGGCACAGACTGCCAAGTGGCACAGGCGTACTGCAGTAGGAGTCAGCATTTTAAACAAATCCAGCAACACCCAATTAGCTTGAGTTTCTCTTCAAGTCTATATGCAATGCTTACCCTCTTCCTGTAAAATGCGACAGTTTCCAACCACTGAAAACATGCCAGTAGACTCAAGACCTATTCAGACTTGAAGGATGGTTAGTAGGAAGCAGACCAAACAGAAGTCATTCTCTTTGTATGAAGAGGAGAATAATATATGGACAAAAGGACTGGTTTTAAAAGCTTTTCCCACATTTCACTTTTTGATATAGGAAAGAGCTAAGCAGCATGTTTTGGGGCCTACTACTCTGACATGAATAATCAGAAATATAGTCCGTTGCACCTCCGTAATACAAGGCATATACAAGCAAATACATATTCACTACCTCTTTTGTAAAGAAAAAAACAACAACAAAAAAACCCACTAATAAAAGCATACCACAACAACTGTTCCTCCTCTAGTGTCAGGAAGGCCTCAATAGAAAATGTACATGATGTGAGCAAAGCAGTCAGCATCAGGAATTGTATTAAGAGATAGGAGTCCCTGGCTCTCTGTATGCCCAAAAAGGACACTGTCTTTCAGGTCAGTGAGCTGACACTCCTTATGGATAAAGGCCATGATAAAATTTAGCAGATCAATCATCAAAACTGTTGGACATAAAGGAAAAAGCTGCCAGAACAGTTTTTATTCCGTTTTTTATCAAAATCAGACTCTCTATAGAAATTGTCAACTTCAATGAAATGTTTGATGGCTAAACATTCAAGCATTTCATTGCGATAATCTCAGAACATTTTGTTTAGATCAATTTTTTAGATTTTTATGTCATATTAATATTTAATCTATTGCTTTCTATCAGATCTACGTGGATGATTATTTACCTACTAGTTTAATACAATAAAAAAGTCCAAGTAAGGAAAACAAATAAAAAGAAAATAATGAGAGTTTAAATAAAAAGGCAAACCTATTGTCCCTACAAAAAAAGGCTTCACAGAAGCAGTGCTGACCTGCTCTGAGAGAGCTGGAGACGATGGTGTCCTCTGTATTCAGCAGAGTATGGAACAGGGATTTTAACTATAGTCTGATAGGCCTGTTGTTTTGCCTGCTTACTTGGATGCCAAAGTATGTATGGTGCGTTCTAAACATTGAAAACATTTTGGTTTCCTGTGACTCTAAGGTAGAAAATGGCTTCACTGTATGCCTTGGAGATCTAAAAACTTTTCCTTCTGAGAAAGTTAAGCTCTAAACTTAGAATTCATCTCTCAATTTGCCTACATAGGCTCAAATTCTAGCATCCACAGTATAACTGCCCTGGAAGTCAAGTCATCATAAGCTCTTCTGGTCATTGCATAATCTGTGCCAGGCTGACTGGGGAAAAGAAATAAAGCTTAGAGAAAAAAAAGATAGAATTTAGCTATACCTCAGAAAGAAAGGGAATTTGTTACTAGAGTTTGCTGCTTTAGCTTCTGGCATTTCACAGTATCACAGACATTTGCCTGTGGTATCCTGATTCCCCAACATGCAAGATACAACGTAACTCACATGTTAAGGCAGATTTTCCAAAAGCAGGTGACAGACCAAAGACTCATCTGTGGTTCACTGTGTCACTGGATTCAGTGACTTTTCTGTCATCTTTAGGTCCTTATACCACATCCATCACTACAGTATCTCAGCAGCTGGTGATGTTCATCAGACACAAAATCAATAAGCATCCTAGATTACAAAAAAACGGTGGCCAAAATTGGGTTCTTAAATTCACACTTCAGTAGAAGAACAAATAGCATGATCCTCCACACTGAAAGACCAGAAATGATCAGGCAAAATCCTATGAACGTACCATGCCAAACCCCCACAATTACTTATGAATGCACCCTACATGTAACTACAAATCTAAGCCAAAGCACTGGGTTAGAACCAGTAAAATTCCCTGATCTATGAAACTGTTGGCTGTGGGTCTGGATGGTACAACAGACTTTTCTGGACTTCAGGTTTATGAATCTGTGAATTTCCAAAAAAGTAGTGCATAGTTCAACCAAAATCACCAAAATCAAACTAGTGATCTACAGACACATCCTAAGCAACACTCACACTTTAGCAGCAGAACACCCCAAGCACTTCTGCACATTGAGGCAGAGAATGAAGTAGATGAGCTTTTGGGATCCCTCTAAACTATTTTCTCTATGATCCTATGCAAGCTGCACAACCTAGCAACAAGTTATCTTTCAAACATCTTGCCTGAAAGGATCAACCTCGATCAAGCTGATGGAAAGTGCGATCATTCACAGGAAAACATTCTATAGAAAATGTTCTTTTTGCAAACATATATTAATAAATGAAAGCTGGTACAAATCTCTCGCTCTCCAACTTTGCACATAAGGAGTGCTGGGCTTATTACCAGCTCATCAAATATTCCATTAAGACTGACAGTCCGAAAAGAGAAGTGCCATTTGCACAAGTTCTCTCTGAGCTCCAGCAGCCCTCTCTGTCAGTGTCATGGCTGGGCTGAGATTCTGTAGTGAGCAAAAATGAAGTCAGAACCTCTTTAATATATAATTAGCAATAAGAGGAGTGTGAGGGCATCTGAATAATACATCTCATGGTCAGACAAAGCAGTAGGAGCCAAGAGAGAAAGAGCATAAGAAGTCAAAGGGGCAAAGATCAGACAAAAATGAGACTTAGGTACCTATGTGAAAGGGGAGGTCCAGTTATAAGCTGATAAATAGTAAAACCAGTGCTTTCATTTATAGAATACTTTACTTTCAAAGACGTCCAAAATAGGGCTCAGAAATGACTGTTCCTTTATTACAGCAGAGGAAACAGAAATCCACAGGGAGAACATGACGTTTCCAAGAGCACTTCAGGATGTCAGTGGCAGAGCTGTGACTACAGCTTTGAATAATGGCTGGAGCAGTTAGGCCTCCCCCATCCTATCCCTGATGGAGAGTGTCCAGAGACAGCAAGATAATGCAAAATACTGCCGAGTTTCCCCATAAACCAGATTAAAAATGAGTGTTCAGTGTTTATGCCAAGTTGGCTGGTGCCAGGTTAGCCTAAGGGTACACTGGTAAATGTTATACTCACAATACCTGAGAAGTGGAGAGAAAAATGAGAGCACAGAAATAATTTAGTGCTAATATTGAGCTCTGAATCCCTGTTTCCCGCACCTTAACATATATATGTGTTTTTCTCTTGCATTTTGGTTCATATTCCTCATTATAATCACCATCTTGCCTTTTTTTGATTTACAGAAGTACCTAGGATTGCAGATCAAGGTTCATTTAGAGACATCAGCTTAGTATCTACGACATCTGCAAACAATGGCACGGATATAAGCTCTCATTTTTCATCAGAGCAACGCTTCCAACCTTGACACGTTTGCAGTCAGTTTTTACCTGGGTGTAAAGTGCCTATCTGCCAATGCATCCGTTATACCTACTTCCCTCAGGCTTTCCCATCCGCATGCAGCGACCTTTTTCTGTTCCTGCGGCGGCAGTACATGGGAAGGATCACAGTGCCTCACAGGGCATTTCCAGCTGAGAAGCACCATAGAAAGAGCAAAAAACATTTTAGGGATGAGGAGTTAGCGGTAGAATTGAAGAGGCTGCTCTACTGCTCCCCCTAAAATAAAGCCTCCATACTAAATTAAGTAAAAGAGGCGCACAGAAAAAACCCTTCAGCTCCTCGTTTAAAGGTAAAGCAGCAAAAGAGCAGCACGGTTTGCAGATGGAGCACAGGACTACGCTACGGACCTGCGAGGACAGGAAGCCCTTAGAGAAGGGATTGCCATGCCCTTTAAGAGCGCAAAACATGAGAGGTAATCATTTCATTCGACAGCTGCTGAAAAATAAATTGTAGCAACACTTGCATAGGGTGCCGCTGCCCAGGTGCCGGCCATGGAGAGCTTGCCGGGCTGCCTCTGTGGGGCCAGGCTGGGGCTGTCCCCTGCTGGTTCCAACCGGTTCCAGCCGGTCCCAACAGCCCCCTGTACAGCAGGTCACAGCCAGTTCCCTCGGCCATGCTGCCAGCGCCGCGGTAAAGCGTGTCAGAAAGGGCAGGGGGAAAGCTGGACAGAGAGAGGAGCAGGGAACAGAGCGAGAAACCCCAGAAGTAATACAGCAGTGAGGAGGAAGCAGCAGATAGAAACCCCCATGTACTCACCAGTTCCCTGTAACTGTAGGTAAAGGCAACGGGTGGGGGTTACGGGGGGGGGGGGGCGGGCAGCTTCTCTCCACCCAACACCTTCCCCCCACCCCCACAGGAATGAGAACAAGTTAGATGGGCAGTTTCTCAAAGGGAGCTCCAAATTTCTCGCTACCTCTCTGACTTCCAGTACCTCACAGCCTTCAAAAACAAAGGGGCACTCCAAGGAAGAGCTATGGATGGGAGGACTCAGAGTAGAGGGAGGGGTGTAGCTCATCAGACCCACCTCCCACACCCGCTGGAGAGACCTGGCCTCAGAGCAGCATGGAATCAGGCTGAAATGGAGGCAGAAAATCCATTAAATGGATGCTTTCAGTCACGGACTCATTGTTCCTATTCCCCCCACACCCTTCTGAGGAAGAATGCTACTTTAGAAACTTTCCAGCAGAGAGGCTGCAGTACCAGGAGACTCTGACCCAGCTCCTGGTGATGACTAAGGCAACCTAAAAGTACCTTGCTTAGAGGGAGCAGAAGTCATAGCTCTCTGCAAGCATCTAGGCCAATATGCAAGCAGCACAGATGAGAGTTCCTTGGTCATGACACATACTTGTAACAATAATAGGCGGTCATGTAAGAGAGGGACACCCTAGAAAATTATATTGAAAATACACTGAAGTTTCTGCAGCATGTTTCTTTGAAATATTTTGTAGGCATCATATGACCTTGCGCAGACAGCTGGAAATAGAGGGACTCTATGAGGAAGAGAAGTTGAAATAGAGAGGAAGGGGTATAAACGTTATTAGGGATGCAGGGATTTCAGGTGAACACGCTGTGATTGCAGACAGGGTGGGCTCAGGATGGGTTCCGTTTTAACTACAGCAGACCCCAACTGTGCTTCTGAAAATTAATATGGTTTGGAGGAAATTTTCTGAAGTTCAGAGCTAAGAAAAGCTGGCAGGTGCTAAGGAGTGCTCGAGTCAGACAAAGACATCTGCTAGGGGTGTCAGCAATAGAAAGATAACAGTTATCTGGGAGCACAGAATAGGACAGAAACTTCAGCTAAAGCAAAGCTGAGAAATGTTACAACTGCAGAAATAAATTCTGAAAAATAGCAGGGCTTTGGACACAGAATTGCAATAAAATGAGGCTCTGGGCCAAGACTAAGAATGATCGTGTGTACACATCACTGAGGAAGCTTCTGAGCAATAATAGGTAAATGAGAACACTGGATAATGGAAGAAAACTTTGCTATAATAAGGGTTAATGGAATGACAGCAGTCAATAGGAGAACATAATCTTTTGTTTCAAACTTATGTAATCTTTGGTTTCAGACTGTACATGGAGGACATACTAGGCTATAGAGGTGAGAGTGCTGCACCCCCAAAGAATCCAGTGAGGTAATGTTTTGAGATGTTCATAAAGTAAGCTCCAAAAGCCCCAATTATAAGCATATCGGTGTACTAGCAGGGTTACTTCATCATCCTCTTGGATCAAGAGGACAGAAAAATACTAAATGCATAATGTGGATGAACATCAAAGCAGTAATCGGTCTAATAAAGCAGAAAAAAGTGGATTACTTTGGTTATCTGCTTACAAAAATGAGTCAGGTGTCATGTTGGGTGACAGTTTAGCAAAATAATTTCTTGATGTGTTAAATAAATTATCACTTAGAACAGCTGACTCCAGAGCTCACAGAAACAGGAGACTATTTTCAGTGCCATTTGACATGAAAGACAAAAGTCAGTTTGCAAAGCAACTGTTGTTGATGCACTGAAAAACAATAACCACAAACAGGCTCATTATCCTTCAGGAATTCCACAAACACAACAAAATTAAAAAACAACCAAACCACAGAAGTGAGGTACTAAATTTTTTGAAAGGGGATTGTAAAACGAATGAAAAAGCCAGTTGAAGAAGTAGTAACATCAGAAGTGGTACGGATTAAATCCCTATCCTAATACATAAAGACAGGAGCAGGGGGAATCGTTAAAGAGTCAGAAAGGCATTTCTAAATGAGAAAGGTAAACATGATTCTATGAAGTGAGGAAACCCTTAAAACAAAACAGGAAGTGGAGAGGCTGAAGAGATTATTTGAGCTACATAGGCACCCCATCAGTAAAAAGAAATCCAGCCTCAGTGAGGCCAAGCCAGAGAAACATAAGGAAAATACAAAATTGCCTTGGTTCCTCCTTGAAATACCTACTTACTCTTTATTACAGTGGCTTTGCTAGTGTAAGATGTTTGGGGGAATAGCAAGATCAAGGTCATGCTGTTGTTACTCTGGTTCTCTGCACATACACATCTGCTGAAAGGCACTGAGCTGAAAGAGGTTATTCTTATTTTCACTTTGGAAAAGAACAACTAAGTTCAAAATGATTTTGGCAAATGAGAGAAGTGGTCCAAAACAAACAAGGTGAAACCTGACACAGAAAGGTACCAAGCGCTACATCTAAGAGGGGAATTACGTATAAGGGCAGTCATGTACAGAACACCCAGTCACTGATTTGTTAGGGAGTTAGTGCTACAATAATGACCTAAAGCATTGTGCTGTTTTTTTCTGGGATAGAGTTAATTTTCTTCATAGAAGCTACTATGGGGCTATATTTTGGATTTGTGCTGAAAACAGTATAGATAATACACAGATGTTTTTGTTACTGCTGAGCAGTGCTTACTCAGAGTCAAGGCCTTTTCTGGTCCCCACCCCACCAGTGAGGAGGCTGGGGGTGCACAAGAAGTTGGGAGGGGACACAGCTGGGACAGCTGGCCCCAACTGACCAGAGGGATATTCCATACCATGTGACATCATGCTTGGCATATAAAGCTGGGGGAAGAAGGAGGAAGGGATGACATTTGGAGTGATGGCATTTGTCTTCCCAAGTAACCATTACGCGTGATGGAGCTCTGCTTTCCTGGAGATGGCTGAACACCTGCCTGACGATGGGAAGTGGTGAATAAATTCTTTGTTTTGCTTTGCTTGTGTGCGCAGCTTTTTACCTATTAAACTGTCTTTAATCTCAATCCTTGAGTTTTCTCACTTTTACTCTTCTAATTCTCTCCTCCATCCCAACCAGGGAGAGTGAGCGAGCAGCTCTGTGGTGCTTAACTGCCTGCTGGGTTAAACCACGACAGGCATACAGCAATTCACACTAAATAGGAGCCAGCAGAGCAACGTTGTGAAGAAAACACATGCTGTGTTAACAGAAGAATAACGTGCAAGATGTGGAAGGTGTAATTTGAAAGATGCATACAGTTATGGAGGAACCTCAGTTGGAGAGCTACTGGCCATTTTTAGGCATCATACTTCAGGAAAGAGACAGATCAACCGGAATAAATCCAGAGCGGGGCGGGGGTGGGGAAAAGACATTTAAAAAAATCCAGAGTGAGATGGGTTTGCCCGGAACACATTTAAAAAACATCACCCAGGAAAAACATCTGGCAAAAATGCATTTGTTTTATCTAGAAAAGAAAAGGCTACAGAACTAATGGTCCTTGAATACATGGAAACTTATTAAATAGGACACTTTTTGTGTCCACAGCAGTGAGGAGCAGGAAAAAAAAAAAACAAACCTAGCATACAAAATGAAATGTTCGATTTGGAAATTAGGAAAAAGTTTTCAGGTCTTAGGATAGCACAGCATTACAGCATACTGCCTAGGCAGATTGCTGAGACTGTTACATTGGAAGTTTCTGTAAATAAGGTAAATATTCAGAGTAGTCAGTCTGGCCCATTTCATCCCTGCATTTTGTGATTTTTACATGATCTTGGGAGAAATGGTAATATCACACTTTTGCTGGGGTAAGGTTTCCATTCCACTGACATGAATACGTTAGAGCCCTGAAAAATCCATGGGGGATGGAGGTAGCAGAGGAATACCTCAGGTCCAGTCATAAAAGTATCTGTGACTACACCAAGGTTCAGATTATACAGAGAGATATTTGAAAACTGGTGCTATAGAAAACCAAATAAAAAAAAAGGAAACAAATGAAGTATTAGATTAGCAAGGTGGGAGGAACACAGGCCAAGACTGAAGGGCACTTGGATCTGGGTGTAGGGAGCACAGGGCTGGGATAGAAAAGCATGATAGGTAAGACTTCAGGCCGAATGCACTACATTTCCTTTACGTTTCACAAGAAAACAACAAACAAAAACCCTACGGACCCCATGGTTAAGGCAGAGAGTCATTTCAAACCCTCTATGGAAAGGTAAGAATGCATTGCTATAAAGGGTATAGATTAATCAAGAGCTGATACAAAGCAAAGAAAGAGTGTCACCAAATATCACCATGAAATCTCACTGAAAATCCTAACAATTATTTATTTATAAAAAAGAAATAAAGGAATAAAAAAACCAAAACCCTCAGGAGTGAAGAAGTAAGAGCAATATTCAGAACTAAACTCACAATATGCGATTCTTTACATCTGCCCAATGTATTCCACACAGATAGTATAGGAGGGAATTGGGAGATATGGATGCCTTTAGCCATGATGCACAGGATGAAGGGAAGAGGTGAGGGAAAAGCTCACTTTCTAAGTGCTAGCAGAACCGATAAATCACAGCCTGGCTGGCATGGCAAACACCAGTCCCTCTGGCAGCTTTGTAATTACTCCCTAAATGTGGTCTCAACCCTCTTGATGTGCAGATAAATAACTTTATGTGCAAAGCAATTAAACCCTCGGGCAACACTGCTGGCGAAGCTTGGTCACTGTGTGTCACTACCCATTTGCCAGAGAGGTGTACAAGTGGTACTGAGTTTATTAAACTAGAGCACTGGCTTTCACACATCAACCTGCCAGAGGCCTTCTTTGGATGGCCCTCAAACAATTGTTTCAGCTCTCCAAAGCAATGAAACATCCTGGTTCAAGGGCTGAACCTGAAGTGAGTCGAGAGACCCTCTGCGCAGTGTGCTAGGCATTTTCCTCCTATCTGCTCTCCCAGAAGAGAGCAGTTTTCTGCGTCATAACTCCGATACCTACTGGGGAACCTCTGAAGGAATTATCAATCATCGTGATTAGATTCCTCCTCAGGAGAGATCATGCTGAGCTGAAACAAGAGCTATTGCTGGGATGGTAACAAATCACTCTGAAGCACAGTCCTGCTTTCTGCTCTGCATCTCCTGTCTATCCAAAGTAGTACATGCCTCCGGGTTTGTCTCACACCTGCTGCCTACTTGTATTGACAGCTCTGGAAAGCAAACTTAAGAAAGTCCTCCTGCAACTAAATATGGCTGTGCAAAATGGCACTCTACTGTGATACCTGGCTCCTTTCCTTCTCTAAGGAGCTACTGGCCTACTCAGCTCCAGAAGTACTATATATTGCAGCATTCATACTAATCAAAAAAAAGTCCGTTAAAAAGCACCATGCAGGGTACAAGCTAGAGCACTGGACATGCCATGATTAGCTTGCACAACCCCAAAGCAGCCATCATATGCCAGGCAAATCACCTGGTGGGAATTCCACTAGCCTGCAAAGAAGACATAGACTAGCTGTATCTGTCACAGCAAATCAAGCCATCTTTCTGCCTGACTCCCAACATAAGGCACCTGACTGTAGGGACACTGGCATTGTTGGACCGCTCTCTAACCCTCTGACGGTACAGCTCTAAGTTATGTGGAAAAGTGGGATAGCTACCGATAGCATTCAAGAAAAATGAACAAAACACAAATATTCCAGTTTTGAAAAAGCGTCTTTTTCCTCTTCTGATTACAAACCACCACCAAAAGAAAATAAATCAGCACAACAGCCATTTCATTCAACATTGCTTCTGGCAAACAGTTTTGTTTTGTTTTGTTTTTTTTAACCTGGTTTGTTGAAGGCAGAACTTGAAACAGTATTATTGTTTTGTTAAAAAGCAACGTTCCTTTAACACCACTACTGATTAATAATGAAAACTGCTACTAAGGGGCACTGTGACATTCAAAGGAGATAAAACTCTGCTACCCATTGCTTGTTACTGTGTCCATGCAGTCTTTCACAATACCTTATGTACAAAAACAGCTAAATTCCAGTTTGGGTCATTTCACTCTTTCTAGTAATGTACCTCAAGCTTTTAAATATGTACAATGCATTTTTTTCACTTCTTTAGCAGAAAGCTGTTCAACAAATGCTGGCTGCTTCTTCAGAGGTGACTGTTTCAGTGGTCAGAGGAAATGAAAGTTGTTTGTAAACCAGTTTCAGATTCTTCAAGACAATCATGACAATGTAATGTAAGAGTTAAGAATGATAATAGTAAAATAATAATGATAATGAGTATTTCTTTTCCCACTGCAATACCCATCTGGAAGGCCTCAGTGTGAGGCTTCAGAAGTATCCAAAACTGTGATTAGAGAGAAATTCATTTCGGCAGGAAGGTGGAAGCTCAGAATGCCAAAGAAAGAAAAAAGGAAGAGAAAAATCCTTTCTAGTTTTGGCCAACAGACCTAATCGGAAATTCTTTTGAAATGTTATTCTCTGGAAGAGAGCTCAGTTAGCAATATTCTGCAAATGCTCAGCCCACTTCATCCATCTGCCAAGCTGAGAATGAATATTCATAGCAAGTTATTTTAATCATTGTGTTTTTCTTGATGTGACATAATTCTATATAATTTTTCCCCCCGGAAAAAAACCCCTTCTTTTTATGCTGTCAAGTCAGAAAGTTTTTTCTCCATCTGCAAGAAAAAAAAGGGACATTGGTTGGCTCATGCATGGGTTGTGGCTACATCCTCGTCAATGCCTCCCAAATCTCAGCACTAACCACCTAGCTAATGTCACCAGTGAAAACAGCATATGCTGGCTTTTACCTGTCCTCTGGAAGACAGGGGATTAATATCTCACACAGGGGATAGTTGGGGTCAGAGTGCCAGATGAATGTAGGCTAAGAATGGGATACATGGACAGCCCATAGCAAGGGGAGCAAGGGAGGCTGCACTGGCACTGGATTTGGGGAGCTCGGGGCTGGGAAAGCACGGGTGCTGCAGTTTGAAAATGAGGGAAACAGGCAAAGCGAACATGTCTGGTGGATGCTGCTTCTAGCCACACAGCTTCATAAGTACATACTACATAAAAATGCTTTTACAGTTTTTCAGAGGTTCTTAAAATAGTTCTTGTTTAACACTTAGCAAAAGTGCATATTTTTGGCAAAATTGTCCAGAGACAGATTATAAATATTTTAAGGACCATACAAGTACCTCAGGAACAAATGGGATCCTCTCCTGGTCCTTACTGGTTCTCTCAGTTCCCAGTACATCAACATGTATTTCACCACAGTTGAAAATCCTGAGGAAAATGTTCTTCCTGCAGTAGTCAGGAATCTAAAATATTCAATACTTAACTGATGCAAGCATTTCCCAGGTGCCATACATTAACTGACAAGTTGGGTCACAGAGCTCTGCTCAGTGGAAAGAAGGAAGACACAACCAGGTTTTCTTAAAAGCCAGGCATGTGTTTTGCAGATCACTCTGGCCTCTTCCTTGTTCTCTGGGTTGTTGCACCCTGGTGGTCATCTTGCTCTTTGTTCTCTGGTACACCACACTGCAGCAACCTCCCTGCTCCCAAGGCATGTGTGCCCAATGACCAGTTTGTTACCTCCTGCCCCAGAGCACCCCAGAAACCCCATGGGATGCTCCCCAAAGTGCTGATTCCTGGGTGGGATCAACATGAGGAGCAGCTTATTTAGGAGGACATCTGTGGCTTGTTACCAGTTGCTACTCAAGTGCAATATATTTCCTTTGGTTCTTTGAGTAGTACAAAGGAGAGGTGGTGAGTGCCATACAAAGGTGGGTTACAAGAAGCTAAATAAGTTGAGACTTCTTTCTTCTGCTTCGTGTTCCCTAGATGGATCTGCATCTAGCTGAGAACACTGCAGTCAGTTCAAATCACTTCTAGTCAGTATAGCAATCCAAGACCTTTAATTCAGGGAAAGAAAAAAAAAAAATAAAAGAAGAGGGGAAGGAAAGAAAAACAGCAGGCAAGAAAGGAGAGAAGGTGATCTGTATTTAGCTTTAGTTAATTAGTTGATGTGTTCTGAAAGGCAGTAATATACACCAGTGACAGGCCCACACAAGCATCCAGAAATCCCTAATTGCATCCTGTTGCCCAGCTGCTGCTGCTTCTCTTACTTTCCTGATGTTCTGGCTTCTCTCTTTAGCCATGCTCTGCCAAGCACTTTGAAGAAAACCAGTGTTGTCCACTTCCAGTACTGGAGGTTGCTGCTGAAAATGCAGGATACCTGTAATGTTACTTGTGGTTGGCAAGAGTAGAAAGAGGTTTAAATCCAATTGTCACTACTTGCATTTCTCTGTTTCCATGCAGAGATTGGTAAACAAGAGTCGTCTTCCATACTGGTAGATGGCATGGGAGACAGAGCATAGAAACAAATTCAGTGGGACAGATCCATCACCATTATAAACAGGCGTAGCTTCACTGATGCCTCGTGGAGATCACAGGAGCTTTGCTGATCAGCACCAGTTTTGAATTTGACCTGTCAGGAACACAAAATGACCTGTGTCTGGCTTAAGAGAAGAGAAATCTGTCTCTGAAGACAGGTTACAACCTAGCCCTTTCGGAACAATCCCATAGATTGCAGTGGAGAAAACCTCAACAGGGTTCTACAGAAATGTAATAAGCAGTCTACACAATGGCTTTCCAAAAATACAGAACTGAAAAAGAGAGAAATTCTCCTAGGATGGCTCAAATTCTCTATTAAATACTAAGCAAGATTCCATAAAATCTCTCTAAATGTTAGCAATTTCCATTAGGGAGATCTTTAATGATGGAAGGTCATTACCAGCTGAAGGCCTAGCAATGAGGTCCTGGCTCCCAATCCAAATCCTGGTGGACAATGTCTGTATGTACAGCTGAGCAACTAACTCATGCCAGGTAAGGCAGCCAACAAATTCAGCTTCAGTCCATGACCAGAGGGCCACTGCTTTGAATTTGGTTTTGTGTATTTTTTGTTTCCCAATTATGTTTGTGAATTGTTTGCATTTTTTCATAAATGGCTTCAACTATATTCCAAATTCAAACAGTACTGCTTAATTGTAATTGGTCAGATAAGTAATATTCTTACTGCCCGAGCACTGAACCGCTTCTGGAGTGCTATGATAGCTTGCAGTGTATAAATTAGCTAAGGAGAGTACATACAACACATCTGAATGTCCCTAAGATTTTCAAATGAGACCAAGAGAAAATGTGTGTACCTGTGGGAAAAATGGGATAAAGGCAAAATCAGGGCTGTTTGCTCATCCCTGACATCACATTTTAAAGTGTGCTTCTCTACCATCTTCCTAGTACTTAGTTTTTTCAGTCTGAATGCTAACTATTTGAAATTCATGACAAATACCTCCCAGCCAGTTCCCTATTCTGATTCCAAAGACCATAATATCTGATATTCTCAACACAGTCTGGCAAGGGAGCCCTTTTGGAAGGGGTGAATGCCTTTCAGATGGAATATTTTTTTATTAACTTTTTCAGTTCCAAACACACTGTGAAGATTTTTGTCAAAAGTTCCTCAAGGAAAGTGGTTTGGGTTAAAAAAAACCACAACACCAAACAAAAGCCAAACAAAAAACTACTACTATGTAACAGTAGAAATAATTTGTAGGAAATGTGAATCAATTTCATTGTCACTTTTACCAGGAATCACTTACATGTTTAATTTTAGTCAGGTAAGAATATGTACCAGTTTGTGTTACGTTTTAAAAGCTGAAATATTTTGAGTCATTTAGCAGTTGAGATGATAAAGAAATGCAATATTTCAGAATCTCTGAAATGAAACATCTCTATGATGTCAAAAGAAAACCTTTCCATATGCCTAAATATTTCTTTCATAAAAAATATAGGGATCTCATCTTATTTTCCATCTGGTTTTGGAGAAAGAAAAAAATGTTTGTAAGTCTTAACATTTCCAAGTGGGATGAAACTCTGTTTTGACAAACTCCTGAAAACAGGCCTATAAATGTAGTTCAGACATTCCCTCCTGTTGTGGCAATTACTGACAAGACAACTTCAAAGAATGTGTTTTGTAGAAACGTGTATAATCTACTCCATCAAAGTAACATTCCTCGTTAAGGTGCCACTGTATTGCTTCATACACAACGTCTGAGCATTCGGCAGACCAAGGGAGCCACACAGGAGTAATGTAACCTACAAGTCACTCTCCTGAAATTATTCAGAAACACGAACAGCTCCACAACCACATTGTGAAGGGGGAGAGCACAACCATGTCCATTTCACCTCAAGGAAACTGAATGCAAAGACCTTATGGAAAATATTTCCAAATTGGTTTGTAGTTTTGGTTGCCTCAATTTTGGATTCTCTGGACAGGGACGTCCAAGATCCAAGGCACAGAACGACGCATTCTCCTGGCAGTTTATTGTAGTAAACAGTAGTTTATTATATGCCATACAGCATCTGCTCCTCAAACTCCAGACCAATCATGATGAACATCTAGCAGGCACTAGGACACAGTGGACTGGAGCCGTGTACAGGGGGAGGGGTATATTGAGGAGAAAAGTGGGGGGAAAAAGGGTATTACATATGACAGAAACATAGTGCAGAAAACAGTGAATATGTTCAGGTATGGTAAACTGGTAGACTGTTTTCAGCTTGGTTTTCTCCAGAAATCCTATATTGAGCCCAAAGATGGTGAGACCCTACGTTTCCTATTTATTCTATGCTTAGTCTGAGTTATTAAACCTTTGATCTCTTTGACCAAGCTTCCTCACAAGGACTAAGGAATGAAATGTCCCTTGCGAGGCTCTCCAGAGAATAAACCACCCAGCACCAGCTCCTTTGAGCCATCTGACATTCAGCCTTTGCTTCTCTTCCTATAAGAGGGAAGAAGTTTCATCTCCTCTTCCCCACTACTGCTTTCTGTGGTTCGTGGTTCAAGCTTGTGTACAGCATTGCAGGGGCTGCTAATGAAAACAGCTGACACCTCTCACCACTGCCTCCCTGAGCTCCGCTCTCAGCAGGGTAAGACAACGCATATGGCCAGCTGCCATACGCTCACAGCAGGGCACTGCTGGCAGGCCCAATCTAGCACTGAACTGGCATGTTTGGGTCCTAACGGAAGTCTAACCCCATTGCAAAGCTCAGCAAGGCCTGCAAGCCCACAACGGAGGGGCAGAGTGATCTAATTCCCAGTGTGTTCCTGCAACTGGAGCCAAAGCGTGAACACGGCAATTTAAACAGAGACTGGGTATCTCTGCATTGTGGCCATCACTGCTAGAAATGTCAGTGGAGACGTGCCCATACCAGTAATTTTGATGCTTTTGAGGAAGTCACGTTCATCTCGGCACTCTGCTCTATAGCCACAGTGGTAACAGCACTGGCAGGAAGTTTAAAAGCAAGACCATGACCATCAAGAGAACTTAATAACTAAATGGACAGTGAAGACCCAGCTGTCCTCCATCACCAAGTGGAGACAAGTCAACAGCAATAGACTGGTGCAACTTGCCTTATTGTTTTTTTTCTCCATGAGACAAGGGAGAACGTCAGCTCCTAAACTGCTAAGATGGTATTTTACACCAGCGCTACCTTTGTGAGGAAAAACTCAGAACAACTATGAGCTGATCTGTGGGAGAGACAGGGCATCAAACTATGGAAACCCACTAGGATGGGAGTCACACTTCAAAGCGATACCAGAAGGAGAAGTAGACTAACAACAGAGACTCACAACAGAGTTGTGTGCTGTAGTAGCCTATCAACAGAGCTCAGAAACTAACAGCACCTTTACAGGTGTCAAGCCTGTCTGACAGAGTCCATCCACCCCAAGACCACCCTGCGGTGGGTGGTGCTGCCCCTTCACCTCACTCCTTGGTAGCTGGTACATTCTGATAACAAGAGCATCATCTGTCAGAAAACAAACAGCAAGCGACAGACTGAACATGCAACTGTGCAAAAGCCTGTCTCAGGAGGGACAATTAAAACACACACACAGAAAAATAAATGGCTTTTCCTTTTCAACCCCTTTTCCTCTTCAACAAGTAACAAGACAGGAGCGAGTGCCTGTATGCTAGAATGCCCAGAAAATCAGCAATTAACAAGCGTTCCGCTCTAGCCTGACTGCGATTTCCTCCCCGCAACTGTGGCTAAATGTTTAAGTACATTACTCCCCCCACCTTCTGCATGCTTGCTGTGGCTCTGGCACACCTCAGCCCTTCTGGCTTTCCATATCATACAGTCTTCCCTTTCTCACATGTTTATTTGAAGTTTGCTCCAAGCTAAATATCGGAAGAGGGGCATGGTGTCCACCCAACTGCCTTTGGAAGCATGCGTGGTCAGGTGAACTAAGTACCCCAAATGCACAAAAGCCAAAATGCACTTAGCCCTATGTACCAGAGGTGTTTTATAAGCCATCTAGTCAGCAGCATCCTCAAGAAAGACGCATTACAATATCTGGCCAACAATAACATAATCCAGAGAATTCAAATGGGATTGTTCCCTATGAAACTAAATGCTAACAACATTACAGTGCAGATGCTCGTTAAAAAGCCTATATCAGACAAAAGCTGCAAAGGTATTTTTCTGAGACATAGGCTTAAATAAAGGTTTTTGACTCAGACCTGCACTCAGAATTAAATTGATAGGAAAACACAATCTCTCATTAAATTCATACAGCAATGTGAAGATGAAGGCTAAAAATAAAATCTATGCAAACAAACATGGGGAGTAAAACACTCTGGTAGGCTCAGAGGAACACTCCACATCACAGACACCTGTGAACTACTGGCCTCCTTGGACACTCTTCAAACCCTGAGTTTCAACCAGTCAACTCAGAAAAAGGTGCTGACTTTGCATACTGATGTTCCTATCATGCAATTATCTGTATAGGATGGTTTTCATAGTCCACTGCCTAGAAGCTGCAGATCAGACTTGGAAAAATGAACCCAAACTATCAAAACAGAGTAAAATTTTATTACAGAGAATAGACATTGAATATCCTTTAAAATATATATGGAGAGGCCTCATAATTAATGAATGACTGAGCTTCAGTCTAAAAATGAAAGAATTACAAGGAAAAAAAACCTTTGCTGTATGACAAAGAATCCACTGGGTAGACACAACCCTACAAAAGAAAATCTTCCAAAAACAGTAGATAGCATAATCCTTCTTGGCCAACTATATGGAATCAAAAGGCTAGGGCCCAACTTTGACAGCTGAATGGGCTAATGATAGTACAACTCCAACATATAACACTCTCCATCTCAAGTTTTGCAAACAAATTGCATATATGCAATGAGCTTCAGCAACAACAGCTGCAGAACAGAACTGGGCTGATCTCCCTTGCCAATAGATCTACAGAACACAGCAGTCAGTCCTGGTGCCAGTTCAACCAACCGAGAGAATACAAACACCACCACAAAGCGCTAGAGGATCTGAAATTGAATCCAGATGAAAACATGACCTATTTCTCTACCTTCCCATCTATTCATTTTATATTGCTGCTCATCACTGAAATACCGTTTCACGTAAGATCAATAGCAATAACAAAGTTCCAAGCAGGTTTCCTTGACTATGCCCCTACCAGTACATCAAACAGTGCCTGGAAACATTCCCCAATGCTGGAGCCACCAACATTGCTGCACAGCTAGAGTTGCTCCTGACACAGTTTTGGCCTGTGCCAACCAACACTATGCCAAACAGTTCCCAGTCATGTCTATGGGTTAGCACTCTCCAGGGACCCATTCCCAACAGGCAATTCAGACACAGTCAATCTGTTTTGGACAATAAGAGATTTTAACAGCCTGAATGTGGGCTATTCCATGATAGTTGGCCTCAGTGTCAAGTTACAGTCCAGGGCACATTTAATTGTTGTTATAGATATAGGTACAGAATTGCTGGCTTTTGTCCTTTCCCGAGTTCAGAATTCTTGCTGGGGTTGGTTCGCTTCCTTGGACACTAGGTGCTTGTTTAGACTAAGATTTCCTTTAAAACTGTGTATGGCAGTTGAGGGTCTTGCTACAATGATGCAGGTACAGCTGATGCAATAATAGGAATGAAGACATGAAGTTCTTAGATACGTTCATGGGTAACTTCCTATTCAAAAGCAAGAATTTCAGGTTGGAATTTTCTTTACTGCTGTCCTCATTCACGTATCTGGCTTTAGAGTTTATGTTTTCAGGTATCATTCTTCAGGGAACTTAACCCCAGGAGAGATCTGGACCAGCACTCAATGGCTTGGTGTTTCCTTCCTCCAGATTCTGAGTCTAGCAGTGTTGTCCTAAGCTGAGCAGCAGCTCAGAAGATTTTTGTGATTGTCCCTAAGCAGGAAACACTTATAAAACATAGTGCTGGGAAAAAAAAATATAGTAGCGTAAGGAGAAAATGAGCAGTTCTTCTCATTTTACACTCTTCTTGGTTATCACCAAGGGATGCCTCATGTTCTGTCAAGGTAGATGAGAGAGCTGAAAATGCTAAAGGAACCCAAAACTACTTAAATTTTGTCAATGATGCTTTTACATTTCTTTGTACACTTAATAACAGGAGGGAATCACTTCCACAGAGTAGAGTGCAAGTCTTCCAAAAGTCCCATGACACTGACATTCAAGTCATCTTGTGATGACTTGACAAGACATCATCAAGTCATTCAAGAAGCTCTTCACAATTTGAGGCAACTAAAATGGCTCCAAATACCTCAATTTAGGCAACTGAATCAAGCCCCTGGTCTATGTCAGCAGAAGAGTCTGGGGGGCAATTTTGTGACCAAATGCAGCTGTCTAGTCTATCTTTGCAGCTGAGTCAACTGAACACATAGGTAGTAAAGAATCAGTAAGGTATGAGAGTGTATATACCTGGCTAACAGATAGATATTTACATTTAGGTGTCTACATGATGAAGCTGAACCCCACCCTTGATTGTGGGCAAGTGGAGCAAACTTATTTTGAGGTCAGAGCAACACTTAAAGCATAGGTATGAGAGTCACTGCAATATGCAGTGTATACTTAGATATAGTACATCCTCCCCCTCCCCCCAAGCCACCTTCCTTGAGGGAAGTTCTGTAAATTAATTGTTTTCATTTCAAATCAAGCTGAAAGCTGAAATTTTGAATGTCCCTGCAGAACAATAGCTCTGCAAAATCAAGATTAGAATTAAATTAAGTATTTTATTAGAATGATGATGGATAGTTTCATTTTGACGATATTGGCATGGTTTATGTGTACAATGTCAAGGCATTACAACATGAAATACAAAATATAATGTATAATATTTAGTAGAAAACTCAAAGAAAAATCTACCAAAGCATTTTAATAAAAATATTTTTATGTTACATTTCTTCAGTAGAAAAGTTGAATCCACTATTTGGACATATACTTGTGAAAAGGTTCATCCAAATCTACTGTTTTCCACAAAAGCCTCCAACCTCTAACAAAACAACACTTTTAAAATTTTTTTCTAGAAAACTCTTACAATTAAAAAAAAAAAAAAAAGCGTAGGCTTTACCTGTACTCCACAACGAAGAAGGCAAAGGCACTAGTCAACTGTCTGTGCTGTTAAACTATTTGCATGGTGGTCACTGGTGTGGTGATGGCCCGTGCCAGCAGCTAGCACACTAGACACAGCTTGGAGGTTATTGCAAACAAGGAACTGCTCCCCACGGGCTGTTTGTACATGGCCCTCACTGCTCTGAAGGGTAAGAGAATTTATCCATATCGATATAAGTGGTGCTGTGCCAGCTGGCTGCAGGGCCTGCAAACATTCCCCATAACATTTTATTTAGTAGCACTGATGAAGCCATACAGACCCCCCCCCCCCAGGGAGAACTGCAGCTACCACTGTGACATGCAAAATAAGCAGGATGCTACAGCAAACCACGGCCAAAACCAAGATCAACAAGAATAAACATATTCAAAACTTGAAGGTGGAAAGCACAACCCCACCCAAAGGGAAAATAAATCCTATTCTTGTGTTCAGTGCACAAGCATGATGAGAAATACTTTTGGCCATTTATGTAAGAATGTTAAAAGACCAAAGGAAAAAAAAGAAGAGAGGGAGGCACTACCCAACAGTTAAGAAAATAGAGATTATAATGCCAGAAGGAAAAGTGAACTCCTTTTCCAATCTCCTGAATAACACAGCTTATAGGACTACCCTGAATTAATTCATACTTGGATAGAACATATGTTTTGAAGAAACAGCTAGTATTGATTTTAAAATTGCCAGTGATAGAGAATCCACCACATTCCCATGGTAAATTGTTCCAATGTTTAATTACTTTCACTGTTGAAAAAACTTGTGCCTCATTTCTAGTGTGAAATTGCCTGGCTTCAGGTTCCAGCCACTAGATTTTTTTTATACATTGCTTGCTAGCTTGAAGCACCCTCTTATTAACATTTGGTTAAGTAGGTATTTACAAACTGCAACCCTTTAGGTTTCCCACAGATAAACTAGAGAGGCTCTTCTCCAGGAATCTCAGCCTGTGAAGCATGGCTCCTCGCATTACCATCATTTCCACGTCTAGTTTCTAAGACACCTCTTCAGTTTAGCTGTAGCTTTCTTTAACTGTGGACACCAAAACAGAAGGCAGTATTACAGTAGCTGAGCACCTGTCAAGAACAGATGTCATATATTACTTCCCTAGCTCCCACCTGAGACACCCCAGTTTACACTTCCAAGCTTCCAAACTGTGTCTTGGGGCACAGTTTTGCACAAGGATTCACTTTCAGCTGACCACTAGCATATTTTTCCACAATTACTGCTTCCCAGAATAAAACCCTTTAGGTTAAAAGCATGGCTAAATACTGCTATCCTTTTGTACGCCTTTATATAGTGCTTCATAACTGACTGTATTAAAATATGTACTACTTTCTCATAAGCCAACTTTAACAAGGAATCTGTGACCTTGTCCTTTTTCATGGATTGTCTGCAGAGTTTTATCATTTGTGTCACTAACAAACTTTCCTTCAGGTGGTTTTACATCCTATTCCATGGTATTGGTAAAAATAATAAATATGACAGGAGCAAGAATCAATCTGTGCAGAATTCTGATACTACATGTTTGTGACAATGATTCCCTGTTTGTGGTTGTATTTTCAGAGTGCCATTTAACCAGTCTGCAATCCATTTAATACACAGCAAGTTATTTTATTTTATTCTAATTTCTTTATAAAGATGCTATGAGGTACAACAAGAAATGCTTTAGAAAGTCTAACCACATCTGCAACTACTACCTCTACGAACAAATTTTATAATCTCATCAAAAAGATATCAGATTGGGTTGACAGGATTTATTTCCCATAAATCCATTTTGATTGGCATTAATTATATTTACTTCCTTTAATTTTTTATTAATCAAATCCCATATCAGTTTTTCTATTACTCTACCTGAAAACAGTATCAGAATGACAGGGCTATAATTACTTAGGTTGTCCCATTCACATCTTTGAAATGTAAAAGCGTATTTAAACACAAGCACTTTTTTCCAGGCTTCTGGCACTTCAAAACAAATGTCAAGCTCCATGGAAAGTACACAGGTCATATCTGAAACTTTTGTAGACGTATTACTTGGATTTTCTAACTGGCCATAAGAATGGCTGTACTGATTCAGGACCCATCCAGTTTGGTGTCCTGCCTCCAGGAGCAGACATTGAAGCAAGCAGGATAAGAAGCCTGTGCCCAAGGGACCTCGCCCATTCTGTTCTGCCAGCCCACAGTAATTTGGGGCTCTGGGACCTCCTTTGGCAGGCATCGCACCTGCATCCCTATGTGTGCAGCCCCAGGGTTCTTCCTTCTGTGAGTTTGTCAAATTACTTGCTGAAATAGTTTTTGTTTCTAGTCACCTGACCATTCTGTGCCAGTGAGTTCCCTGCAATAACTACACATTACATACTTTATTATTTTAAACCTACTGCCTGAATATATTCTTTGATGACCTGTTCTGACACTATAAGAAGCAGGTAACAGCCACTCTGTGTTCACCTTCTCTATTCCAGTGGTAATTTTTCAGACCTATTTCATGTTCCTCCTGGGCCATCTCTCAAAAGCCATAGACAACTCAATCTCTTTTCCGAGGGAAGCCTCTCCATGCCTATTGGTGACCATGCCTTCTGCCTTGGACCCCCTCTAATTCTGCTCATCTCTTTTACAGGTGGGCACCGAAACCATGTTTGGTTTGCAAGATGCAGACAGATCACAGATTTTCAGTGACATAGACATACATGTTACTTTGTGTTTGGTTGTCCTGTTTCTTAATTAATAGTTAGATCTTTGTCTTTTGCACCACCTCTTAACGCTAATCTGACATCTTGACAGAGGTAGTCATGTTTTTTCTCAGTTTACTGTTTTGGAAGCAGGTCTTTATCTTGCCGAGCTATTCCTGCGATGCATTGTTTAGCCAACTGTCACTACATCTGGAATTAACACTGCTGCCAACTCAAATTACAGTCGTCATGTTTTAAGATATGACTCAAAACTTCAAGCCCGTTACCAAGCCATTCCCTGGGCAAACTGTACCTGCCTCTAGTACAGCCTGGAGATGAGCTGTGTTCATTCACTTCAGTCAACAGTGGTTAAACTTGCCATAGCAACAAAAACAGAGTTGAACTGGCGTTGTGCGTGACTCCGCCATCGTTGGGAAGAGGTATGTCTTCGTGTGCTTCCCTCTGTTTTCAGTGCAGCATGTCTTTAAGGACCCACACAGCAAGGGCAACGGAGGCCACGGCCATTCCGGTAAGCAATTTTAAGCCAGACTTTTTCATCCAGTGAACTCCCCTTCTGGACCAGATGTGCTCACAAATACATTTGCCTACACAACAGCCTTCTAGGGCTTGCATATACTGTCTAGGGCATTTACGCCTGGATGAGTGCAAAACTACCCATGTGCACAAATTATCCATGTGCAGTGTTGTCCCTATGGACCTGTGTCATTGCTGTTCTCTGTTTGCCTCTGTCTGTAATGCAACAGAATGAATGACGGCAGCACTGGCTTAACTGAGCTAATTTTGGTGCTAAACTTGAAGCTGGAGGCCAGTGGCTGAGGAAGGTGAGCATGGGCTGAGGTAGATCTTGGCTGATCACCTGGCTGCTCCCATCTGTCACATTTGCTCCTACTGGAAAGGGTGTGAGCAGATCTTTGTTCACAAATAGCTCTTTTTTAAATCCCTGGCAATTAGGAAGAGTACATCAGGCAGTGTATGTGCAGTAACGGAGGGAGAAGAACCTTCTGTTTTTCTCTCAGTCTTAATTGCCCATGTATTCATGGGCTTTGGTAATGGTAGTGAAAATCTTCCTGGCACCATGTGAATGCTTTTGGCCTTCCTTTTCTGAATGACTGGTTTGTTCTTCTATGCCATTTCCTTCCTCTGTGAAAGCATTTTTCTCTCTGTGACCAGATAACTGCCCTCCCTTGCTGCACAAACTCTCACTGCCACCTGGTATGCCATTCTGCAGATGCTCAAAGGAAACAAGCCCTATTAGCTTTATATTTCCTTATAAAAACTCTCCCTGAGAGAAGGGAAAAGATCCAGTTCTGCTTCCTGAGAGAACATCTTTGCCTCAGGGGCAAAAAGTAAGTCCCAAGGCAAAGGGACTCCCATTAAATGACAAGGCACCACTCAAAGTGATCCCCATTTACAGCTGTTGCTGCCTCCAGCAGATTTCCCCAAGGGTCTTCATTTAGCTGCAGTTCATTGGCAGGGTCAGGCAGGGATGGCTGCACAACTGGCGCAATGCTTGCTTGTTGACCAGTCTGTAGCATAATTAGACTCATCCCTGACGGAAAATGAAGAAAAGAAGAGCTGGACTGGGCGCAACACAATACTAAGCTACATAAACTATGGACAGGGACCGGGGAAGCCGCTGGCGCAAAACCCAAATGCAGACAGCATCAGGATTTGGCTCCTGCTCTTAGCTCCTTACATGTCAGGCTCATAAGCACATTTGTTTGCAGTAAGGTCAGAGGAGCCCCTTTGTCCTACTCAATAGGAGGCTGTGACATTTGGATAAACAGCCAAAAACTTGTACCAACTGATCCCTTAAATCCTGCCTGATAAACAAAAGTAACAGCAGGTTCTTAATACTGCAGCAGTTACAAAAGCTCCAAGGTAAGAAATACTTTCCTGGACAGAATTCAATTACAGTCTTAATACTGGTTTTAATTACCTCGACCTAACTGCTCCATGGGACAATGGGCTGTGGCGTGCTCAGCTAGCAACTTGCTGCTGAAAGCACTCAGCACAGAGGCAAGTCGCTCTCTTTTTTTAGCAAGTTTGTGGAGACTTCAACTATAACAAATACATACTTTGCCTTCCATGACACGTCACACGTCCCCACTGGCATCTATACATCCTATCATGCAAACAGCTTCAAAGCTATCAGCAAGAAGTCTTCAGGAAGTTTTCCTGAAATTAAACAGGAAATTACCAGTAAAACATTACTTTAATAACTTTTTAATAAGAGAGGTTAAAGAGCAGTATCTGAATGAATTAAACACAGAGCACAAGAGAAAAAAAAGGAGTAATAATAAACAAAAAGTCTTTTTGTCTGCACATCATTTTTTTTGTCCAGGCAAGTTATATTTTCTTTGGCACGTATAATGCTCAAATGTCTTGATTTTTAAAGTGGAAGTTGTTTGTTTTTGTCAATCCCTCACTAACAGCACACGTCATTGAAAAGCTATTAAAACTTATTTTTTGGTAATAAAATTCAGATTTAGGTTTAGAGCTCTTCTAAGGTAAGTACTTCACTCAGTGCAGGAAATAAGTATATTTAGGAACCAAAAGGCTGTCTCCTAATCTGCTGTTTCCAAAAGAGAAGTCTCGACTCAGTGCTGCTTACCCTCTCAGACCTTTGGTCATACAATATAGATTTGTTTGCTAAAGACAGCTTAGGAAAGATAACTCGTTCCCTTGCACTGAAGATTTGAGTTAAGCGCAGCACACCACCTTAGCTGTAAATATCATCTACTACACTCCGATTATCCACAACCATCCCATCATTTGCTACCACTGCATCTCAGGAACCGTTTTGGTTACATGCACGTCCTGCATACCATGGCTGCTTGTAGCCTCTACAACCAAGTCCAAAGTGAAAAACATGTGAAGTAATGTTTTACTTCATCCTCTTTCCACAAAACTGTGACAGACTTCCTATCATCCCCCCTTCACCCAGTTACCATGCTGCCCTGTGCCCTGAAACTGGCAGATGGATCTGACACATTTCATTTAATCCTTGTGGGAAAACACGTGTTGGCAGACTGTCTGTCCTAGAAGGAGTTAAAAGCACTGTCTAGGTTGCTTGGAAGATTTCTAGGAATTACAAAGAATAGGGAATGGAGTGTTATGACTGCTCTAACTTTTAATATCCTTGCTTTTGAAGTTGTATGTATTCTATTATTGGCATGCTATACTCAACTGCCAGACATTAGAGAAGTTCCTTGTATGAGGATCCCTAAGTCAAGAGAAGGCCGCAGGCATAACTGTAGTGATTCTTATAATCATCAGGAAATTGTTCAGCTTTTCTAAGGTAATGAGTTCTCCAAGATCCTGCAGTCCCTAAAAGCAGCTTGCTCTTTGTCTCTGTTTTCCTGAAAGAAAAAAAGATGCACGCTGACAAGAAAAACAATCAAAGCTTTTCTTCTCTCTCCTCTCTCAACTACTATCAAGATTGAACAAGGGAGCATAAGTATTTCATAACCTGTTTCGCGTCAACAGCTCTCCATAATCTTAACGCTCACTGCGTAACTGAATAATAACCATGTTTTCCTAATATCCCATAGTTGGTAATAAGTGAAGAAGGTAGGTTTGATGACTTGTAGCAAAACTTTGTACTACTTAAAAAAAGATGTTTACCTTGATCCTCTGCTAATTGTCAAAGGAGCCTAGATTTACTTTCATGTGGACAAGGTATTAAGTCTTTTCCAATAATGGCAGCCACCACCGAGTCTCATGGAAATCGGCTGAGGTATCAGTCTCAACAGTGCTGTGGCTGAGCCAGCAACACAAGAATCTGCATATATAATTGTTTGCTTAAGGGCCAGCATCTCATCAAGAGAAAGAGTTCTGAATCATAGCAAGCCCAGATACATGTAAAAATGTTACACCAGGAACAACAATAGCACAGGGGTGAACCACTGCCAGACTTTCTCCACAGGCTTCCAGAGGTAATGAGAGCAGGCTTTGGCTGGAATACCAACCCAGGGCCATGAACATCACAACCCCTATGGAGAGTATGTCTCCAGCAATCAATGAATTGCTGTTGTTTTTTTCAAGTTAAGACAAAAGATTTTATTTCATAACCATAACGGACTTCCGTTGTAACATATGCCTTGAAGTCTTAAGGTACTTTTCATTCTTTGGAAGAGGAGAAACAGGCACAGAATTATGGAAGCTAAGATTAGAGGTGACCTCTGATAGCTGCGACTCACCCAAAATCCTTGAAAAAATCTACGGGAAAACTAACGATATAAACAAGTTTCTAAGCGTTGGACTGCCCTGTTTCACCCATGAGGTCATGTTTTTTGAGGCTGAGCTGGGGAAAGAAACAAGACAGTTGCTCTTCTCATGAATTATACCAGCAAGGTAGTGCTCAACTACTTCTGTGGGACTAGGTCACCCACACTCTTCATAAAAGCAGGTTTGCAGAAATAGCTCTTACGAGAAGCCCCACACATCTGTACTACTTTTCTAAAGGAGCAAAGTCAATGCATGTGGACCAGAATGGACCCTGCAGCATGGGAGACATAGCAAATACACAGCAAATACTTCACTATTTCAGAACAGGTTCCCAAAACCTCAAAAGGAAGCAAAATTTGGGTTGAATGAAAGCAAACTGCAGCTTTAAAAAAACCAACGTATCTGTCAAGTCAAACAGTAACCCCAGTATTAGTGACACAGCCGGCTGGGTTTGATCATGGGCTCTTACGCAGACATTTTATGCTGCATTACTCACTCACTCAGTGCAGGAGGCTGGGAATGAGCACTTCGGATGGGGGGGAAGAAGGAAGAAGGGGCTGCCAGCTTGGAAGGAGGTTGGCAGCACCACCAAAAAGGGTAACGTAACCACGTGGAGAAGAGCTGAACCTTACTGTTGGCTTGGCAAACAGTACTCTGCCTTAAACTTCCCACTCCTGCTTTCCAAGTGAGAGGCAGTGATGTGCTCTCTTTGGAAACCATGAGGCAAAGTCTCGGGTAACAACAGGGGTTACAAAAGGCACAAGAACAGCAACACCAATTTCGTGGAACAGGTATGCCTAGAATTGCTCCACCTTTGGCTCATAGCCCAGTGCATTTCCTCAGAAACCAGGAGGGTTTTGTGGCCCCGCGCTCGCTCTCTGGCTGACAGACCGATGAGCTAGCTCTGCTGCATCCTGCTCTCCAGCTCCCCAAATTAAGTCTAACAATTTTCTGCATTTCAGATGCGTGACCATCTGTTTCCAGCCTTGTGCTAGACCTCACTGAGGGCATCCTAGAGATACCATTTCAAGAAACCGCATGTCTTCTGTTTTCCTCTCTGTTCATTAAACAGACATTTGAAAGGTTTTCAAAGTATTTGTGCCAAAATAAAGGGCAAGAGTCTTACCTGGTTACTTCCTGCTCACAACCACCTTACATTACATCTTACACACTAATACATCAATTTTAAAATCTGTCTGTGTACCATAAAACAAATAACACATCTTTTCAAGAGTCCATCTGACTAGAATGGCCTGTTGGCCAGCCTTACTTCAGTCTCTCCACATAAGCATGGATATTAAAATATTTTATAATAAATTATACAGAAAGAACACCTTACACAACATACCTTATATTGCAAATAAGGACACTCTTTTCCAAACATATAAGTTCCAAAACTGAATTAACAAGTCAGTTTACGACTATCTTATTCTCCAACAGCACACGTTTAGCCTTAAAAAAAACTTTAAAAAAAAGAGAATTAAATTCTGAGTGGGGAATGGGATTTGCTTTTTGAGAGTATGTACTTCCCTGCTTGCCTGTGCAGCTTTGGGGACTACAAACTTACTTGATTTTCAAAAGAAAGTAAAAATTCACTTCTCTCCAGAAACCAGAAAGTTAAGTAAAACACCAAATGGTATGAGAATTACAAATAATTCAGCAGTTGGCAAGACTGGATGGAGCATGACTGATACAGATGGAAGATTTAGTGGCCAAACTAACAAGTCTCTGCTGAGTACGTATGGACTGAGATTTTTCAGAAGCTTGCAATTTGGCCATGTCCAGGTAGATATGAACTGAGATGGCAAAACGTAAATCCCTGACACCAAGGCTACTTTACCTGCCAACTTCCAGTCTTTTCTCCAAACCACATAAATGCTGAATTTTCGTTCAAAACAGAAACACAAACTTTTTTTTTTTTTTAATGAGTAAGACAACATATGTTTTCCTAATCTCTGGACTTTTAAACTGAAATTTTCGCAAATATTCAGCCCTGGGCTAATACTCAGCACAAACTACTTCAAAACAAATGGATGCAGTTTGGCAAACTGATAAGCAATGGAAAATTACATTGGATAATGAAAAGCGTTAGGCACTTTAGTGATAAGCAATTGTATCAGCTTTGCATAGGACGTGCCTGTCTCCAGCTGTCTCTCTTCAGACCAAATTCAAACACACAGAGACAGGTACAGTTCATCTGTAATTTTTTTTTTTTCCAGTCATTTGCAGCAGATGGGAATGCAACTGGCTGTCTTTGTTGACTGCATGTGTGTAGCATGCACTGGTATTTTGTAGTAGAGTCAGATGGAAAACTGTAGCATTTATTCTTGCTGCTGCTGCTGTGCCTGCCTTGTAAGCTGTATTTTTGCAGAGGACTGAAAAGTAATGGGAAAGGTACAGAAGAGATGATTGTGATAGCTGGGCAGTGCAGTCTCCTGGCCTATTTTGGCTGCTTCTATTTTAGGTTCCTGGGTATGGGAATTTCTCTTCCTCCGCTGACAGAGCGGCAGCAGAATCCCAAGCTCCCTCACCTCATTCTGACAGCAGCTGCTGACGCTGTGACTCGCCTCCCAGGACGCTGTCTGCGAGGGGGCTGAGCAGCAGGGAAAAGAAAAGTTTAGATAGGCAGAGGTCATCATTTAAAAGTGAGAGAGACTGAGGCCAGTCTTCCTGAGGAGTATGGTGGCAGCATCCTCAAAGAGAACCACCAGGGGAATCAGGAGCTGGGACACCTGATTCCCCTTTACTGCTCAGCCACTGATGTGCTGCGTGGCAAGTTGTAACTTCAGTGCCCTCGGATAAAAATGGGAATGGGAGCAACCCACAGAACGAACATGCACGTATACACATGCAAGAGGGGGCTGAATTCAGTCAGCACCTGTAAGTGTGCTTATTTCTTCCAAAGGGGATCTTCAGAAGAGCAACACTACCAGTGTATTGTGTCTGCCCTGTAGAAAGTGTATGATCAAACGTTTTCCACCCTGCGTACCGTTCAATTCACGGAGCACGTCTGTTCCCTGCAATCCCTCTGCTGGTCCCCGCATGCCAATCTCAGTCCCTAACTACCCCCCCTGCAATCCTCAGACTCCGTGATTTACTCTCCATGATGCCTGCCTCCCACACAGAGCTGGGACCCTGCCTTCTGCGCGCGGCCGGCATCACGCTCCCGCTCGCCCCTTCTCCATGGCACTCTCCGTGTGCTGCAGCCCTGCAGAGCCGTTCCTTCCACGCTCTGTGCCGCCCTCCCCTCCCCGTTCGGTCGCGCACACACACACGCACAAAGCGCCTTCTGCCTATTAAGCGCTTCCATTCTGCAAAACCTCACAATTAAAACTAATCCTTATCCTGCAAATAAGCTGAAAAGGAAAGCAGTGCCTTAGAAAGCTTTCCGTTTAATGAGCGGCTTTGCCGTGGCCCTCGCCATTCCCCATCTTCTCCGCTTCCTTCTGCAAGCGAGATAAAGATCAGCCCCCCCTGCAGCTCCTTACTGTAAACATTAATTCAGGAGGTCACTTACATATTAATGCTGACCCTGTTTCTGGCACCTCTGCTGATACAGAGCAGTCCCCCAGCAGTCCCATTAGCAGCAAGTGTTTTAAAAGAAGCTGATTCTTAATGTGGGTGTGGGTAGCGGAAGCTGACCTCCATCACTTCTCCTCCTTCCCTCACCTACTCTCTGACTGTGACCAGTGCTTGCAAGTACCACATTACTGCATCACACGTGTTGTGCCCAGGACATACTTTTTTTTTTTTGTGTGTGTCTGTTTTCTCCCCCATGCAAATGCATGCATGTGGCCAAGGGAAGCACTGTGTCCATGCAAATAAGAGCAGCCTCACAAAGCAGCAAATATCTGAAAACTGCTGTTTTAAAAAGTGCTCGAGTATCACGGACAGTGAGCCAGAACACCAGGTAGACAGACCTCTTACAAGCACACTTGCACAATGCTTACAGCTCCCATGTACAGATATCCCAAATCCCAGAGGACTACAAATCCACTCTTCTCCTTGCCCCACGCCCCCTCCTATGCGTTTACTCATCGCTCACACTAGGATGCACTTGCCTGCTTGAATGCTGCTGAGATTGACAAGTGGCCAGCACCACCAGCAGCCCTGTCCTTTTCCCTGCAGTGCCCCAGCGAGGCACCGGAGCCCCGGCGGCAGCACTGCAGCAGACATTTCCTGAAGAAGAGTCCAAAAATGTCAGCAGCCCTTGGTACTGAACCCATCCTGGGCAAACTACTGGGACTTCATGACAGAGAGGGAAACTGCCAACAGCGAGCTTGGAAAAACAACGCCTGGGAAGATCCACGGGGGATGCATTTCACCTGCCAGAACTGAACCTAATCCCCTGCACCAGCATCTTTAGAAAGCTGGCAGCTGGAAAAGCAAAGCTTTTTCCCCACTGAGGGAGAGTGCAGGGAAACTCACCCGAGCATTAGCTACTCCACAACACTGAACTCGCTTTTAAGACTTCAAGAAATACTCTCTCTCGTACTTAAGACCAAAAAACCCCTCTCACCACCGTCCACCTAATCGCATTTCCACTTAGGCATGCACAGCCCAGCTCCTCATGAAGTATTGACGGGTTGCCCTTGGCCTCGATGGGGCTGGCAGCTCACTTTAAAGCGCCTGCAGAAGGGGAACTGGCAGCTGTATCTCCCAGCCCTGGGCAGGTGGGAGCGCGCAGCGCTGGCCGCGGCTGGGGGAGCAAGGCTTGCTGGAGTCAGCTTGTGGAGCGGGGCCAGGGGGCACGACTCTGCAGGGATCTACGCAGAAAACAGTGTTTGTGGGCAACGTACACCTGCCTTTTTACTCTGGCAGGCTCATATTTGGTCTTTTCCCATTTCCTGAATCTCAGGCAAAAAGCACCTAGATGGAAGCTGGGTGTTCCTGCGCTTGCTACACGGAAAACGTAACACGATGCAACTCAGGGTCATCAGCAGAGCGTGTAACACAAGGAGTGGCACTAGCTGGGCCCATGGAGGACACCTTCGATGTGTTCCTCAGAAAACTTCCAGGGCAAGGAGAAGCCTCACCTTGCTGTCATCCAGGCTGCGTATTTGCCAGGGCTTTCATTTTAAATTTAAGAGTTTGGACTTGCTAGTTAAATATACATATGCATACGTTATATGGCAATAGGATTCACTCTCAGATTTTAGCTAGTTTTATAATATGAAACGAGGATTAAACACAGAGCAATTAAGATCTGTGCCCATTTCCCCTCCAAGCAACTCAGCCCACCCTGCCGTTCATTCCTTTGACACAACACCGAAGCAGTTTTTTCTCCACACACTATTACAAATTCCAGACTGGTCACCAGCTCCTGCCCTGCAGCCCCCCCAGCTCGGGGCTCCCACACCAGCTTTGCCCCCACCCCACAGTTTTATGCCACAGTTTGTCCTCAGGACCCCACAGAGCTCTGTCAGTACACTACCTGTTATTAGAGTCCTTTCAGCTTTTCCTCAATTAAGACAGCCAATCATGCCTAATTGTTCCCAATTCTGTGATGGTTTAGTGATGTGAATAAATGTCCCCTCGGGATGATGCTGCATCCACTCAAATCATTCACTTGTGATCTAAATACAAAGGGCATCTAGGTCCTCTGACATGAAAGGCTGCTACATGCAACAGATAATGATATTTATCTGGAAAAAAGGCAGAAGATTTCCTTTAGTAATACAGTTGCATTTGTAACCACAATGTATTAAAAGCTCTTTTTTTTTTTTACCGGGGGTATTCATGAAACAGTGTCTCCCATACGCCCCACTAACCAGCTGGATGCAGTTGAAACTCTGAACAGCTCGGAAAATTGAGTAAGATCAACTAGGTCACTGTCCCTCGGTATTAGTCATTCAGAAACATTCTTGCCTTCAGAGATTTACCTGGAATTCGGTCCTGGTTCTCACAGCCCCATTCTCAGCATACCAGGAGACACACCTGAGTGTTGTACCTCCATCACCAGAGGGGTAGCCCCACTGCTCCTTTGAGTCTGCCCAAAAAGCCCACACTTTGCACGCTCTGATAGCGGCCTGACCCGGGGGGAAGCAATCCAAGCCGCAGCCACTGTAGCAGCATGGGCTGCCCTCCCAGAGGGGGCTGGCAGGAGCACGCTGGAGCAAAGACCCAGTTTAACGAACCGAGCTGCGCCTGGGGCAAGCGTGTCTTCTCAGGTCGCGTGCTCCGCTCTGCTGCTGAGCTCTGCGGGCAGCTGCGGCTCCGCACTCAGCGCCCACAAAGCCCCTTCTCCACAACTCCGTGTCGCCGTGACTGGAAAGTGGAGGAAAAGACGTCTGCGGGGCTTTACCCCTCCTCTCAGTCAAACTGGCATCTCTAAAAGACGAGGCAGCCAGTTTCTCCAGGGATGATCTGCATAGACTTAAAAGTCCTCTGTTGATTCCTGGTGACGCAGGTACCCCCACCTCACTCCAGTCTGCCAGCCTTGATCCTTCTACACTCACGTCATGTGTAATGTTCATAAAAACTCCACTACCAAAAAAAAAAAATCAATCAATCAATTTTTCCCTTCAAAAACTAGTTCCATTGTTCCCTTCAGAAATAACGCCACCCACAAGGCCTACAGGACGCAATGAGCGAGATGGCTCTGCCTTGCTTCCCCCATCTCTTCTTTCATCTCCCCCCACCCCCACCTAGTAGTTGGCAGGTATGAGCGGCTTTGTGAGGTTAAAAGTAGTGAGGCAGCTTCAGCTTTCACATGCTAAGATCAATGTTTACCGGAGCAATAAAAGAGTTCAGAAACTGCAGTGATGGCATGATAGAGGAGCTGGAGAGAGGAAAACAGCGTTTAGAGTCTTCAGAGGGGCATGACAACCAGCTAATGATCCCTTAGGGACTATCAGATTTCTTTCTTCATTTATTTTGCCAGAGTGGTAAAGTAGTTAAAACACAGAATAAGGCAGGAAAGCTAGGCCTGGCCCAGTCTGGGGAAGCAGGTGTGTTTGTGGAAAACATCTCTCTTTTTCCTACCCAGGTTTGCAAGGAGAGCGTTGTTTGTTACGGTGAATAGGAGCACATCTCCCTGTTCCCAGCTCCTCTGCTGATGTGACATCCTGGGCAATGCCCTTTGCCCCGTGGGGCTTCTGCAAGTGAACACTTGTCGTATATTCTCCTAATCAAATGGTCTTGCTGCCAGTAATTTGTCTTTCTCAAGGTTTTTTCGAGTCAGTTCATCAGCTAGCAAGCCTCTGGTGGCGTCCTACAGTAGGGTAAACCTTGGGCTCATTTGGACTCGATCTTGGTCTGCAAGCCACAGCACTTCAGCTGCACTCCATGGCCTCTCCAAAGTCCTGTGAGGGGCCTCCAGGCAAAGATATTTCCTGTAGTGCAATCCAGACTTCAGCAGATTAAAAAACCTGCAAACAACAACAACAAAACACCAAGCAGGCCAACTCCTCAACAAACAACCCGTTTTGATACCTTTTATCAGATAACGATGAATTCTCATGCTGCCTCTGAACACACAGGGATAGATTTTGAGGTGCGAATAACAAAACAGGCAACCTAGCTGAAGTTGCCAGATGTGGAGAAAGCAGAGGAGCAGGAGAGGCAAGGTATTGGTGTGGTCCTCTTCAGAGAAAGGTTATAGTTCCTCATAGCACAACACGATCCCTCGCATCAGAATACGGGATTAAGACTTGACATATCCACATTCGTGGGGTAAACTCAAGGTGCCCACAAAAGTTTAGCCCTTAAAAAAAACCAAACCAAATGTGTTAAGGATCTTTGCATGGTCTTCTGACTTATACATCATCTGCTTCCTCCTAGATAAATTACACCTCTATTAGTATGGCTTAATGAAGACCATGAAACAAATTGAGCCTCTAGCCACTTCCAATAGACAAGGGTAGTTAACCCCTATCTTCTGAGATATGCGTGCATCTTTTGTGAGGAAAATGAAATTCTTGGAACTCATCTGGGAGCCAGGGCCTCACAGGGATCACATTTCTCCTACCTGCCGGACCTCCAGCTAGGGCCAGCCATTGCTGCAGGCAGTGGGGGAATCCTGGGAAAGAAGTTGAGCACACAAAAATGTTGTGAAGGGTATTTAGCAAGGGGAAGGTCAAGACTCTGTAGAGGCCAATCAGCTTATTACAAGAAAGAAAAAAACTCTCTGCCTTTCCATAGCCGCAGTAGTCTGGGGAATAGGAAAAGACAAGAAATGTTGTCACCAGCTCCCGTTCCTGCCGTGGGCCAACAGAAGAACAAAGCTAACCACCGGCATACTGGCTTGGGAGGTAGATGGACAATGAAAATTGGATACTTGTCCTCCAGGGTACACCTTTTGGGAGGAGTGCTCCAGAAAGAAAAATACCCAGACTAGGATGATCTAAGAAAGATGCCACCACATAAGAGAGGGAACCAAGAGCCACTGGTGGGAAAGATACAGCATCAAGAAGGCAAAACAATCAGAGCAGAAGAAGAGACAGAGGCAAGAAAGGCTCTTGCACTAATCCCCCTTTGTTCCCCTGTGTTCTCTGTCTTATTGCTGGAGATCAAATCCCAGCACAGTGGCAAAAAAAATATTACTTAGATCTGCAGATACAGAAGAGAGCGCACAGGCACTGGCTTCTCCAGTATCTCAGGCAATTTAGGCTGCACAAAATCCCCCTGCAGTTACAACCCCCCAACACACGCACTCAAACACACACTGTGTCCTCCCCCTTACTGCACAATTGAAGCTAAAGTCTGTTGGCTGCAGTTCCCCTTTTTTCCCCACTGCAAGCTGCAGCTGCCCCAGTCTGGGGACCCTTCTTTTTTTCTCCTCTTCCATTCCTTTTTCATTATACTATTATCATCATCTTTTCTCCTTTCCCTGTATGCATCTCCTTTCACCTGATTTCCTGTTCTCTCCATGCCTCCCTCCAGTATCTTTCTTTGCTCCTCCCAGGATCTGGTGTGTGTCTGGCCACCATTCTGACCACAAAGGACCAGATGGAGTTGAGAAGTAACAAGGAAAGATTGCTGCTTTGCCCAGCTGAACCACTGGAACAGTGTGGAAAACCAGTACTGATCAAGTTTGCTGCCAGATGTGGCGTTTAGGACATGGGATGCAGGAGGTCCAGATACTCAGTAACTCTGAGTCAATTAATTCTTTTTTTTTTTTGCCTCAGTTTCTCCGTTTGCAAAAAGAAAGGGTTAATTAATCCTAGCTACACTAGTGATAAGAAAGGAGCTGGAAGAGAGTGGAATCAGACATCCACAGGAATGAAGAAGAGGAGGGATAAAGGGAATTAGAAAGAAGTCATAAGTTGACTGGGGAGTGACAGGTAGACAGATAGGAGGAGGGCAAGATGCCTGGACTAACTGATAAAGACACAACATAAATCAGCAACAACACTTCTTGCCTGTTTTGTGCTGCGGCTCCGGCTCGTTCAGTCTCAACATACTGTAATTTCTGTACTGCGCCTCTCGCCACTCCCTCCTAAGCCCTGATAAATATCCATTCCTGCAAAAGACCCAGTAGGGCCTTGCGAGCGTCACCCACTCCCAAATGGAAGGGGATGCTGACCCAACCAACTCGCAACCCCAGGTTCTCCCAGAGCACATGGCAAACCTAACCCCTAACAGCAGCTTCTCATAGTCTGTGTCCTGAGCTCTCCAGCAAGGTCACTGCCCATGTCCTTCCAGCTCCATCCTATGCAGCCCACTGGAAAGATGCTCTCTCCTGTGCAAAAGCTGCCAGTAAGAGTCAGCGAGCGAAGGCGGCTGCGGGTTCCCAGGGGGCAGGCGGTAATGCCATGCTGAAGATAGGAGGAGGAGGAACTTATATCCAAGTCAATTAGGATTAATGCAATGTGGGAAAGTATTAGTTCTGGAGCTGTAGGTTTCTCCATTAGAGATTGAAGGCAGATTGGGAAAGGGAGGGAGGGGGAGAGAGGAGGAAAGTGAAGACAAGCTAGCAAAGCCAGTGTCTTGGCTCCCAAGCCCTTTTCCTCCTTTCTCTGTTTTTTTTGGGAAGTGATGAAGTGTGGATCTAAGACATTACACTCTGGAGATTGTCAGTGGCTCCAAACCCCATTAAGGCAGCAGTTTTCTTGCTCTCCTTTCCGTCTCTTGCTCAATACTGTCACGCGCTGATGGTGGCTTGGCCCGTTATCAATGGAAAACTAAAGACATTCTCCAAAGTGAAACATCACAGCATCAAAACCTTCACATTCAAATTCTTTGGGCTGAGGAAAGCTCATTTTTAATACTGTGGGTAACAAGACTAACAGTGAGGTTAAGTGCTGACCTTCTGAGAAAGGCAAGCAAGCAGGTAGGAGGGGCAGGTAAACTAAGTACAGTAAGCAAGCTGAGCAGTAGAGAAGCAACAAACAAGAGAGCGTGCGCTCAGCGGTTAGAGATAACATGGTTAAGAGACAACCTGGGTATTCTCTGAGCCGCCCATCCCATTTTGCCAGGTCAAAGGGACTGGCATCGGAGCAATTTTAGGGGAGAAAGGGCATGAGGAAGGCACCTTCCCCTTCTGAGGGCACCTGCAAGACAGAAGCCATCTCCAAATCCTGTGGTGATCATCTTCCCTCCTTCATCTGCAGTAGATACCCAGATTGCAAGCTCTTTAGGACACATCTTGCCCCCTGCTGAGCATCTATGCAGTGGAGATCTGCTCTCAGCTGCATCCCTACCATATTATAACCAACTTCCAGGGTCTGCAAAGAGTAGCAGAGGCAGAGGGACTGGGGGCTACAACCATGTCAGCAGCTTCTCTTCAAACAAGTGTAATCTGAATGGTAGAGCGGGGGGAAGTATTCCTGAAACTGAAGTTCAAGGACGCTGCCTTTCCTTTCAGTTCTGACCCCAGAGGGTACAGCAGCGGATCTATCTTCCCTCTTTCAGTGCCTGCTCATACACCTGTACTACGGAGTTCCAAAATCCATCGTGCCTTCCTGAGGTAATGTCCCTGCCAGGTCAGAGCATCATGGTGCTGCTGCACTGCAACCCGGTGGGAAATAGGCAAAACTGAGCACTCAAGCCTGCAGGAAAGAAAGACCTGTCACTATTATTTGCCTGTAAAGTGCCACACATGCCGGAGGTGCTTTATAAATTAGTCAATAAACAAACAGCATCAAATTACAAAAAGCAATGAATAATGAACCCCCTTTCCTCTTTCTAAAGAAATAAATAAGGGTCAGAAATAGAAATTATACATATTTCAAAATCTACCAGGAAGCTGTATTTTCACAATCTAGTGACGCAGAGGAGGTCCCAAAGCATCCCTCTCCCTCTGAATAACAGTGGATGGCAGAGCACATGGGGGCTGCTTGCAAATTCATAATTTTAAGAATCCGGTTATATTTACAGTAGCTATGTTAATTGCTTAAGCAGCCAATTATGTACACATGCACGTAGTGCTGGCATACCCCTCCTTATTCTATCTTTGAACTGCTGCAGTTGGCAAGACCCTTGTACCCTCACCTCCCACTGTTTAACTTTAAGCATGATAGGTAGTCCTACAGAAGGAAATGAGACAACTCAGCTCCTTAAAACTATGCAGGTACTTACATGTTTCCATGGACTGGGGCCTCAAAGCAAAAAACCTGGAGCTTTGCATGTCTTTGTAAGCACTAGGGAACACATTGTGTTACTGTTAAAATGGCAGCCCTATCTTCTGAAACAAGGGCTGAATCCCCAAGCAAAACCAAGGATGTCACGGGCTCTAAATCTTCAACTAACTGTGTTACTTCAACTCAGCACTAAAGAGGGCAAGGCAGAGGATGGAAAGATACAATATGTTTAGAAAACTCCCTGTCTTCTTTTTGTTATTGTTATTTTAATGGAAAAAAAGTGTTGTGGTTTGAAATCCATTATTTCCCTGCAGTGTTTGCAACTCTAATATAGCAGCCCCAGCTGTTATCTTATTGCTTGTATAGAAACTACAGGTGTGCCTGAACATAAACAAAACAGAAAAAGGATGGAAAGCTGAACAGACAGGGAAACGAGCAGGGACGAGCAGCCTGCACTCACAACACTCGGGGACTTTGGACATTTTGCAGCGCTCAGCCCTGGCTGCGAGCGGCCACAGCATTGCCCTGCCTTGCTGCCCCGGGGCCGGCACAGCTGCTGCAAAACCTGGGGCTGCGAGGGGGTGCAGACACGCAGTGACTGCTGCTCAAGCTCCTCTCCCTCTGCCCGCGGTCCCGGCTGCCTCCCTGGTGGTGCCACCATCAGCACCCACCCGTTGGCTCCTGGGAGGGAAGCATTGCCAGCAGAGCCTTCTCTGTGCTTGGTTTAAAAGAAAGAGCACAGCAGTTCCTAAGTCTGCTCTGGGGGTCTAGAACTTACCATTAATTTTTGCCCTAAAAAGCTTCAAAAGACCCCAGCTCAAAACAGCGTCTTCGGGGAAGCAGTACTTACTTCTGTGAAAAATGCCGTGAAGCTCTGACTGCTTGTGCAAGGGACCGGTCTCTGAATTAAGACAAGACCATCAGAGAGGTGCCAACGAGGGAAGCGCACGAAGCATACCGTTGCATGGCCAGCTATAAAGCTTGTCCTGAATTCTGCTTCAGGGGAGTGAAAAGCGAAAGTGCTGCGCCTAGCTTTATGGTGCACACCCTGCAAAACACACATTGTAAACCTCCCCACCAAGAGCATCAGCAGAGGGAAATACTGGAGATTTACAGAGTACTTTTACATTGTAAAATCTAAGATACCAGCAGTAGATAAAGGAATTTTAGAACATAAGTGTATAACTTGGTGGTACTTCACAAAATCACGGAAGCCACAGAGGCATGAAGTCAGATCCCTAACAGCAGACCAGATAGTGTGCATTACACAAAAGAAAATAACACTGTCTCTTCTCATACTATTATTTATGTACATGTTTATGTAGTTAAATTGCAAAAGCTCTCCTTTAAGGAAAATGACACACTGAGGATGTTTACTCTGGTTTTGTTATTACTAAATGCATTTCTATTTGATTTTGTTATTCAATATATATTTTCTTTTTCCAGGTACACTTGGGAGACAGGTACAACGTACACACATTTGTACTTTTGTATTGTGACAACCAGCAGAGTTGTTGAAATATCCATTTCAAAACCTGCCTTAGTGCAATCAATCAAATTCTCCGCTGCAATACAGGGAAAACAAACAAGGCTATCGGACTGCAACTCCTGGTCGGGTGGATGGAGTGCAGAGCATGAAAGACTAAGGAAGAGAGAATGGAAAAAAGGGGATGCCAGAAAGAAAGATTATTTCAATGGCTCACAGAGCCTTAGAGGGGATTAAAGAATAAAACAATACATTAAAATTGCAAGGAAGCAAAACCAGAAGCTCAACCACCTTGGTAGCCATTAAGGCGGCACGGGCCATATAGGATTAAAGCCTTGAGCACCGTACACTTATGAGGAAAGATAGAGACAGGAGGAAAACTGTGCTGTATGACTGCAAAGGCAAAGTCCTTCCCGTCCAGAGAAGCTGGTATGCTCAGCCCCTCTACCACGTACATGCAGGCATTAAATCATAAGATTGGCACCAACAATGGAGGCAGCCCCCTCCTCCTGGGGTGCACTCATTCGTAGCAAGGTTTCAAAACTCTGCAGAGGTCATAGTGCAAAGCGGTTGATTCCTGATCAGGCAGGAGAGGTGCTCCAAACACTTTTGCTTTTAAGCTCTTGGTCTTCTCAGTGAAACATTTCTGGGGAGCAACCTGTCCTGACTGTCAAAGGACCCTAGTTGAGAGGGTGTGTGTTTGCGTGAGCGTGTGTGCAACATCCGCAGGAGTCGGGGGGATCCCATGCTGCATATGCAGGTGCCAACTGCCTTTTTTAAGCCTGTATACGTTCCTAGTTAGCCAGAAACAGACCCCAGATCCCTCTAAGCAGACTCAGCGAAAGCGTATGTTCAGGAGCTGACAATTAAATGAGAATTTTATGTCATCTCAGTACAACAGATACAACTGAAAACTATTTGCCTGGTTCAAGAAACAAAAAACTAACACCACCAAGACTACATAAAACTCTGTCACTGAAATTCTGACAAAACTTTCCATTACAGTAGCACTGTGCATGTGTATTCTATATACATGCTTCTTTACTTCAAGCATGAAAAATATCAGCCCAGAGGGAACTGTCTGAGAAAGTTACAAGCAGGTATTGAGTTTGGTACTCCGTTGCTTACTGTGTTCAGATTTTTATTATTTTTTCTAATATTTTTTGATGGAAGTGTTGCAGCTTTTTGCTTTCATTTAGAAAGAAAATGTGAAGCAGACATATTTGACATATCAGGGCTTGCTTGAGTTTTCAAGGGAGACAAACAATACCTAAAGAGACAAATCGTCCTGTTCTACATGCTCCTCGCTTACCACCCCAACTTTTTCACCAACTCCTTTCATGTCTAAGCTTATTGCCTGTGCTGTTTACCAGTGCTGCTGGGATTTCTTTTCCCTCTCTTCCATCCCAGACCTCCTTGGCTACAGCTTGCAGCTCTTGAAGTCACTGTAAACAATCCCACCAGATTATAACTGTCCTTAACAAATTGTTGCAAAAAGAAAGAGGCTATAAGGACTAGCTGGAGAAGGGTGCTGAGCAGGCAGATTATATGTTTTGGATCCCCTTCTGAGATAAAGGGGATCATGCAGCTCTTTCACAACACAAAGACCAACACTGGAAAGCTAGGTGGGAACCACTGTAGACCAAGCTACAGCATTACTAGTAGACCCTGGCAATACAAACGTAGCCTGAAAGCAAAGTACTTTGCCATGACATTTAGAAATCGCCTTTAAAAGGAACGTCTTATGTATTTCACACAGAATTCTTCAATTCTATAACCTCCTAAATGCATTTCCTATATTGCAAAAATTGGATCAAGCACAGGAGATAATAAATACATGAAAAGCATCCAATTCCATCTTGCCCCCCCCCCCCCCCACTTTCTCTTCTTTTCCTCTTTTTTCTCCCCATATGAGCTGATTGCTAGACTCTTGCCCTGGCACTCTCACCCAGAAGGGATCCAGACAGCTGGGTGAGCTAGTCATTCCAAACACTTGCTTAAGGGGATATAGTAATGAAACTTCAATCTTGTTCTTGCTGTGCCCTACAGCCCCCATACATTAGTATAGAAAACAGGTTTACAAAGCAGAAGACAGGAGTCCATCAACATCATTAAACCAGCGGTTATTTCTCCACTGCATGCCAGAAGAGGGTAGAGAGAAGGGTGGGAAAGAAAGAAGGGACAAATATGTTTTATGACTGAAACACAAATCCTCTAATGCTTGCACGTGTCTGCTTCCTTCTTTCTTATTTGTCACTCCCATTCTTCTCCTTGTGGATGTCAAATGCATATCTGGGTTTTATTTTCTTTTGTTATAGTATGAAAGAGACACGAGTGGTCCTGTTTTGTAAAGGATAATATGTCCTCTCTGACTCATATAAAATATGGTTCTCCAAGACTCCTTGGTCCCACAGTCTGATGCCCTGGGCTTGAAGCTCCACTTTGGGATTATCTCCTGACTCCTTAAAATTCCTTCTGGAGAGCGTTTTGCAAAGTTGTAGTCATAGCTGCCCTGTGAGGGGGATGCTGGCTGAAGTGGAATTCAGTCTGAGATTGAATCTCCCACGGGCAGGTGGTGCGTGGTCTAACTTCCCACTGCAGCTAATGGAGTTACAGGCAGTAAAGTCAAAAGGTTAATACAGCTGATCAGGAGATGTCTGCTCTAGGATGAGTTAAATTAAGTTCCTAGCCTCAACAGACTGCACTGAATCTCTATCAGCTATAGTGGGTGTTTAGACACCAACTCACATGTAGATACCTACAGGAAGAACATTTAGACATTTTAATCCGGAGCTAAACCTCATTCTAGGAGTCAAGGGAATTTGCCTCTTTTCTAGCTTCCTTGTGACCATAAAGAAATTTATATGCCTGTTCCTCAAAGTCTCTCTTTTTGTGAAACATGACTAAGAGCTTTCATGTATTGTATGTGCTGAGAAATACATAAAACCACTGAAAAACTCAGCAATAGTTGCATCCAGGTAATGGTGGGCTGTTGCAGAAGGCAGGATATAGCACGCCTGGAAGGGGATAGCTGCCAAACCATGACACTGCGCAGAAAAAATTCTCCCACTTGCAGAGCACCGAGGACACAGTCAGAGCAGACAGATGGAGCCTGGTACAAATACCATTCCCAGCACCACCTGAGCTGGCTGTGCTGTGCACCAAGTACTACGGAGTTAGGATAGGCCTGTGCTCAAGCCCAAGGCCTGCTGAGAGGTAGGGTTTATCAGCTTTATCATCTGGTTTCCAAGATCGAGCGAGCCTCCCTGCACGGTGGCATCTTTGTGTTATGTTAGTCTACTGTGCAACATAGGCACGCTTGTAAAATGCAGGCTGAGAAGGCTCACAGGTTTTGGAGCTCCTCCTTCAGTGTTTGCCTGAGGCTTTGATGGTCTTGTGCTCCCGGCTTTTTCAGCAAAACCAAGCTGGTTAAAGCAGGCTGTGGACCATGCTTAGATAATATCCTGGAAATTTTTGGTATACTGAAAATAAACTACTCCTTCAGATCTGGAAACACAGGGGACAGGCTTTACTAGCACTCCTATCTGAGAGCCCAGGTAGAATAGCAAAGCTCAAAGGCACATTAAAATGAAATAACAACATACAACACTTACCTCTTTTCCTCTCCAAAGTACTTCACAAGCTTTTATTAAATTAAGTCTCATCACACCCTTGGGACATAGGTGCAGTAAATACCTTCGTGAGAGGTGAACAAGTAAGACACAGAAAACTCTCCACAAATACTCCTCTGACTGACTGTATGAATTGATTCATTTCAGTTGCACCCTGGTGCTGTCATTTCCCACGGAGTTTCAAGCAATCAAATTTTACTGCCGCAAAGGGTTTGCAGGAAATGAACTGCGAAGTTGTACACGAGAGAGTTGGCTGACGAAAGGCACGCGAGCACACCCCAGCAAAGAACAGGAGCAGCAGCTGTCCGAGACCAAGCCTCCCCGTGGTTGGGGTGATCACCCAAATGTTAAGCTACGCATCAGCAGCACTAAGTCTGACTTAGGCATTTTAAATTTATTTATTTTAATTAAACCGCTAAAATGAAGGGGGAAACCCTAGCAAGGAGCTCTGTTTCCAGGTTGTAAGCCAGTTTGCTTCCCACCACGGAAGTAAGCCCCTATCCGTGTGCCCGCTGACCAGCATCCCGAGGACATGCGGAATAACGGGGGAATTGGAAGTTACAGATCAGGCAAAAAGATGCTGGCAACTCACTAACCAGTGCTTTCTGGTGTCTTAAGAAAATTCGTTTCCTGGCAAAAACAGTCAGAGACAAAAAGAGATACTTTACCAAATTTTAATTCAGACTATCTTAATGCAAAAAAAGTATAAAGTAAACATGTACCCCCACAAAAAGCCAGCTGGAAGAAAAATGTTCCTCCAAGGAAGTGAAATATTGCAGGTCTTTAAAAACAGCAGTGGGGAAAAAAACACAAAAAGCAAAAGCAATCAAAACCCCCGAAGCCAGAACTCCGCAACAAACAACAGGAGCAGAATGAACCTGTACGTGGGGCAAAAATCAAGTTCTGGCTACACTTCCCTATTCTGCAAGCATGGAAAACTCAGAAAGAACATCTTAGAAGTAAACTTACAGCCCAGCAATTTTTTGCAGAAAAAATTTTGGTATACTGAAAATATACCAGTTTTTGAGTCATTTGACTTGAATAATTGGAAGTAGCAAATACATTTGAAAAATTCAAAATCCTCTTGGAGTTGTTTTGCAGACAGAAGCAGATAAAATTTTTAATTAATTGTACAACCCAAATGATTCTATTAGCCCTAATTATCAACTGTATTTTACACACGGGAAAACCAAGACAGAGAGAAGCTAAAAGCAGTATCCCCTTGAACACCTGAGTAATTTCTCAAAGTTTTGTTTTAGACCTGAGGCATTTTTGCCATCTTTCCACCTCCCATGCTCTACAGCACCCCAGGTCTATTACTGGGTATGACTTCACAGGTATGACTGCATCAAAGTCCCTGTTAACTGGGAAGACCTCATGCTCTGAGCTGGGTCAAAGGAAGCAAGTTCAAAAACTCATCTGGTAATTTTCAAGACAAAAAAAATTATTAAGGTTCCCATTTGAAATTTATATTCATGGCCTCAAAGTTGTCCTCTTTCTGCTGCTTGTATTGAAATAATTATGTTTTTCAAGGAAAATGGAGAAAAAAAAAGCAAAGAGAGATAATGAATTTTTTCCCCCCTAAAGATTTTTTTTTGTCAAAACTATTTTTCAATGGAAGTTGGAGACTGACTCATCAGATGTGTTCCACAGAAAATAATTGGTATTTAAATTGAAAAATCAAACACCTAGAAGTATGCAATCATACTCCAACTTCCATAATCTACTGCATCTTCATTATGTACAAGATGACTTCCATTCTTCACTTCTAAACAAAATATTTTGGAAGGGGGAGAAGCCTTTATTTTGCTGAAAAGGAAAATCTGAATAAAACGTTTTAATCATGGGGGAGGGGGAAAAGGTCTTTTCCCCTTTCTTTGAAATTCTCTTTGGGAAAACAACCCAAACCAAACCCCAGAAGTTCATCAACAGTGACAAACCATCTTTTGGCCAACTCCAGACAGTACAGGTTTTGTATAGATGCATCCATCAGCAAATTCAGAGGGTGTTGCCCCTGGGAGTTTGGATCAGGTAAGTTATATATATATATATATATATGTATTATTTTTTTTTTCCCCTCCAGCCTCAGGGCCCTGGGTTAGTATTTTAACAAACTTATTTCCATTGTCACATCACTTTATTTGCTAGAAAAAAATTAAAGAGCTTCAAAGCGCATAGGAAAAGGGTGCAATTCTTAAGAACGTTTCAAGGTTACAGGGAACTGTCTGCTAATAATGCGTGTTGGTTTGGTAACAAGCTGAAGCAGAGAGCAGCGGGGGCACTGCTTCATGGCTGCAGCTTTTTCAAAAGGGTCTCTTAAAAGTATTTCAGGAGAAGAGACATGTGAGTGAAATCTTTAAATGTGTCAACAGGGAGGCCAGACACTGAACTTCTGCCCACTCCAGAGCTGACACCATCCTTCAAAGCAGAGGAGATTGACCTTTGCAGTTGAGAATCACTGAGTGGTAGCAGGGGGGTTCCTGTATTTGTTTCTAAGATGTTTTTTTGTCTTTCTCTTGCAATAGAGAAACGGAGTAGCCATTTGAAGCCATGGTTCAGTGGAAAAAAATATTCTTCTTCCCTGGAAACCGGGTTGGAGAAAGAGGGTGGCAGGTCATTGAATAACTAAGTTGTCAAATCAGTTCATAATGAAATAAAAAAAGTGCTCAGAAGAGGACAAGCACAGTTCATTCTCCTCTCCTTCTGCTTTATAAGGAGTGCAAGGAGATCTGCTGAAACTGCTCGAGTGCAAAGGAACAGGCTCTGGCAAGGCCTGCAGCAGGTATTGGACATCCACTGTGTTGCATACCTCCTCTTCCTCCCTCAAGCCGCATTAACCATGAGCATTGCGTCCTGCTCCATTTCCTGAATTGCTCTCTGCCACCCAGGTATGGAAGATCATGACAATGCAGACTCTTCCCCTGTGCTCTGACCAATTTTCCCGTGTGAAAACATAAACCAACTGGTAAAGGGAAACAAAAGACCACTACTCGCACTGCAGCAGCAAGACCTGCTGGCGGAAAAATGAAAAAAGCCAAGACACTTCAAACGATGGGGCTAAGTTTGAGACCGCCCTGCACAACCGACCGATGCCACCACACATCAAAGCACTGCCTTTCCTAGGAAGTGAACACTAGCCTCTCTCTTGCTAACGTCCTCCTAAAGCAGAGCCCTCTTCTGCACAGGATGGGCAAGAGAAACCTTTCACTCCCAACGCCTCGACCAGCACCGCACAATCGCACACCGAGCTCTCAAGTGTGACTACCCCAAATGGGACTACATGCTCTCCAAAGCTAAGGTTTGGCCTCTGCTGCTTTGCTGGATCTGAGTCTTAAAAGCGGGAAGACAGACCCCCAGAACTCATGTCCGCAGCAGGTACCAAAACAGAGGGAGAAGGCTGCACAGATGGAGGAAAATATGAAATTAAAGCAATTCCCGACTGTCACAGCATGACCTTGGACAAATTGCATCACCTCTTTGTATTTTGTTCTTCCTTCCTCCTCCCCTCTAAGCACACACCCATATCCACTTCTGTAAAATTCAGATTATAACACCTATGTCATAATGACTGTGTGAGGATTAATTTAATTGATGTTTGCTAAGCGTACAGCAATCCTCAGGTGGAAAAACACTACATGAGATAGGATGTCCAGCTTCACCAAATAAGCACCATGCTATAGTCATGGGGAAAAACAATGCCAAAGAAGGGAGAACCGGAATCTGTGCCAAGCTCTCAGCAAATACACGCTAAAGAAGAATCTGTGCCAGCACCAGAAATCTAAGCAGACAGCAGTGCGGAAGGCCAGGTAACAAGGAGATTCAGCTGATAACAGCTCAGATAAAACACCTACAGAAGAACCAGGTGGCATAGGAATCTAGGAATCTAGGTGTGTTCAGTAAAACTGGTAGGGAAAAGCTTTTTTTTTTTTTCCCCCATGCATTATTTAAAATTTCCAAAATCTTCCCTAAATCATGCTGAAGGAAAAACTTATTTGGGCCAGTTTAAGTGTTCCATCTTCAGAAATGAAAACAAGGTTAAATTTTTGAGTGAGAATGAAGTACTTTCTACCACAAATGTATAATCAAGCAGCAACACCCCCCCATCAGAAAACATCACAATTTTCCACTCTGTTCCAACGTGAATTTTGTCAACATCAACTTGACTTCAAAAGTCATTGATTTTGCTGATACAATGTCTCCCAAAAGGAAAATTTTCTATTGATATTTTCTAATCATCACTTCTAGTTTAGAGTTGTGGGATCAAATTTTTACCACTGTAAGACCATTCTCCCTCTCTCTGAAGATGATAAATTCCCTTCTATGTATTCAGAGTACACCGAGCGCGCCTTAACATGCAGTTTAAATCCAGAACATTCTCTGTGCTGCTAACCTTAGAAAAAGATAGCGCTTCTGTCTCTTTTTGCTGGGAACAGCTACATACTGCATGATGCCCTCTGAACGATTTGGTCAGTATCTTACAAATCCTGCCCCAAGCATCCTCCCTTCTCACAGCACTATCCAGCTTGCTTTGTGCCGGTAAGCTGCTGCCATCCATCCATCCATCCCGGAGGAGGCAGTTCACCATCAGTGTTGTTTCAAGATATGAGGTTTTGGTTTTTTTTCAGGTGATTTACACAGGAAAAAAAAAAAGCTATAGAAATGAGAACCCCCTGATTATCCCGATGTTTTGTATTACTATGTATTAATCACTCTCCTCTCCAGAGATGCCATTGCTGATTTGAGACTCTATTTTCTTTTCTTTAAAGGTATCTCCAGACCATCTTAAAGAGCTGAGCAGGCTTGGAAAGATAAGAAGAAAAATATGCCTCTAAAGACGCTTAATGCTCAATTCTGAGTGTGTAGAGGTGCTCACAAACTCTAAGCCCTGCAAAGGACCGAGAGGTTCAGTTCCATTCAGTGTGTATATATTTACTCTTATTCACAGCATTACAGAACTACTGTCCTTCCAAAAGAGATATAATAAGGAGGTAGGCTTTCTGTGACAGTGCGCTCTGGCGCATTCATCCAGCAGTTTAGCAGAACAATGCAGAGATGGAGTCAGCAGCTAAAGAAAAGAGCCATCGTTTAAAAGCTCTAGCATTAATAGCTGTTCTGCAAACCCTATCACAATGAAGCCAGGGGAGAATAATGAGGAAAAAGGGAACAGGGCGGTGTGAGGGCCACAGAACTGGCTGAGATTCAAACAATAGCTACCATATTAGAAGACAATCACGAGAGCGTTAATCTGGGGTATTCTCTAGCAGCAAAGGACATGACAACACAGACCTCGAGGAACGGTCGCATGACACTCCCCGACAGCTGAACTCCTCACTGCCCACCTTCTCTCTGTCGCTTTCCACCCCAAAATCCATGGGGTACTCCTAGTTGTGCTGTGGCCACCGCTCCGTATGCGGGGCCACCATCATCGTACTACCCGCAGAAACGCAGCCTCAAGAGCGTGAACCTACGGATGAGGTAGCAGAGCCATTCTCCCCCAGCCCCAAGCGAAGGTGGAAGGCTACGAGAGCATCGACAGAGTTGTTAATAAATGCAGGTACCTGTGAGCAGGCTTACCAGTCCCAGTTTTAACCTAGCTGAGATGCCACGTTTACTCTAGAGCCCATGCTGCTCCGCTCGCCGCGTTGCTTGTGACCCCCACGAACACCACGCTAAGGGACCCTAGCGCCGCTGAAGGCGCAGCCATCCCCGAAGCGGGGAGAGGAGAGGCAACAGGATGAAGGATTAGTAACGCCGCTGTGTGAAGGGAAGAGCAGCCTGCAGTAGCCAAGCTGAAATGAAAGGAAATGCTGAACGTGTTTCAGGGTAGTCAAGTGGAAGAGCTGAAGCCGCTCGCATCACGTATGACTTAGATACTTTATGTACAGGATTGTGGGAAGATCCCTTGTGCCCCACGTTCCCTGCTTGGATTGGGTAAGAAAGCCAGTAAATGCTGGGACTGAGCCATTTGGGTTAGATTCTGGAAGCTGGTAGATGACACCTAATGTGCCCAGAAAAATTGTTAACTTTTTATGAAGTTTGGCGCTGTTAAAGACTACCCCTACACCCCACCCCAAATGCCCAGGATAACATCCTGGTCTTCCCACTTAGTTATATTTTCAAGTATTTATCAAATATGATTAGCTACTCCACCCCCACCCCCACCCCGGCCTGGCCCTGATTTTTTCTCCTCCTTATTTCTTTTCTTGACACTCCCAGCCCAGCACATGCCCAGCCGCTGCTGGGATCTTTCCAACCCAATCCATTTCTATAGGCAGAGGCCCAATAAAGCCTCTGTGGAAATGCTTAAGCGTGTTGCCCGTAAATCAATGCATCCCCTCAGCTGACAGTTTCCGCAGAGAATGAGCAGGCAGTAATAGTAAACGTTTCTTCAAGCTTCCCGGACTGGTAGTGCGCTCCTGCAAGCGATGCCCCACGGGGACAACCACCTTTCCCCCCCATCCCTGTCTCCTTTCAGCATGACATCACGCTGCGATCAGGACGCAGACCCAAACGCGTTCGCCAGATTCCCTGGGGGGCTGCTACTTCGCACCCAGGTAAATCCACCGCTGCGAGCGTTTCCAGGATTATGGGGCAGCAGACAACTTGAAAAGGTCTATCACAAACTGATGTTTACATTATGAATCCCATGTCTCCACCTTCTTAAGGCTCCCTACCATCTCCCTGTTTGTAAGCAACACACAGTTGTACCGGCAGCAGAATCTGTAACAAATACCATCAGCGACACCAGTAGAACAAGCAAAGGAAACAATTGAATTAATGGCTGATATTTTTGTGTCCCTGTAATCTTCCTCCCTTCTTCCCCACAGAGGCCTCTGAAGGGAGCTGCCAGAGCCCTGACTGCAAAGGAGAAGTTACACGGATAAGGAGCCACTTCAAAATGACACAAACCTGTTTTATCTGTCAATCAAGGTGGGGGATGAACAGTCGTTTAGCAACAGTGTCACTGAAATTATATTGGTTTGCTTTTGAAGTACATAAATATTTGATTCTCTCGTCAACTTTCTGCTTCTTCCCTTGTTTTAAAACAGAATCTCACAGATTTTAAAATAAATTCATAGTTTTGCTTTTTTTTCCTCAGTCACGTTCAGCTGGTTTGAAAAAATACCTGAGTGTCTCTGTATGTAAAAGAATTGGCATATATCCTGCCTATAGCCGATAAGAAAAAAACCCAAAAAACCCAGAAGGCGACACAGAATATACTGGCACTGGAATATGGCACGTTTCTATGCCTATTCAGCTGTGGAGTTTTTCCTTTAAAACCAGAGGAGGCCAATCTCAGGGAAAGGCCTGCAAGGCTCCCCCACTTGCCCATGCAATGCTGGCAGTAGCCACGAACCTGCTCTACCCGACCCACAGGTGGGCACCCTGAACTTGAGCTTCATGCATGGGTCTGCACCTCTGAAGCACAAGGACTGTTCACAGCAAGAGCTCTGCTCCTTCAGGGGTCCCAGGCTGCCCAGGGGCTTAGCAGGCTAGCCTGGGGAGGAAAATCAGTAACATAAGCCATATTAACCAAGCCAATTAATGAGCAGCTGCAGGTGGACCTTTGCAACAGGAAGACGGACAAGTCCCTCAAAACTTGTCCCAAACGGAGAACAAAAAATTGTTTTGTTTTAAAATCTTAACAAAGTTACATATAGGAAACACTGCTGGATATGCTTGTCTTATGTAGACTAGGGGAACAGATCAGCTGTTTACACCAGCACTCAGTGTTTTACATTTCGGAGGCTGGCTAAATCTAAAAACTCTTTTGTGTCCAGTCTACATGGCAGATAGTAGCCTATTGCTCTGAATCAAAACACCTGCTGCCTTAGTTCGGGTGCTAGAGACAATCTTTTGCTACTGAGAGTCGTAGGTAACTCGTGTCCCCAAACTGGCAAGGGGGAATGCATCATTACATGGGTTATTTTTGTACACGAGCAAATCCTGACTACTGCCTGCACTGTGCCCTTACGGATATCATAACAGTCTCGTGCTCCATAAGCAAAACCTCACATCTGTATAAAGGATTTATAAACATTAACCCAAGATTGTGAGGGCTTCTGAAAAAATGGATGCTAGATGGTATCCATGGTCACATTAACAATGAAGCAGGGTTTATCACTTAAGAGTTTGCCCTCAAGGGTACACAACTGTTTAATGCTTTAGAGAAAAAAAAAACAAACAAAAACAAAAAACCAAAACAACAAAAACCACACAAGCACGGTCTTAAACTGGGTAAACCTCAGGATTTCTGCTTTGTGGGAATCTCTACTGTAGGAATGTTGCAGGAATTTCCTACTGTGCAATTTGGGAAAGTCGCTGCCGAACGAGAAGGGTACAGGGCACAAACACGCAACAAGGCAGCTTCGGGCTGCAGTTCCACCATAGTTTTAACCATTGCTGCAGCATCACCTTTGGCCTGTCTCTAGCCACACGGTCTTACCTGCTCCCTTCTCAAACCCTCTCCTGGGCAAGAATAGGAATTCATTAGCTCTGACTTACATCGGTTAAAACTATTGTGAAGCAGCATCCTTGGAGATCACAGTGCTCGGTAAAATACACTTCTGAACAGCTTGCCCTGTGAGCTGGTTTCTGGCAGCTCCTGTACAGTGGAGGATTGTAAGTTTGCTGAAACCAGTACTTTCTGTGAAGTGTTTTGATTTCAACAAAATGGTATTTGCTAATGAGAACCTGTTGCAGTGGAAAACTCCCAACTGTTCTCTCTGGCAAAAAAATGGGGGGGAAAAAAAAGAAGAAAAAACCCACTGATACTCTTGTATACAAAAAGATGTTTCCAGCTTGGGAGGGGGGAATCAAATATTTGTTCTTTTAACAGTGGACATTTGGAGCAGCGAGGAACAAGGTAATTTCACATGTTCCTGTGAACAAGCTGCTGCAAACAGCTTCCCTAGATAATAAGTAGAAACGAGCGAGAAGAAACGGATAGCGGAAGATCTATAATAGTGCAAAGAAATGTGTGATCAACTGGGGAATTCCTCTTTGGAGCCTTGTAGAGAATATCGTATTTGCCAGACCAGATCAGACCACTGGGCCAATCAAGTGCAATTTAAGCATTAAGCGTAACAGCTTGATAAATCTAGGTCAATGCACCTACACGCAGGTACAAGTTTAATACCACTTCATTAGCAGGGCTGCAGCACCTAACACGGAGCGCATCTACGTGTCCTGGAAGAGAGAAACTATTGGCATTTATGGGATTGCACAATTAAATCAAAGAGTTTCTCTTAACAGGCAACCAGAAATTGGTCCCACTTTACAATTTCCAGTCTGCAGCAGCAGACGGTGCTGACGCTTCAAATATAAGTGGAAAACAGTACTGCAACACTCCTTTGGCCAGTGTGCAACACCCTGTGGGAGGAGGCTGGAGAGAGAAGAGCTCTGCCTTTTTGAGCCCTTGCATTCAATCAGCCTTCACTGGAAATATATTATCTTAGCATGCAGCAGACCCACAATTATTGGTAGATGTTCTCAAAAACCAGCGCTGCCCTGTTTAAATCTGTCTTGGCACCTTGTGGCTCTGCCACAACCCGACACAAAGCAGGATTTATACCTCTGCATTTGCTTCAGCTTATTACAAAAGGACTTTGCTTCTGGGACTCACTCAATGAGCAGAGAAACCCCAGGATTTTCAGGTGTGCTTGTAGGATTTTGTCTTCACAGGGGGCCTAAGGAAGACCACGAGACCCTTGACCAACCTGGCTGGGATCGGGAGATGGTTGGGGCGGGGCTCTGCTCTCCTGAGACTATAGAGATATGACAAGGCTCTTTATTATAAAAAAAATATAATTGACAGTGCTAGGTCAACAACATTCGATCCCCAGTTCCTTCCCCCACAAGTGAGAAGGGTAAAGTTTTCTTCTGCTCCTTCCCTGGCCACCACCTGTGACCGGTCCAGGCTTCCCTCTGCACTAGTCCCAGGGCCATGCAGCCACTTCTGTGAAGAGCCCTCTCTGTATCATGATCACTGGTGTCCAAGTGTAGCTTAGAGTTGTTCATATCAGCTGCAAGCCAGCTTGCCCAGGTGTGCCTATACTACACAGAGACCTCTCCCAGGATGGCAGTTGAGACATACATCAGACCAGGACTAATGGAGGTCTGCTGGATACTTCCACCACAGAAAGTTGTGTGCCACCTTCCACCACGCTTGCAGAATTGCAGTACACTTACATTTTGGCAGCCACCCAACACACACAGAGAACAGTAAGAAATACAGGTGCACAAGAGACATAACGTGTTGTCAGACCCTAGCAAGGTCAGGGCAAAACCTACTTGTAGTCAAGACCCAAGCCAAAATCTGCCTCTTCCGTTGCCCTGTTGTAGACCTACCCAGCCTTTCCTCAGAAATCACTTTCAAGGGCTGTTAACACAAACCCAGACTTAATACAAGTGCAAAAAGCTCTATAGGCATGTAATAAATCTTTTGGAAAAGTGGTCTGAGAGATCTAATCAGCTGAAAGGCAATCCTTTACTGAGGCTGCCAGATGCAGATGAACTCTGGAGGGCTCGCTGGCTCTAGAGATGTCCATCCTAATCCACCCAACCTGCGTTGCCAAAGTCTCATCAGACCAGGCCTCCGAAAATCCTGGCTAGCAGCCCTTCCACCTATTTCCCACAAGGTTTTTGTGACCCAGACTATTATAATCCAAAATGCCCCATTCACTTGAATTAGCCCATAATCCTTCGAAGACAGCTTTATCTATACAATTGCCTTTTCTAGACAATACCTGTCTATAGAAAATGAGGTTCAAAAGTCTTCATGTGCTTTGCTCTAACATACATGATGACATTCTGGAAGTTCTTCCATGTTGGAAGAGTATCTGACTGAAATGAGAACAGTGGATAAAGAGAGGGAACGCTTCCTACTCCTCTTATAATAATAACGGCAGCGCTAAACCCAGTGAAATACTGGACTACAGAAAGATGGCCTTGGCAATAATAAGAACAAACTGCAGGCTAAAATTCTCGTCTTGAACACACTTCTTCCAGAAGCAGGACTTGAGGATTTGGCAGAGCCTGTATGACACACAAGCTGAGGGAACATCATGGAAGGAGCTGCAGTAGGAGTGATGGTAGGTGCAGGAATACAAGCAAGGACAGAGTCTGAGTATAAGCACTCTTGTTCTCAACTCTCTCTCCCCAAACAGAATATCCCTCCAGTGCCCTCATCAGTCAGGTTTCTTACATAGGTCAGACATCGTGGAGCCAATAACAGGAAGGCTTTCACGTGCATATATATGCCTGTGCATTCGTGGGCTGGGAGTGGGACACGCTAAGAAGCGGCCAGAGGCAGCACTGGGCTTTGGGTCTGGGGAATAGCAGTCAGAGCAGGACAGGACGGCAAGCACAGGGCTAGCAAGCTCAGATGGCACAGGGGTGCTGGGAGACAGAAAATGGACTGAAGGTAGAGTTGGACTTGGGGAGAAGATTGTAGCTTATTTCAACTTGGCTTCGCCCTCATCCTTATCTTTTTCCCCTTTTTTTTTTTACTGTGTTTTCTGCTTTCACCTTGTATCTCTCCTCAAACTGCATGGTAAAAAGTACTGCATCCCCACACCTGTGCTCCACTCCCTTAATTCAAAGCCCACCTTCATCACCATACCATGCCAATCCCTGACAAGCCCTGAAAGGCACAGATCCTTCAACTCTCATGCAGGCATCACCTAATGAAGACATCTATAAATACGGGCACATTAGCGCTCACCATCTGGCTGTGCCTCTTGGTCGGCTCTGCTCCCCACAGATCAGTGGGCATGGAGACCACCGCGGCCAGCCAATTATTCCTCCATCTCCTGCTCCAGCACTCACGGGCATGGATGCCCTCAGCAACACAGCTCCTGGCTGGTAGATGAGACCATGGGCTAAGCAATGACAAAACTGTCACTGCAAAATGAGAAACTAAAATAGTTAATCTTCTCCAAATAATTTGTCCATTTTCCCCCAAAAAAGCATGATGTACAAAGAGCATAAATCATCACCAAACTGTGTGTTTAGGAAGGCAAAATAGCACTCCTGCTGACATTTTCCTGCCTTCCTACATTTTTCCCCCCTATTTTTTCCTGTGATCCTCTGCCTGTTCCCAAGTGCCATCACAGTCACCAGGCCAAGCTCTCAGAGAGGTGCCTGTGCATGGAAAAGTTCACTGAACTGCCACAGCACATTTTGCTCCCTGAATATTCTGTAGCCACAGGGCACCTAAGAAGATTGTATTTTCTTTGAAGTACATGAATATTTGATATGCTCCCTCCCTTCCTCCTCGCCTTAATTATTCTCTTATTTTGAAACACCATCTTGCATGCAGTATTTAAATAAAGCTGTTTTCAGAGCCACAAGCAGCTTGAAACAGTCAAGTCTCTCAAAATATATTGCAAATGCTGTTCGGCACATAAGCAGCAGAGAGCAAGGGACAACCTGGGGAATCCATACAGGATGGGGTTACAGGGGCAGCCTTTGCCTTCTGAGGGCTTGGGCTCCCTTGCCAGATGAATCCATGCACGTGAGAGGAGACACAGGATCTCAGTCTGTTCCCCAGCCATCCCATGCAAACCGCTGAAGGGTCTGCCACAGTGAACTTTGCTCAGGAAGGTGTCTGAAAATGCAGGGGATGCAGCCAGTTAGAATTGAAGTGGGCAGTGAGGGCAAAACACTGAAAGTTGCAATTTTCAAAAACAACAGCTATTGCAAGGCAAAATAGAGAATGAAAACACATACAGTTTTCTGTATATATAATTTTATACATATGAACACATGTGTACATAAACACATATAAAAGTTCAGAGGTTTTGTGTCACTCAGCAACTCTACAGACATACATGGCCAGATCACGCAAAGTCTTTGCCAAGGTCCACCAGCTGCAAGGATTTGTCCTTGCCAGGTTTTGAGAAGCCTGCTTTATGGGACATCTGAGAGGTTGAGCAGGATCTCATTTGCTTTGAGTCATGACATTTTGACACCAAAACTTTAGGTGATCCAAAGAACCCCTGGGCACCTGTACACGTAGTGACCCAAGAGGCTCTAACGCAGGTCATGAGGTAGGATGCTGCACACCTCAAGCACGCTGCTGCGCGGCTTTGGGTTCGTAGCTGTGACACCACACACTGGGCTGCTTTTTCCTTGGGGAACTGATGTTAACGGGGATAGCCGCACTTGCACCGGGTGAGGGTGCTACAGACCTGGCAGCTGTTCCAGCTGCTTGAGTGATGTCGCCTGGATTGTTTGGAGGTGCTTCCCTGAACAGCCGAGAGAAAAGGAAACGAAGCGTGCCTCTGTGCAGGTCAGGGGAAGCCACGCACCGTAAACCTTCGTGCAGGTGGATGAATAGCTGTGCCCACAGGTGCTCAGGAACAGGGCAAAGAGTAAACATGCATATTTGAACACTCATCCATCTCTATTTACCAAAAATGAGTAATCATTCTAATACCACTTTTAACTTTGCAGAGGCTTATATCAGACACAGCAGGTAGCTGTGAGGTTGTAAAAGGACTGCCTGCAAATATCAGGGCCGAGTGTCCTGAGATTTGGTTGAGGCTTCCCAGTTGAGGTGGAGTAATCCCCAAGGCACTCTGCTGGGAACTTGCATGTGACCAATAACAGGGGCATAAGACAACTTCCCAAAACTGCCTGGGGGAGAAAGGCATGCTCCTCAGCTCTTGCCTCTTGAATCAACCCTTCATCATCATCTGCAGAATATTTTGTGCTCTTATTACCTTGTAAAAATCTCCCTGCACTGTCCCCGTCCCTTGCCTATAAAACCTCAGCAAAGGTGAAAGCTGATGCGAGGAGGAACCTTTAACCTAATGGAGAGATGCTTATAGAGAGCTGGAAAGGTTACTAATGTCTCTCTGTGCTTGAATATATTTCCTTTTTTTGCGATGAAGATCTCTAACACCATATTCCCATGCCAATGCTGGTCAGTAATTCTGGGTGAAAAGAGGTAGAATTTTAACTGGGTCCTACGCAAGGGCCGGGGAACACATTTTTGAATGAACTGAAAGATACATCCAAATGCAACCTTTCAAAGGCAAGAAGAAAGAGTCCCTTAAACAAGTTTCATATGCAGAAAAAAACACCCTACAAACAGCTTTACATTGCAAGGACACATCACACTCCAGTTGCCTGATGAGGCACAGGGGTTGCAAGTTTCACACTTTAACTTTGTACAGCCAAGGTGACCCTCTCCTCTCTCCCACGCATTAACCAAGCGACAGGACTAACACGATACGTGTGCCAGCAGCTACAGAAAGCAGAGCTAAGACTACAGCATGGCGAGTACTCTGACAGAAGCAGGGAGCACAGTATTTATTTACTGCCTGTCTATGTCTAGCCTGGATGGGATGCTGCATCTCCATAACCATTATGAACTGCTCGTTAGACGTTAACAGAACAGGACTTTGTTGCGATCAGCTCAGATGACCTGATAGGAGAAGGGGCAGCAAGCGGCCTTGGAGAAATCCGAAGTGGAAGAGAAGCAATGGCAATCAGCTGCTGCGACAGTTACAGTCAGTAATGAGTTGTCTGGCTACCGTACGCCACTTCTGCTTTAGGAGCAGAGCCACATGTCGGGGACTCCATACTGTCAGCTGTTCACAGAGAGATTGATTTAACATGAATGTCTATGGCACAAGCTTTGGCAAAGGAGGAATTCCCCTCCTAGCTGCCAGGCAGCCACAGCATAAAACAGGGTGGTTACCAGTGACCAAACAGCCGGCGTGGCTAGTGACTTCTTGGCAAGACCCACATTGCAACGCAGCTTTATTAAACATAACAAGCTTAACGCCGGGGAAGATTTCGAAACTCTCGTGCACATGATGCATGTGGAAAAAGATTCAGAAACAACCATCTCCTCAATGGCAGTGGAAGCAGAGCACCCCAGCCGTAACTGCAACCCTGCCTAGGAGCACAGGCAAGAGCGCGGCTCCAAATAACCACTGCAGCCCTGTTTACTTCACCCTAGTGCTGGTGGGGAAGAAAATTGCGAGTGGGCAGGTTCCCCTCCCAGGAAACACAGTCTGTAGGAGAGAAAAGAGATGGTCTCTCTGACGGTCCAGAACCAGGATAGCAAAGAGAAAACCTTCAGGGGAAATTGCAGTGTTTCTTCCTGGAATGAGTCTGAGCTCTGAAATCAGCACAAAATACATGAGATTGAACACTTGCAGGCCTGGGCCTGTTATTGAAGTAATCTTGGGTGGAAAACAAAAAACAAATCCTGAACTTGTTTACCTTAAGAAATAGATTACTGTTATTCTCCAACTTAGTTGGCTGGAATTACCTACAGAAGTTCAGCCACAAGAGCCTTCTCTGAAAAGTGTAAAAGCTGTAAAATATCTTTTCATAGCATTTGTTCCTCTCTACATCCATCCCATCTACACAGCAGAGTGATTAACATGACCATTCACTACATTTTAGAAAAGCTGAAAGACATGCTGATTTTATAACTAAAATCTTCTTGCTCCATCTTCCCTTTTGGGTACATATGATTTACAAAGAAGGTAGTGTGGCTTCCAGGTCCCAGGATGAACTACTGGTCTGAAAGTGAAGGGGGAATAAAAACCACAAAACACTCCTATCTTCTGGATATGCAAAGTGACAGGAGCTTTCCTGGAGTCAGGAAGGAACAAGCAGCCAGTCCCAAGGGACTCTGCTTACTCAGCCTCTATACAAAAATGAATTATATTTTGAAAATCTGCAGCTATATTTTCTTTCTGGGAAGCCTCCTGGTCATCATTGGGAATCAAAGCTAGAGAGAGAGGGACTGCAACTGTATATCGAGAGCATGGCCAGAAACAGCAATGGGGACAGAGGGAAGAATTTTCCCAAAATGGGTCACTTTTTTTTTTCCCCAGGGGTATGTTTACTCAGGTTTCCTCAGCTCAAAGCACCAACCTAATTCACACCAAGAAAGAGTAGAGCAGAAGGCAACTATAAGAAACAAGCATGGTTGTGGAGGTGGGTGTTAAAACACATACAGCCACGTGCCAAACTCACATTTGTGATCCTGCCAGACTTGTGTGGCACAAAACTCCCACAGAGGAGGGAAAAAAAAAAAAAAAAAAAAAATCAAGACAGACCAGGCTTCTTGCAGCATGCGCTTCATTCAGCATTTCAACGAGGAGGCTCAGGGGTGAGATTTTGGGCTTCTTTGCCTCTCTTAACAAAGAGGATCACGGTTTTTTTCATGTGGGGGTGAGCTGGAAGGGCGTGCTGGGGCACACACAGACACGCATGTCTGTACAGCATCTCGGGGAAAAGGGGCAGTAGCCAGCTTATCCTTCTGCCTGTTGTCAAACAGATAATTGTTCTAAAACAGCTGTGCCAGACAATAGCATCTTTAATGGCCCAGCTTAAATGCGGTCGTGACAGAAATCATAATATTTTTTAATCTCCCTTTCCCCAGACTTCCTAGAAATTCATTTTTAATGACTGCAGTTGGCTTTCATTTTTGCTCTTGTTTTTAATTCAGATAACTTCTTGTGTCATGCAACTTCCCTATCCCACCCACAACACCCCCTGTAAATGAAAGACTTAAATATTTCAAATGCAACACTAACATCAATTGCTAGCAGAACCAATGGGATAGTCTGGTTCGCCAATTCTTGCCACCTTGTTCTGGGACTGATCAAAGATCCCACATGACCAACAGGTAAAGACTGTGGACAGGGTTTGATCCACCCCTAAGGAATTTTGATATAAATTCTCCCTTACCATCAAGACCCAAGCAGCACATGTTCCCCCCCTGCCAGCCCCGACTCATCTTCAAAAGTTTCGATCCAAAGGAGTAAAGTGAGATACCGGCAATTTTTGACATTTGAGGTCAACTGATTGTTCCTGCATAGTATCACACCTGTATGGTTATTTTCTGTTGCTGCACATTTAAACAAAGGTAGGAAAATGACTGTATTTTCTCCAGAGTTTCAAAAATGCATAATTTAATTGTTCATTCACAAACAACCATTTTCGGAAGTTCCTATGTAAGCGTTAGGAAACATTTACCACTGAAATTTCCGTGCATTAAAATACTTACTACTTTTCATAGAAGAACTAAATTTACAACAAAGCTCCCTCAATGCTCCTCCTCCTCTGCCCTGCAGCACCCCACGATCTCCCAGTCCAGGGTTCCCTCATGCATGTAATTCTGGATGCTTATCCCAGACACACAATATTGGCCGTCACCACAGTCCCCTGGTCTAAATTTGTCCATTTTTTCAACCCTCACTTGTTTGCATGTGTGACTTCACACCTCTGAATCCTCTGCTCCATTTTAGACAATAGAATAAAAATGCTATAAAGCCTAATTTATTTTCATTGCCTCATACATGGCTAAATTTGGCTCTTGGGTCCAATGCATCCTTTTTTTGTTACGTATTTCACATTGAAGAAAGCAAAATTCATACCTTCTCAATGAAATTTTCATGAACTATGCATTGCCTGGTGCTATATATTCAGCAATATTAACTACTGCAGATTCAGAAGGCTTCCCTCAGCCCCAGGAAGGACAAAATTTATTTTTACATACTAAAGAAATTTACATTTCCAGAAAATGCTATGGTCATCTCAGAATATGAATCAGTACCCCCGCTGGAGGTCATGATCCTCGAGCAGAGGAACATATCCATCACGCATCAACCAACCACATCGCTTGGCATTTAGGCACGGCAGTGTTTAAATCAGCCCCTCAGAAACTAAACTCCTTATTGCTAAACACTTAAATGGTTGGCCTTATAGATTCAGTCCAAATGCCTGACTGGTAGTTGCTGGGGCTACAAAATGAATGGTCCCATCCTCACACATCTTTCCAGTGCTCAGCATCCCGCTGCACAAGCGGGACTTTGCAACTCCATCTTCAGCATGAATTTGCTCAGAGGCTGAATAGGTGGGGGAGAGGAAAGCATCAGGAGTGAACTTAAAACATGACTATACTGTAAAATAAGATGGGCTGGAACTTGGGGTGCTGAGCACCACCCTATATCTCTGGAGATAATTCAGGATCCAAGATGTGGACAAATGAAATGGCTAATTTGGCAATGAAAGAAAAAAAAAAAGGCAAGAAATTGAGTTTCTGAAAGATAAGCTGGGTTGTTACAATTGGGTTCCTTTATGTACTATCTAAAATAGTTACCTATTACAAAGCCTCTGATTTCAGTGATTTAGGTCAGATTTAGCATGAGTTCAGTGCCATATCCATATACCACATTGCTGGATTAGAGTGAAGTCAAAACAATACCACCTGAAAATGGGTAGCATCAGAGAGACACTACCTGCTAAAAATCTCATTCCAAAACTCACATCATCTGACCTGTCACTTTGTCAGGAATAACAGGAAGAGAAGGTTTAAAAAACAAAACAAAAGAAGCCATTATTGGAGCAATGCTACAAACTAATCAACACAAATTATGGTTTACTAAAACCTCTCTTTCATCAAGTCATGAGAGACAGACAAAAGCAGCCAGGTCCAGCGAACCTTAGAAAAGGAACAGGACTGGTAGTTGATGGTCTTCAATGAAGGGCACTCTCTTTGGCACTGATCTGCATCCAGGACTTGGATGTTGGCACCTCCTTTTAGAGGACCTCAGGGTGGAAGTTTTACTATTCTTGGAGCATGGGGAACCTAGATATAATTTATTTTTGCTCTTCTATTAGCACCCAAGAGGCTTTTAATGAGAGGTCCTTGTTGCACTTCACCTACACATGGTCAGGTACAGCCCATCTGAAACAGGAGTAGCTTAGATGGGCAAAACTGCCAAGAAGTGGAAAAAGAGCAAAACATAACTCCCCAATTTACAGACAGGAAAACAAGGCATGCAAAGCCTCATTGCCCTGTACAGGATCCCACAGGAAATTTGGGAGAGAGCTCAGAACTACACTTCAGAGCCTGTGCTAGGATACCCCTCTAAGGGTATCCTAGGGATCTGTGGGATGCCGAACAGGGAGAGCACCCAATGACGGCAAGAGCTTCGTGAAGGCAGCTCTTCTGCAGAGACGTAACCGTATTTGATTCACAGAAATGTGTGACACTTTGGGCGAGCTACGGCCATCAACAGAAGTGCAGGCGTGAAACTAAAGGGGACCAAGAGATGACTAAATTAGGAGGCAGCTGGTTTGGGGGAAAAAGGCAGCTCTCCCTCCCACTGTGGTGGAGAACCTGTGGGTTCCACGGCCACAGGAGGCTGCCAGGTCAGATACCATGACTGGATAATTTTGGGAGAAATAACAATGTTGAAAGCCATGTTGAACAATTGTGAAGGGGAATTCAGGGCATCAGGGCCTGGAAAGGGAAGGAAATAAATGCTTTCCCCGTTCTTGTACGGTGTTGTACAATTAGGCAGATGCGCATGTTCTCTTCTGAAGCGTGCAGGGTGGGCTGTAGCATGTGTATTAGCAATGCTGTGGCATTACACGATGCAGGGAGGGACAGCTGGGCCACGTGGACCCAATCCAAAAAGGGATATTCTACCTTCCCCCCATCAAGAGGGTAAGTGAGAAGGGAGGAAAAGCAAGAAGAGCAGGAGGAGGAAGACGAAAAGAGCAAAAGAAAAGGTAAGGAGCGGGGGAGAACAGAGACTAGAGAGCCAGGATAAACAGAGGGAAGACAGAGCCCTAAAGGATTTGATTTAAAAAGCCACTCAGCAGTGACGCTGCAGACCACATCTCTGTATCCAAATGACTGAAAGCAAATGACAGGTCATGCAGCAAATGCCCGTGCCTCTCGGGTGGCACTGCCTGCCCCCTTCCCACCCCAAAACATGTAGGATCAAAGCTCTCCACCACCGCTTGCCCCAGCAGGCAAGGCAGGGACTAGCATTTGATGTCACCGAGGTGGCCTCCCGTCAGTCAGCACTGCACCTCCTGCACCCCACCGGGGCTCCAGCCCATCCATTAGAGCCAGCAGCACAGCTCCCTCTGCTCCCGGCCACTCATGACTGACGGGGACCATGGCACGAGCGGAGAGACGGCAAGGGAAAAAAAAAAACATCAGAAAGGAAGGTGGTGATTTCATACAGCATGCAGGCAATGGGCAAGGTAGGGAAGGGGCAGGAGATTAAAGCACCCAGGCTACACAAGCGAGCTGCTGACACGGTCAAATGAAACAAGGCAGAATTAAGACCAGTTTGCCCCAGTCCCGGAAGGTTTCACAGGTTTACACACACAGAGAAAGCAGGGGCTGAGTTAGCCACAATTCTGTCCTGTGTTGCTCATAAAACACAAAGCTTGATTCCTTATGTTTTACAGAAATCCTGGTTTCAAAATATGGAAATGGGACACGCTTCACTCACCCTCAGAGAGATACAGGAATGCCCTTAAACAGCACAGGAGAAGGGCTGGAGAGGAAGATACTTCAACAGAAAGCACAGGGAGGATTCAGCTTTGCACCATGAAAATTCGATTGCCTCATTTAGACCTTGGAAAGCCCAGTGACTTAACTTAACCTGTATTTACTGAAAGCATCACAGGAACCAAAATTTATGGTTTGAAATGGGTCTGTATGGGAAAATGCTCCCAGCACCTATGAAATCCTTTTGCTACACAGGGATATCATTACAGGACTAGCTAAAAAAAAGAAGCGTCAACCTGCTGTATCGCTTCTTTGTGATTTTGGCTTTTCTTACAGTTTGGCCTCTACTGAGGCCGAACTACACTTGCATGGTGAAAAAAAATGGGATCACACAGAGTGAGATTCTTGCAAGCATCTCCTAAAGCCAGCCCTTTCCTTAAAATAATTTCTGTTTAGAGATAGCGTATCTCTTTACAGTTCTGTTGCTCTCTCCTTAGTAGGTCTTTCATACACATGAAAAGAAATATCTGATCAAATATATTCCTCTATCATGGCTTTGAAAATATTAATTAATATATAATCATATCTGCAGAAAAGAGTTAATTGAAATATTGAATAACTACAACTTTAACAGGATTGGAACATAATGCTTCAGACGTACTAAGCAGATGATTTATCCACCATGCTATACAAATTTTAGTTAACAGTTGGGCAAAGACTTTAGAGCTATTATTTTTAGCAATAGAAGGGTATTCCCTAGGTTGTGCCAAGGCCTGTGTGCTGAAAAGCATTGTGAAAAATCAGCTTATTGTGCGTTTTCTTCTACTATTAGAAGAAAAGGAGAAAAATGTGTCTGACATCGTTAATTGGGATCTTGTGGTAATGCAGCAGTATGTGCACAGAGAGACAAACGAAATTTCAGTGCAAATTTACTGACCCTAGCCAAGATATATCCAGGGAAGAAAATGGCTAAATGAATTGAATTCTGTGACATGAACCATGTATTACATTCCCGGGTGTCATATTAATTGTGCATGGTACCAGCAGGACAGTTGTAAGACAGGTACAATATGCCTACAGTCGCTGTTGAGGTTAACTACATAGCAAAGAGAGGTTAGCAATGAAACAGGTCTGAACTACAAGCCACCATCCCTACCTTCAGATTTTGCAAAAACTTGTTTATGGAGCTGAATTCCATGTGCAGGGTTTCCTTGCTGCAGCCATAGGCCAAAGTCTCAGACATCATTAAAAATCAAGGAAGTTGGAAGAAAGTTTACTCTGACCAAAATTATCCAGACATGGAAAAAACTCCAGTCAACCAAATTAACAACTTTGCTAAGATGCAAAGTTAAATCATGGACTAGGCTGGCAGAGGCTGGTGTTTATCACCAGCCTGCAAGTGGAAAATGAACTGATGAATCTCAGATGTGAACACAGGGAGTGGGATTCACATTACAAAATCAGCCACTCAGTACCAAACCTGGATTTCCTGCAGTTTTCCCTAGACACTGCCTTCAATTAATTCCCTTGGGACCCTGCATTAGTCATAGCTGCACGGCGTCTCTCTCCCTTTCCGTGAAATGAGAAGAATAACACTTCCTTTACACCAGGGGCATACACAGATAATCATCTCAACAGTTGTGATTAGATACGGTGATAATATGGGCAAAAGTACTAGAGAGCCCAAGGAAGACTGAACCACTCTCTGCAAAAGGAGAAAATTGATCTAAAGTGAGTGATGTGTCTGGCTTGGTATCCAGGAGTGAATTTCAAAAGCCCCCGCAAAAGCAAGGATGAAAAACTCTGCTGCAGAGACACATGTGCAGAATTCATGGGACTGTGCAAGTGTCCAACAGTTGTCATGTCTTCCATTCAGGTTTGTTTGGATACAAACATTTGCTTTGAAATTACCACTGGTATGTGCAGGTACACAAAGACAGAATAAAGGTATATAGCTACACTCATCCCAGATGCTCTTTTTTCTATCTGCTTTTGCAGTCAGTTCTCGTGGATCACGGGCTCCCAATTAGTAGATGAAAGTGCTGTTAAAATACGGATTGACCTAAACTTCTGAACAAAAGTTAAAATTGAACCCAGGACCTTGCCCCCAATATCTTCGGTATTAAGCAAAAAAGGTTTCAAAGGACTCTTACTTATTTGGTATTTACTACTAAAATCTTTCTACCTCAAATGTGAAAAATATACAAGAGGGTATCCCACTACACTCATTAATATGTGCAATTAATTTTTTTTCTGGCTCAAAAGATTTGGTTGCAAAGTCTAGAGAAGTTGCTGTATTTCATATGCTGATTCAAACCAGCCCCCCATGTTCCTGAAGGATTTTTGAAAGGAGGAAGTGTGTAGGCAGTATAAAAATTGCCCAAGCATGTACACGTCCTGAAATAAGGCAGAGCCGTAGGATACCAGGACTGTTCCACATTACTGAAGCTTCATATATTCTCTTTTGTCCTGAACAGACAGTCCAAAGCAATCAAGAGACCAGACATGTCTTTGCAGCTTTTCCTGGTATGTTTACAAAACCACAGTACGCCAAGGCTCCTGCCAGGGAAATCTCTGCAATGCCCTAAAGCCAGCTCATGAAATGATGCTTTGCTTCCCCAGCGCACCTTCTGTGCCGATGGGGATCCTAACCCTAAATACCTCAGTACGTACACAGGTAGTGCTGCAAGATGGTGCCCTCAAAATGATGGCATGGCCCAGGGCTCAGAAGAGACTACGTGCATGTAAGGATGGGAGGCAGCACCTCAGGTGGAGGATAACTCAATTTTAAATTGTAAGATAGTCAAGAAACAACATCAGAAAGAGATTCCTGTGTAACTTAAGACACATATCAAAGAGATGTACCAGACCACTGGAGATTGCAGAGCCCCAGTAGAGGTGCAGACATGGGAGGAAGAGAGAGTTCAGAGCTAATCTACATCTCAGCTCTCCCAGCTGGGAACACTGGGGAGAACAAGCACCAGAGCCCAGAGGGTCCTAAGAGCTGATCCCTTTCTCCAGCACAAAACAGTAATAGTATGAGAAGAGTTGTATAATTAAGTACTATGTAGTAATTGAATAATAACTACTTATGATTTATCTAATTACTTATTTCTGTTCCACAATGTATCAACCTACTATTTATTAATAGACAGCTAGACTTCAACGGAAGCAAACGGTCAGTGCCTCCCTTGGGCTATTGTTAAAGGCTGCTTTCATTTTTATTTGTGAAGACTGTTCATAAATAAGCCATCAAACCACCTACTGGGAGATGAAAAGTCTCTGTTTTGGATTCACATTTCCCCAACCGATCCCATGTGCTGTCACTGGCAATAGGAGTGGAGAGAGGATCAGACTTCAGTCCTGGGCAATAATTGCTCCAGACCCAAACCTGGTTTGTTTGGTTTTTTTTTTTTCCCTAAATGGATTCAGAGTAGCCTAGCCTTTGAGGAGACAGCAGGAAGACTTTGCACCAGCCTGCTCTGCTGGTGTGGACACAATCAGAAAAATAGCTACTGACTTGGGGTTGCCTGTCCCACCAGATTTCACAGCTTTAGTAGCAAAGCTAAAAACTGGAACTATTCATTTCACAACTGCAACCAACACTGGAGCTTCTGCCAGTGTTCCCACAGTAGCCAAATCTCCCTACCTCTGCCATGCCAGCACTAATAGATTAGTTACTCCCAGTAATACTTCATGACACTGATGACAATTTCTAGGGAACAAACTGAAAGTCTTTTCCGCAAGCCTTGCAAAACACAGCACATTTAGCAGAAAAGGAACAACCACAAATCCCAAGATTTTGGACTACAGGAAATCTGTATTCAATATACATCTGTATTCGGTGAAGCCATACCTTACTTTCTTGCCCTCAAACCCTGGAGGTCCATTAAGCCTAAGCCTAGCAGTATTTACATTTGGCACATTAACATGGCAAAGCCTTCCAGGAGCAGGCAGGCGTAGGGACTGGCGGAGGTGAGGCAGGAAGACAATGCTTCTGCTTCATTGAATGAGATCCCAAGCTGGTATGCTCTTAGATTTTTTTTTTTTTTTTGGTCCCCTCTTTTTTCTCAGAAGTTGATCCCTCCTTGCCAGGAACGTCCTAGGAATGAGGTCTTGCAGCGTCTGAAACCAGCAGTTGCACCTGGCATTAAAACACCTTTAAAACACTTCCCCTCCCATTGAATTACAGAACTCCTTCCTATTCCTCCACCCATAAATCACACACACAGGAGCTGTTGAGGGAGCTGGCTTTGACTGCTGAGCACAGATGCAGGCTGGGAACAGAAGTTATGGGACTCAGCTCTCTGCAGGGCAATATCCCAGTCTGAAGGATACTTCATCTCGCTCTTCAGTGCAGCCCAACCACACCGCCCAGGTCAGAGAACCGCAGCCCTGCAGTGGGGCCTGTGAATGGGTCCTGGCTTTAGGATACTGAACACAGGTTCCTCTAAACGCTCCACACGTCAACCCATCAAGTGACTCCCCACAATCTCTGCCCTGTCCTCACCTCCTCTCGTGCCAAGGAGGAAAAACCTCCCTGCCCCTTGCTCTCCTGGCAATAGCTCCACAAAGGAAGAAGTCCCTAAGACTGAAATGTCACAGATTCTGAGGACGTGATTAATTATTTAAATCAACAAAATTACATTCCACTGGTGACATTCAACACTGTCTACTCTGCCTCTCACTCTCCCCTCCCTTCCAGCCCCCGGCAGCTCTTCCCCCTGTGGACGTGTGCCAGCCAGGGATCTGTTCCTTCCACTCTGCTCTCCGCTAAATGTTTTTTATTCTCAACCACCTGCCCCAGGCCCTCTCATCAATTATTAATCAAGTGATCCATGAATATGCAAATCAACCCACGCACTCATTTTATTAAATTAAATAAAAAAGAAAAGAGACACAGCATGTACAGCAGCAGAATAGATGATGGGGTGGACTGCTCCAGGGAAGTGGGGATAGGTGCTTTCTAACAGAGAAAGGAGTAGGATGAGAGGAAACATGCACTATATACAGCTAGCAAGAGGATTACTTCTAGAGCCATTCACATGTTTATTTTAAAGTGATGTTCTGTGGGAACACAGGGGTTGGAAGACGAGTGCACGCACATATGGGGGGCTTTATCCTGCAGTAAATGAACAGGTGGAGACCCCTGTTCCTCTCTAATAATCCCTGTCAATAGGGGCACTGCGGACCAGGGCAGGAATTTGAGATTGGGGTGGTCCAGCTAGCCATGCACAAGGCATTTCCATCTGGCCCACAGAATCTACCTCAGCAAAAATGCAGCTGTGCTACATCCATGTGAACAGATAAGGGTAAGCCAAGGACACTGACACTATATAGATCTTTTGAGTGGGAACCACTGCTGCCACCTGTCTGGCTCACAGAGGAGAGGAATCAGGGAGGGTTTCCTTAAAAATTGTCTTCTCCCAGCTGGTAAGATGTTGACCCATTCTGTGCCAGGTGCTGAAAAGAACTGCACCTCCATCAAGTTTTCTATTTGTGTAGCATCCTGCTTTGCCTCCACACCTCCCAGTGCACTCTCCACACCTTTACGCACTAGCTGGTCTTACCAGACCTCCCCAAGTCATCAGCTTTCCCTGGTGGAAAAGGTATGAGCCACAATGAGACTGAGCTGTCATTTCCATCAGCTGCAAGGCTGTCCAAGTGCTAATGCCAGACCAGGACAAGCGAAAACCAGAGGCCTCAAATCAGGAATTTCCCTTCCAAGACAGAAGATGGGTGTTGCCACCCCCATGCTAAGGCCCCTTTCACCTGTGGGATTTTCTGGAAAAGACACGCGAAGGGGAAGAGAACCATCTGGTCTGCTTTCCCAGTCACTGATGTTGTGGCAAGCAGAGCTGAATAGCCTTGAGACAACAGTCCTTCCCGGCTCCTAACATGCACAAGCATCCCCTTAAGATATAGCTGAGGCTGTTCTCACCCCACACGGATGCTATATATACACTCGCTTCCACCTAAATAGTTTGGCTTTCTCCCTTTCTGCCAGCTTCACTGAGCTCCATGTCACTGGTTGACTAACATCAAGTATTCATGAGAGTTTGAATTCAGCACTGGCAGGCAGAAGGGGACTGACTGCACTCCAATACCAGGATCCCCTCCTTACCCAGGGAAAAAGTAGAGCCTGGGCAATGGCAGGGCATGTGCTTTCTCCCCCAACAGAAAGAGACCATTACAAGTCCAAGATCAGCAAGTTATTCCTACCAGACACTGATGTTGGGGGGAGGGGGGCCACATCTCTCCTGGTCCAGCAAATCATCAAGAAAGCACTAGTGGCACAGGTGATACCGTTCTTTCAAGGCTTGTGACTCCTGAGCCATGTGCTGTTTCTGGGAAAAGAAAGTTATGGGCCTCGGCTCCCTGTGGGGCAATATCCCAGTCTGAAGGATACTTCATCTCGCTCTTCAGCGCAGCCCAACCACACTGGCCAGGCCAGGGAACCACAGCCCTGCAGTGGGGCCTGTGAATGGGTCCTGGCTTTAGGATACTGAACACCAGGTTCAGTAAGCTCCTCTGCCAGGGCTGTGCCACATGCTGGGTCCTGGGCCAGACCATGGCTGCAGGAGACACCAAACAGATGCTGGAGCTGGCAGCAGGCCCAGCCCTGACCCAGAGCAGGGCTTGAGAGATGCTGTGGTCATTGGATCAGGAGACTCCCATGGAGCTCCACCTCCCCACAGGGCTATGAAGTCTGGGAGATGAGTTTTCTACTTCCTGATCATATGAGGGTTTTTAAACGTTATTTGCAGGATCAGGAAAGTCTGTTTCCTCCAGCACAGCCCACAGCCACATGCACACGTTATGGCATTGCTGAAGAGAGCATGGAGGGAAGGGGATTGCATCAGCAGCTGGAAATGATGTGCTGACATGATTCCTCGGCCACTGCTGTGCTTATGGGGGTACCAGAGATGGATGGGAGGAGCAACTGTTTCACTCACTGATCCAAGACTGTCGGTTCATATAGAGGAGTAATTCTGGTTATAACTTCCTTCTCCATAAAACATCTAACAACCCTGCTGACAGAAACTCAGGTCTCAAAAAGAGTAAGGGCAAGGCTTAACAGTGCTAATTTCTTTGTACTACAGAGGTGTGAAAGATGGTGTGAGATCAGAGTCACAATATCAAAACTGGTGCAAATGGTGAGCCCCCATCACAGTCAGGGACCAGAGCTGCTCTATAGCTGCTAGCGCTGGTGTTTGCCTCCCTCAGTGTTAGACCTACCCCTCAAGATCCAGCCTGTACTCCAAGTCCTGGAGTACAATCCCTACAGATGACTCCAGTATCAGACTTCCTGGTATTTCAGAGTAATGCCTGCATGCACCTGAACGGAAATGCACAGAGACCAAGGTGGTGGGACTGAGTTCAAACATGCCCCACACTTTCTGCACATGCAGCTCCCCACAGGAGCACTCCGACTGTGCCACCCAAGGTGCCAACGTGCCAAATGGGAAAGACCACCACGTGCTTGACATGTACCCATAGGGCTCAGCACCCACAAGTGTCTTGCAGAGTTTGGCTTTTTTATTCCTTCAGGGCACTCACACCCCACCTCTGCATACAGCATGCTCCTCTGATACATTCAGGGAGCAAGAATGCTCCTGCGTCTTAACTTCTGAATGGGAAAGAAAAGGAGGGGGAAAAAAAAAAGAATTCCCCTAACATCACCAACTAAACGTTAATTTGGAATGGCATTTGTTTTCTAAATCGCTCTTAACTGTGTGCCAGCACACAGGTAAATTGTCCTTGGCTGAGAAAAGGGCCTGTCTCCCTTCTCATAGATTAACACAGAGGACAGTGAATGGAGCAGCAAACAAGAAAACCTTGCTCCTTTTACAAGTCATTCAAGTTTCCTGACTTCTTTTCTATATATTTTTCAGCTGTAAATGAGTTTCTACTGCTTACTCTACCTGAAGGCCTTGCTTGCCATTGTTAGTTCACATTTTCTTTTTAGACAAGGTGGGGAAAGGAAGAAGCAATTTGCTGCCATGGTGACTCCAAGTGAATGAAATTGCTGTATTTCCCTCCTGCCCCTCCAAAAGCTTCCCCAACTGTCTTCCCCAAGAACTCTGCTTGTTTGGCATAGGAATGCCCATGTTCCTCTCGCTCAAAGGGAACCTGGCTCCTCAAATGACAGGCTGGCTTTTTCCACCATAGGAAAGGACTAAGGATACCTTGCTTGGTTCTCTGGCTTGAAGAAAAGCTCAAGGTGCGCTACAAGGTGATCTAATAGGCCCCTCCAAAACTTGCAGTGCAGAAGTAGTGCCAGAAATGTAACCAGGGAAAATGACCCTGTATGTCACTATACTTTTGTCCATATGCAGCTAATAAGACTGTCAGCATAGGTCAGAGGATGTATATGTGGTGCAGATATATGCACGTTCTTCTTCTGCAAAGCAATGCCAAGAAAAAACTTTGACTACAGCTAGTACTTAAGACTACAAACCCTGATTCTTTCCCCAGACAAAAGTGTCATGAGCTACAATATGCATCTGTCAGATGGTGCAACTATTTCCCTAAACTGTATATATACCTTCATATATCCCTCTTGCTGAACAAGCCTTTCCCAGAAGCCTGCCGTCTAGGTCTTGGTTTCAACTTTGAGTGATGGTACCAGTTCACTCATGGTTGGGTTGTTCCAGCTATCTAACAAGCTTATTGCATTTTTCCCCAAGTCTTCCCTTTACATAGAAACCATGAAATGGATTATTTAGAAAAAGAGAAGGGAAGAAGGTTTTGCCCTCTTAGTTGCATGGATTTTCATATTCCCTTTTCACAAAGGGAAAGGGAAGACTTATCAACTCTATCAGCTGTTGCTCCTCTGCCCTCATACAGCATCATTCTCTGTTTTCTACTTAAATATCTTGCTCAGCTGCTCAGCATACATTCTCCACACTCCCTTCTTTCCCAGACTTAGGAGCATTTCCATGTTATGGTACTAGTAAGAAAAGGAACTCCTAAATGTACAGCTATAGAAACAGAGCCCTTACATACCAATTTAGATTCAGAATGGCTTCCCTTTATCTCAAATCATTGGTAAAATCTTGTGCTGGCAGAGAATTTAACACTCATTGGCATTTTGAAGATTATTCCTCATGCTGTAAGGAATGGGAATTAACACAACCTGTCATGTTCTCTTAAATATACAAAGGCTTCACCTGCAGTGGAGGATAGTCTCCTGATATCATTAACAAACAGGTGATAGATGAAAATATCTGTTTGTTTGATTCATGGAACTTGAGTGAATGAGGAATGCAAGACTTACACCTGCCTTCTTTCTATTAAAAGTTTAATTTACTGCCTCTGGAGAAAGAGCACTTGTTTCTTTTCTCCCCTCAAGATTCTTGCAGCTTGTTACGAAGTAGGTGCACAGAGTCCCTTATGGAGACTGATTCAAGTCAGCAGTGACTTGAAAGCATGGGTGCTTCTCCAGACACCCAACTTGAACACACATTGAAAGAGCCTAATCCCTAGAAAGCGCAGCAAGAACTGCTGAAAACACTTTCTTAGCTTTCAAGCTCTAAAAATGGAGGCATCAGTAACAACCAGCACTGGAAATCCCAGCCTCTCCCCAGTCTTTAGTTGTTTGATGGTTCCCCCCTGCATAGGAAGTATCACTGATGCACGGTCTGTAACAGGACTGTATTTTAGAATAATTAACTATACTGACACTTGCACATATAAACACCCAACAGCTCAAAACAAGACACGTGTGACTGATGCATGCTCCAACTCAAGTAGATACCCCAGCACAAAGCATGACTGTGGGAAACCCTTTTATGTAGCCACCTCATTACTGCACTGTAACAACCGACATTTCTCCCATGAGCAAGCTAAAAAAGGTGAAAGGAATTAATTCAGGAAACCTAGTCACAGATAATAAATTTCAAAATTCAGCTTGCAGAATGGGAAAGAGAGGTCAGTAGACCATCGTTTGAGGCACTCCAGACAGATGAGGGAAGTCCCTGCAAGAAGGGTCTCTGAACTGGGTAGGAATGGTCTGCTGGAATGAGTCCTGAGGACAGGCTCTCAAATGGGGAGCCGAGCTTCTGGCTTTCTACAGTACCTACCCTTTGCATCACACCAGCACATCAGGGATCTCAGCTGGAATCTCCATATACCTTCTGGAATAAACTCCAGAGGCAGAGCCTTCAAAGTAACCTAAGAACACACCCCAGGTACCAGATGTACTCACACACCCCTTTTCCACCTTTAATTTCTAGGACATGAAGAACCTGAATTGGATTTTCACATTCATGGAACAGGTGCTATGCAAAAACCTTTCCAAGAAAAGATCTGTTTTAGGTGCAACTTTCTGAAAGATTCTTTTTCCCTTCTTTATTTTCACTTCCTTCAGTCCTGAAAGTAATTAACTTTCAATGGCAGCTAATTATAAGCAAAGAGAAATCGGAGGCTGTGTGGCTGTCTGTTTGGTGCAAGCTCGGCAAAGTGTTTTTTAATTGGAAACCCTCTTTGCCGTGTGCATTTCAATCCATTTTGCACTGTATTTATTGTTCCAGATTCATATTATATCCATGACCTTTCATCTAATGGCAGAAGCTCATGCAGAGAAAAAAATGATTACTTTAACAAACAGACATTAGAGTTATGAAAGAGAGAAAGGAAAAAACAGGCAAGAGGAGAGAGCGGGAGTAGCATGAAATGAGAATAAAGCACATCTTAAATGGCAGATGCTGATCTCTCCCTCCTCCTCCTCTGGTATGTGACCTCTGCAAGAGCCCTCCAACCCACAGCTATTGCTACACCATCACTTGGCTGATGCTAGACACTAATGAATAGCAGTCACTGAAGACCTTAAAAAAACAAGCTTTCTATTCCTACCAGGAAGGGACAACTCAGAGGTGCATCCTGAACAGAGGTCTTCTGTGCAGCCAGTGGCATGTTAGGAGCAGTGGGCCAAGTCTTCCGTGATTCTGCAGTTTGCCATGATTGCAAGTCAGAGTTTAGTAGATCCTCCAAAGCAAGCACAGATGAGAGTTTAGAAACATGAAACTGATAATCATTGCAGACAACACACAGCCTGAACTGCAGGGCATGAGTTGGAGATAACTGGGAAAAAGGATCCTAATTCCATACATATAATGGTGTCATCCCAAATACACGAAAGTTCACTCTACTGTACTTCAACTATGTAGAAGATGTAGAAATACGTAAATAAAATCCTATTTATTCCTCACTCTTTGGCCAAAGCATCAGCCCCAGGCTGAACCCTCAGCCACACTCCCTGGCACTGCCTGTGTTTTCTTAGCAAGATCTCACCACTGTACGCAGTTGCCAAAAAAATAATCTGTGGCCTCTAGTGGCAATGAAATGGCTCAGAGACCTTCGGGCCCTGCAGCAGCGGAACAGCATTTCTGTGCAAACAGCAGCAGCAGCTCTTTCGGCGCTGGGGTGTCTGGTGGGTTGCACGTGATCCAATCTGAACTGGCATTTCCCACTGTTAACGAGCAGTTCTTGCCAGCTGCCCACCTGGCTTCTGCAAGAAACAGCTTAGCAGGCACTAGATGTTTGGCAAAAGACTCTGTAGATTAATCACAGTAAATTTATATGATACACTGAGCACCAACTGCCTAATCTACGTTTACCAGCAGCAGGGATCGACCAGTAGTGAAGGGCCAGGGATATCCAGCAACTCTTCCTAGAAATATCTTCTGTAACTACAATAGCTAATAACAAATCCTTACCTCCAACCCTTAACTAAGTTAGCTGGCATGCATCCCAGTGCCTCCCATAAGGAAATCTCTGTGAGGGGTAATTTATCCAGCAGACCAGCTTTTTGCTTACTACCCAACAACATGCTATTTTTGCTCAGGACTGTACCAATTCACATTAACTTTCAGAAAAAACAGATTTTTGTGTGAGCCCCTGTGCTGAAATTTATTTTTCTGCTTGAAGTCAATCCTCTATAGGTTCACATGTATTCCATGGAAAAGAGAATAAGAAGCAAATAAGAATCAAAGCAGAATGGAAGGATACCAGTACTAAGTCTGAATGCCAATGTCATCTGTAAACCTAAGTAGTAAATACAGGCAGCGTAAAACAAAAATTAATAAAATCATATGTAAATGAGGCAATAACCAAGGGTATAACAACAGCTATTTGTTGGTCTCGATGGTCAGGAAATAGTTTCCTTGAGCCTTGGGAATATAACCAGCTATGCAGAACTCAATAATATTTTCAGAAGTGCCAAAGTGCAATGTGCCCAAGACACGCTGAATTTCAGTGAAACTCAGACTCCTAACTCAGGCCTTGCACAGAACCTGTTTAGAAAACTTTATTCTAAGGTACAGGATGGGCCAGAGCCGCAATGTTAAAGATTCATGTGCTCTTTAAAACCACAGCCAGGTACCATGCTTTGCATATATTTTGGAATCCATCTTCACATCAGATGCCAATATATGGTCGTAAAGTGACTGACAGGCTCTGGACAGGCATCTACAGAACCCCCCAAACAAAACTCACCCCTGAAAGGTTGAACGAGAACTGCTTTCTGGGGGAGATTTCCAGAAGCGCAAATGGCCCTTAGGCACACCACTTCCACCAACTTGCAATCCCTGAAATACTAAGCAGGTAATTTAGAAGCCAAAGAGAAAAAAAAAAAAAATATTTGCAGAGCAATCACTTATAACTATACATCCACTCCCAGTGTCTCTTTGTGATTCATTAATAAAGAAAACTCACAGACTAGCAGCTGTGTTCAAGAAACATTGCAGCAAAGTCCATCTGAGCACCGGCACTAAATATGCCATCAGATGTCACTGTGCAGATTTGGGAGCCCTTATATTGCTAGGCTGACATCCATCTGGCCACTTTAGCACTGTTGAAGCAGCACAGGGTTGCAATTTTTACAGCCCTGTTCTCCCACGTAAGCGCGATACATCAGGCTGTTTGAGGTGAAGATCTGTGCAGCTGCGTCACGGCTGCCTAATATCTTGTCAAGATAGTGTTGCATCATCTCAGGAGATCTCTTGGAGACCCTTCTCCTCTGTTCTCCATGTGAACACACAGGAAGACAGCTGAAAAAAGGTAGCAAGAGATGAAGGGGTATGTGATTACAGACTATAAATTCATCAGATGGGTAAGCATCAGGGAGGAAAAAGAGCTCTTTAAACTAAGAGATCACGTTGCCATAAGAACATATGGATGTTAACTGGCCATGAATACACTTAGACTGGGAATTAAAATGATGCTTTTAAACCTTTAGAGCAGTGAGATTAGGGACTTCCAACTTCAGTGTTAGGGGAAAGCCACCCCAATCATGTTGCAAATTTATGAAAGGAATATTACACAAGAATGAGAGCTGGATCAGATAATCCAGAGGTTTCCACATATCCTACGTTGTAGTAAGAACCATCCCACAACACTTTGCTATGTGGAAAAGTCACCCCATACCAGCTGCCCAGAAGGCTCTTCCCCTTGATCAGTGGACTATGTACAAATACTAACAAGTCTCAGTACCCTGAACATCAGAGCAACCACAAAACAGCTTTTGTAAGTCTGTTCAATAGGTCCAGAATGAACAAGTTTTTAAAGGCAAAGGATAGGTTTCAAAAGCAGCTTTCAAAAAACAAGTCCCATTTTCAGAAAGAACTCAAATCCCCAAGTCCTTTGATTTTTGGGAAGACAAGCTCCCAAGCAGCTGAGGAGCTTTTGAGAGTTCTGTCCCTAATGTCATTTTAGGCACTTTGATTTACTCTCCCTTTGCTGTCACACAACATAGTTTTGTCCTATGCCATATTGAAAACAGCGTTTCTAACCTTTTGATTCTAATAGAGCCTGAAATACTAGGATAGATGACAAACTTCGCTCAGTTTTGTTTACTCCCTTCTGTATGGGTGAGGATCACGCACCATGTAAAAGTGCAGAATGATACAGATAAAAAGAAGAAAGAATTGCTGTTGACTTCAGCACCAGACCTAACCCAGACTTTATGAATTACACACTTTATGAAAAACACAAAACCACAATATATTTTTGTACAGGATCTGGGTAATCAGAATTCCCATCTACTCTCCTCAGCCACTAAAAGTGCTTACCTGAGTGAAAGATTTTTTTTTTTTTTTCCCCATAAGGCTTTTAAAAAATTTTTACAAGGCTGTAATCATGTTGTCAGACCATGCCTGGACTATAAACATCGTGCCATTGCCAACATGCCAGGTAACAACTCTTTGCTGCCAAGTTAACTATTTGAACATCTGATCAGAAACTAGACACTTCAACTGATACAAATGAAATTGTTGGTGAGGACTGAGGAGTCTCCAGCAGAGTAGCTGACCATGAAAAGTAATCCCTTAATTCTACAAATTTAATGTTTTTTATTTAATCTGAGATTGCACAAATGTTTTAAATATATTTCATTTGCACATTTTATCACATAAGGCGACAGTGAAAGGCAACCTATGAGATTTACTTCTAAAATGAGGAATTTCACTTAAACAGCAAGCAATTCTGAAAATGCACCGCACTGGTTATTTTAATCTGAACAAGGCTCAAGATGCAGATCAAAAATTTCTTCTAAAGAAACAGCCTGCTTACCTACCTCAGACTACGTATCTCAGGCACTAGCCACAATACCTATGCCTTGCCTTTCATCACCCATTTGGGGTCAAGAGGCAGACCTGAGCATGATGCATGTTTGCAGTGCAGTCCAGACTGAATTGTGGTCTTGACTTTTTACTCTTACTTACCAGACCTTCAGCAGAACTCAGTTGTCACAGTAAAGCAAAGGACAGCTGCCATATGGAACACGCTAGGTTTCTGATGAACACAAAACCTTCTTTAGAGACCCAAGGGCTAATATCCCATCCTATATGAACATACTGTTTTCCTTGCCATCCAACAACAGTTTCTTAATGTTTTGCAACCTATACATTCCACCATAACTATAACAAAAAGCATTGCCGTGCCAGGGTCTTATTAGTACCCACCCCCTCCCCGACAAATAACCACTTCAACTCCGGAACACGTATTGCTCACTGTCTCCTCTAGTAGTCACAAAAGCGCTAGCCAGTACCATTTGGATTACAAGATGCCCTGATACTTGGGCAGAACTTGATGGATGCTAATCAGTTACAGTGAGATATGTATGTATTTACCACATATTTATGTATTTACCACAGCTACTATTAAGACGTTTAACAGTGGCTAGGACTCAGAACATGCTGTGCATAACTAGTCATGTCTTTTTTTCCCCTCCCAACTTTATCACAGGCAGGCACACGACAATGGCAGCTTTGCTGCCAGTCGAAGTTATCTACTATGTCATTGTATAAGTTTTCAAATCAAATAACTTACCATTACTTTAAGGACGATAAGGGCAGGATTAGAAAGCACAAAAACTTACCTATGAAGAAAAAAGAAGCAAAATTATGGAAAGAGCAAATGAAAGAACAGAAGGTCTTCAACAATTTGAATTCAGAGATGTGATAAAAGTCTTGACAGGAAACCAAGAAAAGCAGATCTAATTCCTTGCAGTGACAGCTCCCCTGAATCAGAGAGGGCCAACTTGCCAGATGACACTAAGAACAAGGGTTATTTTAATCACACTTACAGGTAGGCTTAAAACAAAAGTATAATTTCCTGCCACAAGGAACTTACATTCTCATTTAAGATGAACACATCAGATGATGATCACCTGGGGAGCGGGAAAATAATACTACTCTCATATTTGGCTGTGAGAGCATCAGACAAATCTTAAGTATTATGTGGAATACTTGTGTTAGCTGTCATAAGGGAGCGATTAAAAAATAAATACAATAAATTAGTTCTGAATTGGCTCTAAAATGTAAAGGGGGCTTATTTCCCAGGGTTATTTTGCATGCAGAAAAAAATAGGAGTTTTGCAAGATCCATCTCTTCATCATTATTAACTATGCAGTTCTTTGTGGTACACAAGAACTACTGTTACAGGCCAAAGATCCACAGTGATCCACAGTGATTCAGTGTCACTGAACGAACAGAAAACTAAAGACTGCTTTCTTCAAAGGAGTTTCAAGGTGCTTCCTTTAAATTTCTCATGAGTTTTCCCGATTGGGCTCCCCACTCGGGTCCTGTCCTGCCACTGTAACCTGCCTTTTGAATTTTATGTAGTGAATTCTACTCCCTCCCCAGGCCCAACCTCCCATTTGGTGAACTGCTACTGCTGTCCTTCAGACAACTGTGCCTCTGTGCCAGAGAGCTGTGCAGAAAGCTCACAAACACTAACACTGCTCCATAAGGACAGATATTTTGCGCATTATCATCGCTTCACTAATATTTGAGGAGAATGTAGAAAACAAAAGCTCATATCACAGAGTAAAATGAAGAACTCCTACAAGTTGATTTATTTTGCTTTCAAAAAAAAAAAAAATCTTATTTTCCAGTGGGCTTGATTGAAAATCCATTGATGTCAATAGCCCAGAGCAGAAAGGAGCAGCAGATTACAGTAGTGAGATTATTCAGAAAGGGAACATTGCTTTTGTAGGATACAGACCCGTATCAGCAAGCTTTGATCCTTGCTTGCACACAACTCTGACTCAGCTTACAGACAAACCGAGCAAGCTTGTCAACATGAGGACTTCTGGCTGCACGAGTCCTTATTCATTTGCACTGGAGGTACCGCAACACATTGTACCAGCTCAGCAGTTTTGCCTACAGTTCAGGCTGTGCGGATGGGACCATTGCTACTGGGGTCAGCAAAGCGGCTGTTCCCAAATAATATTCACCCAGGACTCTTGTGGTCTTTCTGGTTTCTCCATCAGTCATCAACAAAACTTCATTTTACAGCATGTCCTCCATGCAGTCAGCACCCCCCACCTCAATGGGGGTGAAACTCATTTAAGGGAGGGGAAAAACAGTTTCTTCGTAAGAAGGAGCAAGATCAGGTGGTTCATTTCAAAGACAAGCTTAGGATCACGTTTTCTAGAAAATTGTATACAAAAAGTTATTCGGAGATGGAAAAGCAGATAACACCAACATTTGTGCACACCCTGAACACAGTCATATCTCAGTGCACACATTCTTTTCAGAAGCAACCTTGCAGATGTTTTAATATTGAATAATCAATCCTCCATGCACACCAGAGTCATTGAATACTTAAAAATAAATATTCACAGATAATTTGTGAACAGCTTAAGGGATGCATCTTGTTGAAGTCCGCTTAAACTCACTGATGTAGGAGCAAGAATAACGTCACATGGCATCAGTGATCCATCAAATGTCATGGGAAATGAGGAGTAGACACTCAGAAAAAGACCTTCTCAAATAAACCAGAGGCTAAAATTCAGTCATACAAACTGTTTATCTACAAACTGAGAATAATGAACAAATTAGTATAAAAATCAGTCTGCTCCCAGATAACTTACTGAACAGAGGAGTGAGAATACATTCTGATAACGGATTGCTGCCTGCCAACAGTTCACCCTGGTCTAACTCTTAGAAATGGAGTGGATTGACAATAACCAGGAGTAGTTGGTAAGGGGAAAAAAAAAAAAAAAAGAAAATTATGAATAGGAGAGAATAAAAAATGAACGGTGATGGAAAAATACCAGTCCCACCTTTGCAGGAAAAGGAAATGAGGGGAACAAAGCCTTCCTCTGCTTACACTGCTTGAGATCCTACCCACTTCGGTCAGGCTGCAGCAGATTAGGCCCTCATTCTGCAAAACCTAAGAGCATAACCACCTATGAAGAGCAACACCAGCTATAACAAACAAAAATCCCGAAGTACAACTTCCACCACTTTCTCCTCCTTATTGCCAGAAGACAAACCCTCTTGCCCCTACCACCCCTTCCCCCTGCTAAACTCTTTGCCTTCCATATAGGTCTACTGTCAGTCACTCATCAAGACACTTGGTCCAGCTTCTGTTTTAAGGACACTCAACAATAGGGAAACAGAAGAGCAGCTTAGCCAGCTCTGCAAGGGAGATTATTTGAAAGGTTAATTACTGAAAGAAACAGAAATAGGAAATGGAGGGAGCAATGGGAAAGGGGATGGAGGAGGAAGGGAGGGAGCAAATGACTTTCAGCTGCTTAAGGATTTGGAAAGCCAGATTTAAGTTCTTTGCAATTTAGGCTGAACAGGGAGGGGACAGGAGGGGGATGGGCCACGTTGTTCACTCACATGTTTGATAAAACCTCAATTACATTCCTCTCCTAATCCTATGTCATTAGGACAAAATGGTACATTTGGAGGCCATTTAGATATGAATGCCTGCAACCTCACCATCTGACCTGCTGACTTCTGCTTTTTTCCTTCTGCTTTCTCTTTTTGTTGCTGGAGCCAATTATATTTACAGATGTGATTTTTTTTGGCTAGGTACTTGGCCTCCAGCACCAGGGGTACCAAAATGGCCTGGCTGGAGACCCTTATGGCCATTATTATTTTTTTTTTTGGTGTAAAGGTCATTATTACTATAATAATAGGGACTGAATCTCTTTATTCAGAGCTTTTAAAAGGAAAAACAAAACCTCAAAAACAAAACAAAGGAGCATTTTCTATGGTGCCTCCAATCCCTGTTCTCACTGGAGCAGGAGGAGTCTGGCTGCTGACTTCAATGGGAGAGAAGGATTGAACCCAACCGGAGAATTTTACAATACTAAAACAAAGCCTCAGAAAGCAACCAAGGGAATTAAAATGTAAAGCTGATATCTCTTTGCTCCCTACTGGTACAAGGAAACAAAATTTAAAGGAGCAACTGTCTGTATAATCCTCCCTTCATCCTTACCATTATAGCAAAACCAGGTCTGGCCCCAAGCACAATTCAGATGTGATGGAAAACGTTGGGTTAGGAGCATCCAATGCCATACAGAAGACACTAGCATAGAGGTCAGAGTGGAGCAGCACTGTCACTTTGTCACCTCCTCGGTATTCTTCGTTACCCCAAATCTGCACCTGCATAAGTAGTTCACCAGAAATGGCTGCATTTCAATGACATGAAACAATCCATACATCATTTACATGGCTCCTTGTGCTTTCTCTATTAAGAGATCAATACAGGTATCTCTTCTCATTATACTATAATGCATGATGAGTGCAGTCACTATCTTAAAGTCACTTGCCAGTATATGACATAATGAGCCCTGCTTTTTGTCCTCTGGACACTGCTGTATAAAGACATTACGAGAGTTCACAGGCAATGAAGTTAGTATTTTATTTAGATAAGAATCAAAGTGAAGGAAGCCAATAAACCTTTTCTCAGCTCTTTCCCAGCACTAGCTTTGCAGGCTGGTTTTGATACCATTGGGGGGAAATAATAATTAGAGCATGTTTGGATCTTCCACAACTTTCTAGAGAGACATAATGTTACATAGCCTTCAGAAAATGAAGAATGTACTTTATTGCTTATTAAAATTTAGGCAAATCATGAGGTGAAGGGGATAATGAATAACCCTGAGGGAGAGACGCTTGGCAAGTATAAGTTCCAAAGCTTCACAGGCAAAAGAGTCTTGACTCTGGGAATTTCACTTAATTTGATTTATTGCCAATTAACATAAACTTTTATTTACTGATTCAGACATTGGAAAACAAAGATAGCAAACAATTAAACACACACTTAGGTAAACCCCTTTCTTCCCAGTTCCCCAGGTTTAACTTCAGCACAACATATCATCCCCCAGCTCCACCTCAAGCCAACTTGTCTCCTCTCCCCTTGTTTTGAATACACATTACACTCTGTCCCTGCAAGCCCCTTGGATGAGGTGACAGTGCAGGAGATCTTGTCAGCACATGATGCTTTCTTGCTGCTCCTTCTTACTTCTGTTTTCTTTCTCTGCTCCTTCCTTCTTGCTTATTTTCTCTTCTCCAGCCCAGGTCCTCCACAGGCTGCAGTCCCTTTGGGGAGTCCCTGCTCCAGTGCAGGTCACCCATGCTGCAGCACCTCCGCCACCAGAGACCCTCCCTCAGCACAGAGTGCCTCCCTCCAAGAACCTTCTTCAGCCCTACCTCCACCCATGTCCCCTCCTTCCATGTGCCTCCTCCTGAATCTGCTTTTATATCCTGTCCCGTGTGTCATCTCATGCATCGTCACATCTTCTGCTGTGTCTACTTTGTCTTCCCCTCTTGCAACCTCCCCTCATCCCCCACAGAGAGGCTGGGACCCCTCTGACCAGACGCTTTCCAATCTGAGGAGAAACCTCCACCAAGGATTATGCTGAATTGGCAGAAAGCTTGCCATCCAGCTACCCAGGCTGTTGCTGTCTACCTGCAGGAATATCCACCTTTACAGTGGTCACTCCAGCACTTTGCATCAGCACAAAATTCTATTTTAGAGAGAGCGAAACCCAAGAGACATGCTGCAGGGAGAATGACCACCAGGTACAGCTAACCAGATCTTTTCCATACCACCTTCCAACCAAGGTTCTCTAGCCACTACAGCCATTTTGTGCTGAGACAGTGGAAAAAGTATTTTCACAGATTGGGTTATGCTTAATCCTTCCTCCTTGTTTATCCCCACAACCTGAATATTTGGTAGGGAGTAAGTGAAGTAGTAGATAGGCATACCCCTCAGCACAACTTCCCTGAGTCAGAGTCCACCTCCACAAACTGAAGCTCTTTTAATAGCACTGTCAATGAGAGATTGCATATCCCGTTAAATGCTATTCAGATGCACCCACAGACATTCACTGCTTCAGAAACACATCTCTTTCTAATAATATAGTTGGCTACATTATCTTATTTGACACTAAAAACTTGAAATGATTGATGGTAGTTTAAATTCTGAATAGACAAAAATTACAGAGCAGCTTTATAATCTTTTGCATTAGTGCCCTGGGGAAATGGCTGAAGTCTTTATCACATTTAAAGGACAGCATGACTGATGCTAAACCTCTACCCTCCCAGCCAGACCAGCCTTCCATGAAGGTCTCAGGCAGCCTGGTTGGGAGTCTACCAACCTGAGTGGCTCTGAGGGCCTGGCATTTGATCATTAGGTGCTGTGCTTTATATCTTCCCTAACTACCACTTTGCAGAATTTCTAACTTACTGGCAAGTAAGTCAGGATCAAGGAACAAAGAGAGAGGAAGGATGATGAAGGGAAAAGAACAGAGACATGCCTTCCTTTACCTTGGTGTATACCCTGGGTATAAACAGCTATCCCGCTGAGAATTAACATAGTGTTTGCTTCCTGGACACACAGATGCTACAGAAGAGCCGAAAAACTGTATCCTAACAGCTATGGTGGTTCAAGAACCTGCCCAAAGAGAAAAAGCAAATCTAGCGGCAGCTGTAAAGGATAGGCTCAGGGAGGATTGAGCTTCTTTAACATACGTGGAAGGAACAACATTCATTACTCTGAGAATCATAGTGCTTATTTCAATACCAAAATAAAGGGAGCAGGAACATACTCTCTTCCCAGTCTCTTTTCCAAATTTGAAAAAGCAGTCCAAATCAAAGCTCTTTTTATTAAGAAAAATGAAAAAGATGTGTGGAGCGAAAGAAATCTCTAATCAGGAGAAACAGAAGGGACAATGAAGGCTCAGCTCATATCGCTTTAAATCATAGATTACCATATGGAGTCCACATGAGTGTAGGAGACAGACAGGAACAGTCTCATGGACACCAAATTGGAAACCTCCTTAAGTTTGTTGCCAGAGCAGAGTGTCCCCACTGGTCCTTCCCCTGAACTCACAGTCTTTTACCAGAAACTACCATTTGTCTCAGCCCGCACCCCCCAAATTCTTATGGCCATAAAAGTCTCTACGGAAGGTAACTCTCCTTTTCCTCCCTGAGGACTTGGAATACACAACAGTTAGTGAGGAAAGAACACTACATGGAAAGAAGATATCTCTAAAGCAATGCTCCCGTCTGTTTCCACCCTTCAATGAATATCACTGTTGCATCAACTACTTTTCTTGTCCTCCACTGCTTGTGTATCAAGCCTGCTTCTATTAATCCATACAGAAGTCTCTTTAGGCTGGGTTTCTATCAACAAAAAGAGATGAGAGAATTGCTCCAGTCTTTTTTTGAGCACTGCAAGCTTCCTTCCTAGGCCCAAGCCCATCCCAGGACAGATGTATCAGGAAAATTCCACATAGTAGATGCAATCCTTCATGCTAAGCTCCCTAAATGAGCTAGAAGTTCACGCAAAAATTTCACAACAATTCATTTGAGCCTGTCCAGCTAAAGCTTGGTGTTCCAGGTTTCACCAGACAAGGAGCTGCCCAGTATTTTGGAGTGGCTTTTTTCGTCATGGTTTCACAGTACTGCTGCATCTACATCCTGGAGTATATTAAACAAAGTACACAAACTCTGCTTTGCACAGCCAAGATTTATAAACTTAGCAATGTCCCTAACAGAAAAAATAGTAAAGTGATATTGAAATGAAAAAGTAGGAATAAATTCTGTATCAGAACTGCTGGACTCTGGTACAACCAGCAGTTTCTCCAGCTCAGAGCAGCAGTAGCTGATAGTGTTGGGTGAGTCCCCACACATGGTCCTGCCGAGATCACAGCCTGGACAACATCATCACAAGAGGGACTGCAGACCGCTAACCTAGTCAGTCCTTTAAGACACACAACCCTGAGGAGTAAATATTTAAAAAGCTTCCTTACTACCTGCTAGCCACTGGGAAGTGTTCAGCTGGGGAAGAACAAACCATGGCCTCATCACCACAGGCCACATGAAGTAATGTTCTTAAAGCAGCATCACCAATAGCAAAGACAATACAAAATATACCACCTGCCTACGCAGTTTTCAGCAAGCTTGACAGGGAGAGGAACATTTTTCCTCCCACATCCAGCAGAAAATATCATCTCCTTGTCTGTCTTTATCCATCTTTTATGTCTTGCCTTTTAATTAGCCCATATATGTTTTGGAGGAGAGAACTGTCATTGTGATTCTGCATTGATGCAGGGCAGAAGGTCTTGGTTAATGGCAAGGCCACCTTAATGTTGCTGAGATAGAGCCATCATCAGCCGGTCTCAGTTCAGCAGCTTCGCTGTTACTTCATTGCGCCAGGCTGCAGCTCCCTTGCCGTTGCAGGCAGGCTGTGAGGTTTCCACGTGCGTTCTCCACACATGCTGGGACTCCAAGAGTCCCTCTATATATGTCATTCCCCACCCCAACTGGCTGCCCCTCTGCCCCAGCACATACCTCCCCACCCCCCCCTTCCCCTGCTATCTCACTCCCGATTAGTTGCATGCTTGTGATTAAGTCCCTTTTAATAAATGACTCCTATTAAACTGGATTCTTCTGTCACTGTGAGAGACATAAAATTAAAAACTGTCTGTCTTTAATCATGCCAGGCTTCATCTCTGTCTCTCAGGCTCCATTTATCAATAATTAATATAAGGAAGACTGAAATTCATTTCAATTTCAAAGACCCAAATGTTATATTTTTTAATAAAAAAGCAAGAGAAAGAAAGAAACCACCATCACTCCCAGAAACAGAGACAGCCAGACTCACACATGGGAAAAGAGAATCTGGCAGCACTGCAGCAGCCTCCAAAAGGAGAGTGGGGCTTGGATGTGACAAGCAGCTCTCCTCACGGCTTTGTAACTGGAGTTTTTTTGCTCTGAGATACTCCCACGTAGAGGAAGAACCCCAGTGGTCCCAAGGCCTACAGAGATCTGCACTGCAGCTCATGGCCTTATTTCTCTTGGTTTTACCAAGTCCCCAGAGCTATGACAAACCAGCACACTGCACTATTTGGTCTGTTATCTTCTTTTAAAAAATTGCTAGACCTCAGATGCTCCAAGGGAAAGTCACAACCAACACTTCCATACCAACACAGTAGTAATACATGGCAGGATTTACTGGGATGAGCAAGGATGTGGGGAGACAAGTCACCAGCCTGGTTTTCATTATGTTGCTCTATAAAGGACTAGAAACGACATTAAAATCCTTCTTCCTTTATTCAAGTGCTGCTGCTGTTTACTCTGGCTTTTTATCACTACACCACAGCCAACATTTCAGATGAATCTACTTTTGTCGCATAGCAAGTACAAGAAAGTCCAACACAAAAGATTGACAAATGCCACCAAATTTTTTCTTTTGGCTTTCATCCCCGAGAACGGGGCTTACTGTTTGGTGTGGAAGAAAACTGTTGGGCATTATCAACCCCTGAAGTGAAGAGCAATAACAATTTGGATAGATATCCCTGTGTTTGGGTGCTGCAATAGCACATCTGATGACATAGTCGGGTTGCCTCGAACTCTGACTGTAGCCAGCTTTAGATTGGGCTGGGTACGTATCCAAGTACACCTATGCAGTATGGTCCTCTGCCAGCAATACAAATTGAGGAAAGCTCCCTGTGACCATGGTGATGCTGTGCCTCAAGTCACAGGCCTTACAAGAGCTGTCTAGCTCAACTCAGACTGCACCGAAGATGTCCACATGGCTTTCGGTCAGTTTGGAGCAGAAGCAGACAAACTGGGAGCAGAAGCAGACAAGCTGACATGTTCAAGAAAAACAAAACACAGAACTGCGTCATGCAGACATATCTGACACAAGCTCAAGTCACATTGCCTTAGCAGACTGGACAGCTGTGCCAGCCACAGACCTGTCAACCATTACATAGGTAAATATTTAAGTGAAAGTGAAATATCCCAACAAAATGCAGGAGTTATTCTTTTGGGAGGAATCTTGCACACCAAAAAACCCCACCCACAGAGCTTTCCAAACCCAGGTTACAGATCAACACCCAAATGACATTGAGCAGGTAAACATACAGCACCACACTAGAAATACAAGTGAACCTCTGAGCTGGAAGCTATGCAGGGTTATACCCAAGTCTCACAATTCCCAGCAGACTCATCAGCTGAATACCTGACCCAACACCCCCCGAGAGCCTCAGCAGCTACTGGGACTCCCCAGTCTGTGGATCTCTGCACGATATCCACCCCACCCATAACTGCCATGGAACAAGGGAGTCTTAACCCCACCACTAGAGGTAGCAACAATTAGGACATTACCCTCTGATTAACAGCCCTATGCAGGGGAACACAATAAGTAACGCGGTAACACTATCAGTCATTACTTGGTAATTACGATGCAACTATGCAGGGACACAAAGTCACATACACACATTACAGTGGAGAAATATCATTCAATAGCCTTTAATTATTGCAGAACCACACGGTAACAAATGTCGACCTGCCTGCTGGTATAAAGTGGTCTTGTCATTCATCACTCATTCCCTCTTAGTTACTAAGGGAACCCTTTGGCAATCCCACAGCGACTGTGGCACATTATGGCTGTGGGGGTTTTTTAACCCAGAATATTGTGCATTTTCAAGATTGTTGGGGGTGCCAGTATGGAGGGATTACAAAGAAACATTTGCTGAACTACTGTTATCTTCCCAGTAAGCTCCCAGTTCCACGCTACTGAATTGTGGCAACATCGTGGTAATGCTTTCACTGAAACTTAGATGTGAGTGGGATAATTGCACCTTTGCCTTGCAGATCTTGTGGTACTTGTAATTATATCCTGTTACCAAGGAACACAACAATTTTGAACCTATTACCCACAGGTATCATTTATTTCAGAGTTAAATTTATTACTTCAGTGCCAGCCTCACTTCTGGTTCTCCTTTATGCATTCAAGCTTCCCTAGTGACAAACATTGAAAATAAAGTGAACTAAAAAAGATGGGATACGGGGACAATAGATGGGAGCAGAAGATGCGGATGCCTTTCTGGCCCTTGCTCTAGCCTGTGAACTGCTTTTCACTGAGCCTGGGGGGATTTTCTTAAGGGAGGAGGAGCATTAGTGCAAGCTGAGAGGGGCTGCAAAATGAAGCTGCTCCCAGGGCCACCCTCGTCTGTGATGGGGCTGCAGTGCTGGCTCTCAGCCCACATGGAGACAACAGTTGTCACAGCTACCTACAGTTTCCAGGCTGCTGTTGTAAACCTTCCCCCCAAGAGCCTCTGTGCCTCCTAACAGCTTTGTCTGTAAAATTAGGGAAGGAATATCCGAGGTGTGCTCCAGCACAGAGCTGAACTCTGATGCAGAGGACTGCCAACTGGTCTGTAACTAAATAATGCGCTATAGGAAAATAAAGCCTGTTTGCTTTCTGACTATTCAGTTCCCAACAAGAAGAGAGCCACAGGAGGAAGGAAGAAATTGGTATTTTCCCCAGGCTATATCAATATTTTAAAAGGAAACAAGCAGTCAAGAATACAGATCTTCACAAGATGCAATACACCATATCACCAGCAGCAGAAGGGAAACTATGTGCACACAGTTCTGCAGATTTCCCCTTCTGTGCAACCTATGACAACTTTTAATAGCTCTTTAAAGGATATTCCAGCAATCAGTGACCACACCTCTACCACTACTGATACCCACCTACTCCAAAGGGCTGAGAGAGGGACAAGCCTGGTACTCCTTATCTGCCTTGGGAACCTCTAGCTTGCCCAGAGGGGAAGGATTTAACAGAGGACACTGACATGTACTGATTCAGTCCTGACTATCTGCATTGAAGGGCCAGACAGGGCTGAAAGCAAGGAGGACATGGCAGCAGGAGGCAGTCAGGACCACAGGGTCAGTCCTCCTCCAGGTAACTGCAGTCAGAACATGGGTGTGAACAATGAGCATCCCAGACGACACACACGGTTCCACTAATGACAGCAGGTCTCCGTTTTTGGGAGATCAAACAGTATGAAACACTGAAAAGTCTAGAAGGTAGATAGAGATATTACAGATTTGTGTCCCACTTCCTGCGTTATCTTTGCAATGAATAAGTCAACTCCTCAGAAAACAATAGGTGCTCCAGCTCCCGGAAAGGAGCTCGCTGCTGTTCAAATGCATTGCACTATCACAGCAAGTCAAGCTCTAGGAGCAACACAAAAAGATAACGCTGGAACACGAAGAGAAGACCCTGAAGTGAGTTGTTATGGAAACTGGATTCTCACAAGCTCACACCACCGAATGAGGTCTCTCCCACTACGTCTGTTTGTCAAAAAGCCACAGGAGTTGCTAATGACCACAGCTCTGTTGTCTCACCTTGCATTCACTCAAAGGGCATTGTTGCCATTTCCTCACAGTCAATCTAACCTGGCCCAAGCACCTCCAGTAGTGGGAATGGGATCTGGACTCCAGCAAGGCACAGGACAGAACAGGCCAGTCCCTTTGGCACTCCATAACTGGACGAGCTGGTGCTGGTAGTAGCAGGTTTTAACCAAGAGAAACGGTGCCCACTTTAATATGAAGCACTTTATTGTAAAACTTTAAAGTTTCAGAAAAATCAAAACCGCACCAAAAAGGTTAGTGGCAAGACCATATCTTAATAGGCCCAAGCCCATGTTTAGTAGTGTAGGCATACAGGATGGGGAATAGCCACTTCCCCTAAGCATTTCACATGCCCTAGGTTATCTCATCTGACTTCTGCTGGCCTTTCCAGTAGCACATAGATCTTCTATAGTTGAGATTTGTCACTCTTGCCTCATACTACATCAAATATACAGAAAAGGCAAGTTCTTGTGTATGCTTATACCAAAACAAAAAGTCTGTATGGCAATGTACTGATAACAGTACTGGGTAAAGATCACTCTCCCACAGAAGCAAAGCAGGGAGCTGGCTATGGCAGACTGCTAGGCAGCAGCAGAGACAAACCACTGCCTTTCCCAGTGTTAAATCCTTGGTTACACCTGTGGAAGACGTTGGGGTAGACCCGGCATTTACTTCCTGCTGGGAACCCCTGCTTCCTATTGTCCAGCACTAGGAAGATCAGCAAGATTGTTTTTTCCAGGACTTTCCACACAAGTTCTCATCCTTTAAGTTCTGCCACTGGATAGAGAGAAGAACTTCACCTAGGCTGTCAGAACACTTTAAAGCTGACTGGTGAGATACTGCATGAATCTGGTATTGACTACCAGTTCAGCCCTGACACCCTCTTGTGCCTGGACCTTCTTCCAGAAAGACTAACCTATTCAACATACATTCCAGGATAGTTCAGAATCAGACATTTCCAGACCTGAGCCTTGGGACTTGGCTTATGATTTAACCCAGCATCATCCTGACTCCCTGTTCATTCCCTCAAGTTTATACTGCACAGCTTCCAACACAAGGCTAAAGTAAGCGTAGGGAGGCGCACGCCTACATGGTAGGACCTAAGAGTGCTCAGAAACATGCTTGGTGCCACCAAGAAAGCAACGCCAGGAGGTAAGAGTTTAGAACACGTTCTGTGCTCTTGTAACTTGTGTCTGAGGGCAGGAAGAAGAAACAAGCAGCAGTAACAGGTCTCATGCCAGCAGTGGCCCCTACTTCTGCAGCATGCTGTCTGGCTCGCAGGGCAATAACAGCAACATCTGCTGCAGTTAAGAATGCAAATGAGCTTCTCTGCTGTTTTCAGTCACTCATAGCTTGCCAAGATGTTCATCTTCAGAGCTGAAAATTTCTAGACTTGGCCAGTATACAATGGCAATTACTTTTGAAAGAACATGGCAAAAGTGACTTAACCACTACAAAGACCTTAGAATGGCATTAATCACTATTATTGAAAAGTCCTGACAGACAGAATTAAGCAACTTTAATGTTCAAAATGTTTAGGTCTGTGAGTTAAAAAAGACAGGAGCATCTGCCAAGGGATTTCCAATGTGCACCTTTTAGCAACTGTTTGTATACCATTCAGTGCGCAAGGGCTCTAAATTAGCACTAAACCTCAAGGATCCACGAAGATGAAGTTGGGGGAGGGAAATGAAGTTGGGGGAAGGAAGAAGGGCTAATGATCCTGTAACCATCTGCTATCTGGTAAAAACAGTATGAAGGGCGTTTTGCCAACTCACTGCTAAATTAAATTTTACAGGCAGGTAGCATAAGAATTTGTAAAAACTTTAACAAGTGTGAATACAAATTTCCGTAATGGCTCTGTAAGACCTTTCCTCTGAAGGTACTATTTCCTGAGCAGCCAAGCAGATCCAACAGGTCACTGAGCCCAAAGAGGGAAGACTTGCTCCCCACTTCTCACCCATGCTCTTAGCTGTGCAGCTCTGCCCCCTTCCTTGCACCAGCTCCAGTGCTCACTGGACCCACCTTTCACCCAACCAATTTGGCTCACTAACCAACCTGAAAATTAGGTGCTTTTATTTGCTGGGTTATGACTTGAACTTGGGGAGGGACCTGCAGAGCACCAGAGCAAGTCGAAGGTAAGTGGCAGGAACATGCACCTGGAATAGGCACACTCAGTCTGCTGGTGGTAGCAAGCTATTAGAGTCTTCTCCCACCTGAAGCATCTTCACTCTGACTCTCCACAAGCTGGAAATTCGTGGAGTACTCAAGTCCCACTGCAGGGAAAAATCCAGTCTTAACATACAAGAGCACAAATCCCTTTCTAGTAACCAGCATTAGAAAGACAGGTCTTGTCTTTGATGGGTCTAACTCACAGTGTGTAAACATCTGTGCAACAAAAAGGTGATACAATGGTACTACAGAAAAAGTTGCACAGGTAATTATAATGCTGTGGCATTCGGAGCCCACAAGTGAAACTTCCATACTCCTAAGATGTGAATACAGAGCCTCTTTACATTCGATCAATGCTCGCTGTCATGAGTGACTATTTTGTCAGTGGTATTCTTTTGGTGGCTGAAAGAGGAGGGACAGGAAGAATTGGTTTTAATTAAGTCACAGGAAAAATAATCAGTTCTTCATCCTGGAAGACAGAAGAGGTGGGAAAGGGATGTGTGCTGAAGGTTTTGCAAATTTCCCTTGCATAAGGTTGCTAGCTCTACACTCTAGAACAAACTATTTATTAACTGCAGACAATGCATTCAAGAGGTTACAGAAAGTACAGGACGTGTGAGCAATGACTACTGGTTTACTTGCATGCTCTTTCAAAGAGCCCTGCAATTTCTTCTGTACAGTGCCTAGGGTTGTATGGGTATAAGCCGCAGGAGAAAAAAAAAAATGTAGCACATCTAATGAAGAAGCTACAGCATAGGTGCTGGAAGCTGCACAGTCTTTTCTACTGAATCAAAATTTCAGGTTTTTTTGTTACTCCCATTCTACAATGGTCAAACCATACTTAAAGGTAACGATCCCCACTTGTAAGCACCAAGTAGCCATCTTTTCAAGGTAACTGACAAATACAGAGAGATGGGGAGCCATTGATAAATGTGCTCGGTGCTGTTGAGTATAACTCAGATATGAGAGTAGATGGTAGAAGGCAGGCCAGCTGCACTCTCAAGGATATTCTGCATACAACACTTGCAGCGACTGTCAGATGTGCATCTCCAGTAGCTTAGCATGATACTATAGCATTAAGCTGGGACTTCAGTGTGCCCCAAATCTGTGCTGCACAGCACCCCAAGATCATGCAGAAAATCTTGCATTTTACTGAAACACTCCCAAGTGCTACACTGCTTTTCTTTCTGCCACCAAGTTACTGGGAAACGGTAGCATTACTCAGCACAGCATCGGAGCCCTCAGGTTTGTCATCCTGCTTTATAAGACTGCTCTATAACACTCTTCAAAAGAACGCATCAAGAAACCTAGTTCAGTTCTTGCAGAGGCTGTAGGTTTGGCAAATGGTGTTGAAGGCAGCCTGCAATGTGTGGCATGTGCTCCAGCAAATCTGCCTATTTGTTCTGGGCACGCAGGTACCTGTGACCACATAGAGCCTTTGCCGACTTCCACGGCTTTCCCACACAGAGCAACTGGCAAGATCGCGACCTTGTTTTGCATAACGGCTTGATTCAGATAATCCCCGGAGTGCTTGCAGTCATTTAAATCAGTTGTAATAAGGAATTCAGACCCATTTTAATTTTAAAAAGTTAGATTTGCAGAGTGAAGCACAGTCAGAAAATGTCAAGGTAACACCTCCCCTCATACTCTTAACCAGTCTCCTGTGCATACACATTTTGATGCAGTGTTACACTTTTTTTTTTTTAAAACACTCCCACCCAGACCCTTACCACATTCAGCCTACAGGATGGCTGGGACTTGCTGAATGAGCAGCTATTCAATATTTCTTTTTCCTTTCATTATTCATTCTGTGGCCTTACATCTTATTTATCATACACTAAGCCCCTCATTGAACAAGGCAAAAATCCTGCAATAAGAACAGCCTATGAGCATTTAAAGACGGTGTTGTAATTCTGGTATTTCCTGACTTCTGTGCATTTGGTTTCACTGTTACTTTAACCCATGTCTTTTGTGTTGAACTTTATTGCCTCTTTAAACAAGAAAAGTGGATAAACAAAGAAATTCCTTCATAAGCAACACATTGTCAGACAGCAATAGAGCATTTGTCTTTTATAAATGTGCAATTTAGAGCTGTGGAAATAATTGATTTTTTGGTTTGCTAGCAAATCAAAATAAAAGTTATTTTTCGGTTGCCCTAAAAGGCATACAGAAAAGTCTAGTCTAAGTTAAAAAACAAAAAGAATCAGATGAAGCCCCCAAACTAATTTGTTTGGATAAACTGAAGTGTTTCATTGGGAATAGATTGCTCTGTTTTAGGATTTCTAACACTTTCAAAAATAAAGTTTTCATTCCTTTAAGTATTTTTTTTTTTTTAAATAAGCCCCCAAAGTTTTCCTTTGATAATCTTTCTATTCCCTTGGAATTAGCTCTTTCATTTTTCCCCATGCCCACCTCCAAAGATCTTGTCACAATTTCAACTTCAGTTTGTGGTCATTTCAACTAACTTAAAGTTGTATTTGTGTAAAAGCTGCTCAGAAAGAGGGAGAAGCAGGGGTTGGGTTTAAAGCAACTGACTGGGCAGAATCCCCCACTGCTTCTGCTCTCACGTCTTCATCATTATTTATAAATTAAGCGCATGAGTGCAGCTACACCTCACACAGAGTTAATAGCCTAAAGGCCACACGATGCAATGAATTAATGTAATTACACAGTGGGATAGGACTGGGGGAAGACAGGCAGCAAACCCACAAGGTTCAGCCCCATTCTGACCATTCGTGGTTGGTGGCTCTTCTGCAGGATGAGGACCTGAAGTACCCCTTACTCAGCAAAACAGGATATTGTTATTTATGTTGCCATAACCCATCAGCCACAGCTACAGTCCTGTTGTGCCAGCAATTCCACACAGACTCCCTGCCCAGAAACAGCCGGTGAGCTGCTCGGGGCAGATCAAGGCTCAGAGGGACTCGGAGGCACAGGGGATGCCATGTGCCCAGAAGGACACAAACTCATTAACAGGTCCAGGCCCCTCTGCACAGGAGCTACTACCCAATTCTTGAGCCACCTTACATGCAGAGGGAGATTTGACAATATAGGAAAACATACCTTTGCTTTCTTGCGTGACAGAAGTACACACAACTCATTTCGCCTTTGCACGAGTATTTGAGGTCTACTAAATGCTGAACAGAGAGGTTTTGCCACAGCTTCGGTAGGCAAGTGCTCGGGAATAGCCACGGTTCTACCGTTGTTTACATTGGCATTGCCTCACAAAGATATTCACAGGCACATTTTTCCCAGTGGCATAAGTCCCAGGCAAATTATAATTTCTGTGCACCTTAAAGTTAGAAACTAAATCCACTTGCAAACCAGACAGCAAGTGATGAGTTCTCATAGCTATAAATGCAGGAATTATTGCCATTTTTAGATATTAATGGGGGAGTGTTTATCAGTTCCCACACAAACCCTGTTCAGAAGCAGACAAGGATACTCAGTTTCCCTCCTAAAAATTGCCAGCACCTTAAAATAGAAATGTGTACATGCAGTCAGTTCTCTACTGGGCATGGCAATAAGGAGCTAGATCCTGGAGAGACATCAACACCAAGAGTATTACTACTTCTGTGCCTAAATTGACATGTGCAATAACTCAGATTTTTCTTCATCCTTTGTCTCCTGCCCCAGGAAGGTTTATTAGCCTTGGCAGAGAGCTGCATGAATGCCTGTGTACCAGCTCAAGCCTGGAGCCAGCCTAACTGCATGCATATGGCATTGGGGGTATTAAGCTCTGTCAAACCTAAGCTGATCTGTGCAGATCCCATGTGGTTGCCCTTGCACCTAAGCAACCTGTTTTATCTACAGGCTGTGTTGTCTGGAATGAATTATTCAGCATTAATCGATTTCTTTTTTTTTTTTTTTGCCAGAGAAATATCTTTTATTTACAGTTTATCCGAAACACTGAGTTTTCTTGCCAAGATGCTCCACCACAGATACCCACAAGTGCTTTTAGTCAATGTCATTTCATCCTTGTTACTCCCTTATTTTCTTAGAATAATTAAGAGAATGAGATGTCAATAAAAGTGTCAGAATATTCTGAGGTAAGAATATTTCTTTTCTGAAAAAGCTGAAGCAGAAAATTTTGATTCTTCAATTTGAGGGAAGGGAGTTGGGGCTAAAATACTTCACAAATCACTTGGGTCAAACAGAATACTCATTTTTGCTGAATGAAGTACACAATCAAAAATCTTACCCAGCTCCATTTGAAATTTAGCATTTAGAGTGAAAGTGCATGTACAACTTCAGCTTTATGCATAGGTGCATGCTTCACCAACAATAAATTGAACAGAACAGGGCACAAAGACACTGTACTAAATTGCATACTGCAGACTCCAATTTTGTACTTTCAGATATTTATGGGTAGCTGCAGAGTTGTGGGTGTGCTCATTTTTCACATGCAAATGGTCATTTGCACATCCAGATATGCCTGAAAAATTAAAGACTTGTTTGAGCACTGATGAAATACAACAACTCCATGTACTGAATAAAAGCATTAAGGCATCACAGCAAAGGGAAGGAGGAAATACAGAAGCATTATGGGAGATGCAAGAAATATTTAAAACAGAAGCTGAAAAGAGATGAAAACTTGCAAAAGCATCCCTATGGTTTTGGAGATATTTTTTCAGTTGGGAGTAGTCTCAGAAATAGAGATAAGCAAGATTGCATAACCCAGCTGAAAATCTGCCCTTGGCTTCTCACCTGATCTCTTAAGATGAGGATGAACCCATGTGGTTGATTGAACAAACACCCTTAAACACATTACACCTTCATATTAATGAAAGTACTGAAAATAAAACACTTGGAGGAAACATTTCAGTGCACCAGCACACAAGCAGCCACCCCCCAATCCTGCAGGCTGGTTTAAGGAAAGGGCAACAGCCTCCACTCACTGTCAGCAAAGATTTTGGCACTCCTCTCTTCTCAGACCCCCACAGGCTGTGGAGAAGTGGGTGTCAGGCTCCATGAAACAAAGGCACTTGCATCCAAAAAAAAGCAGGTAGTACTCCTCTTGCAGTTTCGTCAAGGAGAAGTGAAGGACTGGCTGAAATTTGGAGCCCCTTCCCTCCCCACCTTTTTCCTCAGCTCATTCACACATACTCCCTCAAAATGCAAACGTACAGGCACAAAACCTTAGTTCCTTCCACAGACATGACATCAAATTGACAGAGCTGTGACTGTTTGACATCCAAGCTGATAACAGAAGGGCACTTTTGAGCAACACTTGAACAATAGGCAGGAAATGTGGCTTCCATAAATGGGTGAATTTACAGCTTGCTGTTCAAGAAATAAATAAACCATTACCCACAAAGCATCATTTCTCTGAAGTATGTCACCTGTCACTAAAGGTTAAATAACTGTCAACTGCTCATGTGAGGCTGGCAGGGGTAGGTTGTAGCTGTGCAACTTCTTACAGCTTTAACGGGGACTGCGCAGTTATAATCCTCCTGCTTTAAGGAACACGACATCACTGGCTGTCGGCAGTGGGAAATGGATCACCTACTACATGCCTATTATTGGCTCATTGTCTGTTACAATTTTATGGAGGAAACAGGTCAAACTACGGCAGGCAATCAGCATGAAATAATGGGCCCACTGCTATGACTGACAGGTCAAGATGCAAGAGACATGAGCTTCAGATTTGGGAGGCAACTCACGGGAAAAGCAAAAGTCTCCCTCTCTCTCCAAGAGATAGTGATGCCATTAGTCTGTGCCTTTGATCCCCTTCCATGAACCAGGGACAACAAGCACCTGTCTCTTTGAAGCTCATGATGCCCTAGGGAAATAGGACAAAGAATTCATAGCTCGGACCATCTGGTAAAGAGAGCAGGGACAGGTGAATGCAAGCACACAAAGAGCACTAGGAAGACCGCTAGCGAAGATTCAATTCCTATGCAGACTCTGCTCACAAGCCACTGAAAGAGATGGTATCTTCTCCCCCTCCCCCAGCCAGTAAAAAAATCTGCCCCTAAAGTTTCAGATGAGGTCACTTCCTCACCCACCCCCACCCTTCCTGCCAGCTCTGGAAGGAAGCTGGAAGGAGGAGACCAGCTTAAAATCCCGAACCACATGCAGGAGATGACAGTAGGGCAGGGAGCTTACTGATGGAACAGGAGTCATGAGAAAACATGCCAGGCATTCAGTGAGCTGAAAAGGAACGTGCTTCTAGAAAGAAGAGACAGCGTGTGGACTTGATAGCCTGCCATTTCCCAGAGAATCTGGTAAGGACAAGGAGCTGAGCAGAAATCACTTGCAAAGTCCCTCAGGTATTGGTGAGAAGTGATGGTAACCTTGTCAGACAGGCAATGCTGCTTGCCTTCTCCCTCTACAGGGAGCACACATGGATTTTCAAAATGAGAAGTCATTATTACAGAAAGAAAGATAGTTTATACACTTGATACAGGCAGGGATTTGTGCCTACACAGACACCCAAGTCTCGAGGTGTGATACACATGCACTGTAGAAGTTCTCTCACCCTGTAGCTGGCTGACCAGGCTCACAGGGCTCAGTCATCTGCCTCCTCAAGATCCTCCCAGGAAGTGAAAGACAGCAGGAAAAGTTAAAGCTTCTTCTCAGCTGGACAGTAATGAGTCCTACAAACACAGCGAAGTGGTCCATTACTGCTCTTCTGCAGTACCTGTGATACTGCCCTCTCAGGCTGAGAAACATTCAGAAATATTTTTTTTCTGTCAAAGCTCAACAACATTCCAGTTTTTGCCCTGCAAAGCAGGGTCTCTGCAAGAGCTCACTTCCCTGTCTGGAAGATGGGTGCACATCCCAGAGAGCCACTGGCCATTCTTTACCTCCACTTGGGAGGGAATTACTGGACTTGAGGGTCTGACCTACAGATAACCACAGATTGACAACAGAGCCTCAAGAATATTGTGAAACAAAACTTTTTTCAAACTTTTTCACTCAGCTGTTTTTCAAATTTGAAGTGTCCATATGGCTAATCAGCATGAAGGACTTGCTATGAGAGTAAAAGAATTGCCAGCATCCTAGAAACAGACAGATATTCAATAACAGGAATAGCGCTGTGATATCTAGCATCTTCTGAAACCACTTCCATCTCAAAACTGTATCTCCTCCACTCCACCAAAACTGGAAGTAATGAAAGATGTATTCCTGATAACACCAGGGGAAGGAAAGGAGTTTGTCCCTGTTTGTTGAAAGCACAAATTCCATCTGCGTATGCCATTGAAAGTTTTATACCAGTTCTGAAAATCTGGGCCCACTTCTGTCCCCCATGCCATTCCCCAGTATTCTAGGTCTAATGAAGTTGAGTGAAAGGTGTCAGGGAAGAGGGGCAAGATGCAAGAGGAAGCACAGGTCATAAATGCTACATTTACGTTTTATCTAGGAAGATTTCTAGCTGTACGTAGACAATTGCAGTGTGGCACCACAAAGAGTAGCACTGTATCTCAGAAGTCTCCTGTTCTTAACAGGAAGATCAGTAGTTAATATACCTTCCCCTGAGGAGCCATCTTTGAAGGTTTTAAGGAACCAGATAGAGAACCTGACACGAGAGGGGGCTCATAGACCAATTCTTTGTCTTAAAACCTGTATCAAAGTTAGTAGTGCTCTCAAGTTCAGAGAAATTTAGACAGGACCCAAGTCATTTGCCCTTAAAGAGGCCGAGTAATAAATTACCCAAGCCACAGACAGCATCACCAAAATGCAGAGTTACAAGAATATTCTGTTCTCTACCACTTTTCATGGGCCAGTGGATGTGGCAGCACAAAAGCATGCATTTCAATGCAACAAGCTCTGTAGTCTTAAAGATTTGTCCTCTTCCTTCACAAATCCTTCCAGTACCATCCAGCTGGAGAGAAAGGTGCATGCAAGTATTTGGCACCTTTCCTCTCACTTGACAGCCAAGAGAAATCCAGAGGCCAGTTTCCCCAGTGCCCTGACAACCCTACAGAGATGGAATATTCATTTCCATTCCCATGCCAGATAAGCAAGTTATAAATTGTGTTCAATCCTACCATCCCTTGTTTATCTACCATGACAGTCTTCTCCGGCTCTTGTGTGGCCAGGAGCCCAGAGGGCATGCATGACCTTTTTCAAGCTGTTCTAAGTTGTCATGAGCTCTTCTGCCCCCGCTTTCTATTTTCCATCATTTTATTCATGCCCTGCCCTTCTCCCTCTCCGCCTATTGCTCCAACATCCCTTTATTGCAGTCCTCCTAGAACTTTATCTTCTCCTGTCTCCCTGTCCATGAATTACAGCCTCACTTACTTCCCTGTCTTTTCCTCTTCTTGTTCCTTTGATGGTGTCTCTTATTTCTCTCCTCCATTTGTTGAGCAGGCCAAGCTTTAACCCAGACACTCCATTAACCCAAGCCTCCTCTGACTTGCTGCGGTGCTGAAAACAGATGAAAACTGGGCTCTCACTACCTTCTCCCTCCCTGCTTTCATTTAGCTTTGCTCCCTCATGCTTTTTACCCCCTTCCCTCTCTCCCCCCCCTCCCCCACTTCTCTCTTCAGGCACATCATTGTACCTAGTCCTTTCTTGATACACTGTCATTTTTTAGCTCCCTGTTTTGCTCATCTTCCAATCTCCCATTGGCACTCTGAAAATTAAGGTCAGAGATTAGTCCTTTGCAGCTGCCCTAGTGCCAAACTGAACCAAACATCACTTACATCCAGAAAATTCTTTTCAGGACCTCCTGGCAAGGTTAACTAAGACATCTTTCATTTCTTGCCAAGGCCCAACTTGCTGAACTGGTAGAGACAGAATTATTTATAGAGACAGCTTATGGAGATGTTACTGAGATGATGGCTCAACACTTCAGAGCCAGCCCCTCCAATATTCCAGGTGGTAATGAATAAAAAATAAGGGGGAGATGGCAGACATGACAAGTCCTATAAGTGGGATTTGGTTTCCAACAGCAAGATTTAGCTAATTTTCCCCCCTCACACAGATAAAAGGAAAGAGGGGTATCAGAATCTTTGATCTTCAGAAATATGGGAAGCTGTATTTATGGTAAACATGAAAATCATCTGATTCTTTAACTTCCTAGTGTCAGAACTATTAATTTTCACACAGCACTTAAGCAACTCACTAGTGAGTGCTGAAACTTGCAGGTTTGCATTTAGTTGTCTCATTACACAGAAAGGCAGAGGAGAAAACAGACTACTGGAAGACTCAGAAAAAGAGTTTGGGATTGCAATGCCTCTGATCACCCTCATTGTACAGCTGGAGCAGGACCATCTGTGAAGCAGTAACGTGCAGTGACAATACATGAAAAAGGCCATCACAAGTGCAAGAAAAAACAATGGCCAATTCTGCAGGAAGATGGAGTTCATACTGAAATGAAGCAATTCCACTTTTACCAAAGCAGCACCAACACCTTCCACAAGAACAAACCAGGGTTAGGGAGCTTATTGCAGTTACCTGGTGTGAGGGAAGACTGAGATGGTATGGGTATTCATGGCAGACAAAAGTCTGGGAACTGTGGATGAAGAGAGCCCTCCATCCTATACAGCATGACAGAAATTACATCTCAGCAGTGGGGGAAGTCAGTAAGCTTCATGGATGTAATTTCCAGAAAAGTTACAGGACCATGCATTAAGCATTTTAAACCACGGGCAACAGAAGTTGATTAAGCCCAGTTTCTTAAAAGTCTGTTTGGCCTTGGGTAGAAGTACTGACTAGAAGCTTTTGCCAGCGTTGGATTTTTCTCCTGCTAGAATTGTGGCACCCAAAACAGCAGAGTTCACTTTGCAGCTTCTGTGGCATCATTTCAAATAGCTACCTACTACTTTATTCTCATAAAACAGAGGATAAAACCTTTCAATTACCCAATTTTGACACTTCTGGTTGAAATCAGCCTATGTGTTCAAACAATGAATGGAGCAAAACAAACAGGAACAAACACACAAATGAAATGGTTTCCTAAATTTCCTTTTGTTAAGGGACTAAAAGGCATGGTGCCAGAGGTAAGACATATGGAAGGCTAGCTGTTGTACCAAATTGAGAAGCAGCACAGAATTCCTAGCAAAAGAATGGGATCATAACTCAACAGGCATTTCTGATGGCAAAATGTGGAGAAATGACAAAAAGGGAAATCGATGGGATATTGTATTACCTGGCTGTAAAGTATTCAGGAAGGATAAATTGGGGCCAAGTTTTCTTCTACCATAACTCCAATAATTTTGATAGAGTTATGGCAGTAAAGACACTGGTCTTCTAATACAGAGGCCATTAGAGTAGCAATAGACTCAACTCCCACAGTATCCAGTGACATGACATCACTGCAGGCACAAACTCTTAGTTTAGCATCTGTCTTGACAAAAATATCAATCTGTGAACATATTTTAAGGTTATGATACAAGTTTTCTGTTCAAAAAAAGGTATACATTCCACAATGATGAAGGAAATCAAAGAGGAAAGGGAAGTCTAATGTAGCAGTACTTGACCAGACACAACAAGACAAAAATTAAAAGAAAATTTTAGTTTAAGTGCTTCTTGAAACTGCCAGCTCTAGGTTACATGGAGAATGGAAAATTGGTTTTCCATTAATTCAGATAAGTTAAAGGTAATTATTGACAAGTTAATGTACACCAGTGACCAGAATATCATCAAGTTCACATTCTTAAAACAGCAATCAGAATAAAATCTAGGAGTCTTAGATGCACAAGGTACTATCACTTAATCAGAAATCAGCAAGAGAGAGAAAACACCAAACATTTCCATCATGCTTGAAGTGCAGTGCATGATAACTTTTTTCTTTATGTGCTGATGTTTTGCAAAAATAAAGCGGAAAAAGTTTCAGAAATAGCAAGACACATCTAATTTAGACTGTAGAACAGAACAACTCTGTGGTCTCTGATCAAGCTGGATGCACCTACAGCATAACAGCAGATCAATCCCCTGTTGACAAATGGAAGGTAACACACAGTAGAAAACACAGTTTGAAGTGTCCACACACTGACAGCTGCAGCCAGTATTAATTGTGACCACTCAAGGAAGAGAGCTGGTGTCACTGGGGACAGCTCAATGACAGTCTGATCAATATGCATAGGCAGTAGAGAAGGACAAGGGGAAGCACATGAAATACACAGTTGATGAACGTACCTGAGTACATTCTAGTACCACCATATAAATTAGGGTTATGCTGTCATTTACAATGCTATATTTGGTTCCAGCCAACAATCCCCCATACCCCCCATGGTACCATACAGATAAACCATCAGGGATCAAAACAGACAAATACAATTACTGCCTGCATGAGGCCACAGATGCTTCCAAGGACAAAGTTAACTTTCATCCTAGTGGGGCAGATGCCTTTACTATGGAAGATGACTTAGGGCCTCCCTAAGGCCTCATCTTTGAAGGCAAGCTGTATCCTGAGTCATAACATCCCTAGAAAAAAAAAAATACTAAGTTCCTACTCAAAGATGACTGAATGAGGAAGCCAAGTGATTCCAGCATACGTTAACAGGACTTGAAACGCAATAGTCAGCCGAGGCACTGGCATAAGGGTTATACAGTCTGCCTTGACCCAGAGGCAGGAAAACACCCTGGTGCAACACTTGTCTCTGCAGATCTTCACCCCCATTTCTGAGACCTCAAGCACACCTTCATGCTAACTGGCTACATGGAAGATGGCCTCCGTCTGGTTCAGCTAAGCAAAATCTGTCCTGTTTGTGAGCTTACTTTTTTCCAAAGCAGATGCCAGCAGTACAGCTTGGAGAGCATGTGCAAAAAATATGCTGGCATGTCCCACCCAGCCAACTGCCCATGCTTGTCCCTACCCTTCACAATTTCATATACAGAACTAGAGCACCACTAGCCTGCCCAAAGCCCACCAACCCTTTAATGGTTGGACTTGATGATCTTGAAGGTCCTTTCCAACCTAGTGATTCTGTGATCCGCTCAGCCCCACTTACCAGCTATCTTGATAACTGAAGAAGGCTAGAGGAGCAAAAGAGGGCTAATGCAATGTGCAGAGCTCAGCTGTATCGGGGGGTCACAACAAGCCTGGACAGACCATGAAGTAAAGCTTCTTTAAAGTTACTCCTCTACACTTGTCTCTAAGATTGGGAAGAAGGGGAAGAAAACATCCTCCTCAGGACCGAAAACAATCTTTTGACCTCCCAAGTGTGACACTTGTTTTCAGCACTACTGCATCTTCTTTTTGCTTAGCAATATCCTCAGAAGCAAGCTTGCTGCCATAAAAGAAATCGCTGCAGCTGTAAGTAGTGATGAACATTGAATATTCTTTACAATTTCTGGAAATCTCTTGTGTCACGCCCAGGACTGCACTCTAATTACCCAATTAGGAAGCAGGAATAGCAGCACATGGCTTAGTGTCCAGCAAGATCTTACATACGGCACTTAAACTGTGAATATAAAATTGTTCACGAATTAGTAAGACCAAAATTATTCACAGAAATTCTTTGAATAATCTCAAATAGCCAATAACTTGAGAGAGGAAAAGAAGTGATGATGTTCTGCTTATCAGCTGTTCAGGAACATGAACAGGAAGCTGAGTTTGCCAGGCAACTTCTACAAGTTGTTTGAATTCTCACCATAACAAGTATGTGAATTTGACTGAGCACTGCAGACTGCCTTTGAAGTTTGGTGAACAACAACAGGCTCAAATGGTCAAATTTAAATAAAGATAGGATGCTACCCAAACTGTCATGATTTTTCACGCCCCCCTCCCATTATTTATAAATTGTTTACCCAGTACTCATGCAAATTATCACTACTGACAATGTAGTCAAGTGCACAATACCAAAGGAAAAAAAAGATTGTTCAAGACAGACTATGACTGCACACAACTTAAAGTTGGGTTTACTTTCTTCCTCCTCTGACAAATCCTGGGAATTTCCTTGACCATTTTTGTAAGCCCTTGAAGTTTTTTGTTTTCCATTTTTGTCTTAACATTTTCAAGCCATTTTTAAAAATTCAGTATTTTCAAGCGAGGAGATCGAATATGCATTGAAGCCTTCAGTTTTTTGAGGCTCTCATATTAGATGAGCATCTACCAGAAAGTTCTGTGAAACTGTTTTAACTTCATGCACTCTTTTCACCAGTTTGTCAGGAATCTTAGTAGTATTTCCCCCCACCTCATTCTCTTCTAAAAAGAGGAAAAGTTATTTCTGCAGGAACTACTTTTACTGGAACAAGGAGATCCAAGGGAAAGTGCTAATAAAAAGCTGTTTCTCTTTTTCTGGGATATGAGACAGACAAACAGAAATTCATGACAAAGCCCTCTGATGACTAATTCCTTTTGTTGCAATAAAAGCCAACAGCTCTCCACCCCCAGACAGACACACACTTGATTTCGTTAGCTACTGCTCAGATGCATATCCTATCTGAATAGTTCAGAAGAGATGTTCACCCTGGTTGACAGGCAATACAGGAGAAGGCAGAGTATTTCACCAGTCACAGACACAAAGCTGCTTTCCTGTAGCAAGGACAGAGTACATGATACCATGACTGCTCCAAATGCAATTTCATTACCACTAATTGCTTGATCAACTCCTACTGACTATTAAAAAAAGCACAGATAACACTTGCCAACACCCCTTCTCTCTGCATGCATGTACTCACACCCACCAGACTATGATAGTGTATTCCCCATTTGCTCGCCAAGCTTCTCACCCAGATGCACAAGCCTATCTTGCACATCGAAATACACTCCTCACATCGTAGCATAATGCTTATTCTAGCCTAGTTATTAAAACACAGCCCGCTACCTTAAACAGGTATGCAATTTTTATAGATGACCAGGTCATCTGTGATTTTGTCTCCTCTCTCCCAACCCTCATATGTACATTTTTCAAAGTCTGCCTTGAAACAACTGAAAGGGATCTCATCTTTAAAGAATGAAGGCTCATCACCTTCTGATAATTAAGCTTCTTTAAGGGGTCTCAAGGTGGGCAAGCAGCTTCACATAATCACTAGTCACTGCTAAAAATCTTGCCTATATTATATGAAACATGAAATAGCCAGGAATACAAGGAATACAACTAGGAATTCAACCCATAAAGCCTTCTTTGTGCAACTGAGAAGCCTCAGAAGTGCTTTGAAAGGCTTGAAGGAAGAGAAATGATTTTAACAAAAGAACAAAAAAGAAAACTTGAAAGAGAACAGAAGTTCTGAAGTGTGTGGGGGTGGGAGAAGTCTTCAGCGTTAGGAACACCAAAGTGATCTCTAACTCAAAGCTACCAGAATAGCTTAAACAAGATGAGGTGACTGCAGCTTGATATTCTTACTTCAGCAGCGACTGTAGTTTGTTGCCCAGGGGACTGCACTGCAGAGCTAACTGGACTGTGGTTTAATTTGCAGAGGACCTAGAAGATGGTTGCTCCCTATATCCCAGCAAAAGCATCAGCTTCCAGGAGGCTACAGAGCTGCGCTTTCTTGCTGTAGCTTGCTTGGCAAGGAAACCACAGCCCACCTCGTCTAATTAGTGCCAAGCACAGGAGAAGGGAACAGGAGGAAAAGGGCCCATGTTTGCTATGCATGAGCTGCCCTCTGCCAGCAGAGCAGCTTCTAGATAACCCCTGAAGGGCTGAGATGAGAAAGGGACCGGCAGCCCCTTCACTGTGACAGCACCACGGCTTGAAATTCCAATCTCCTCCTGCTCCCCTGGGGTAGTTTATGAGCCATTTTGGTTAGTGAACATTGGCTCCTAAAATTAATGAGCGTGTCTGTTTTCAACATACGGTCAATTGCTGATTGTTCTGATCTGGTGAGCTAGGCTGATGAATACATACCACCCACAGATAAAGAAAGAGCTGGGCTTTCCTGCTGCATGTTGAGAAAAGGAAAGAGGAAAAAGAAATTACAAAAAACTAAGCCAAATGCCAAAGGTACATCAAGGTGACTCTGCACTCAAAAATGCACTTAAGTGACCTGAACTATGAAATGATGTCTTCTGCTTCAGCTAAGGTTTTACTGAACACAGATCTGGTCATTTCTCTTTTCTGTAGCCAACAACAGACCCCAGGTCCCATAGCCCTGGCCTTAACTGAATGCCAAATCACACACATAAAAAGGCATCTCCTCGCTCCGTTCACTCATGGGAATAGGTAACAACATCAAATTCTCACACACTGGTCAACTTGTCCTCTCTTACAGTAAGACCCAGCCACAGCTTACACATCTGCTTCATGCTGTCATTTCATGCCAACAAATACTCAGCTACCTGATTCCCCAGGGAAATGGCTTAGCACAGCTGGAGACACACTTGTACATGGCCATTTCACAAAGTGACCACATGCACCTGTACAATCATGTTAGACAGCAGGTGCAGCTACTCAACCCAAAATGTCAAGTAATAAAAGTTCCGATTAAGAATAAAATAAAAGGCCAAACACCCCTTGCCAGTCATAAAACATGCTGCCCACTAGTAAATTAAAATTTTTATGCCACTGCATACATTGCATGTGCCTGCTGTCTACAGCCATGTGCTCATCTCATGAAAAATACATGAGGATCTAAGTGGCATTAATAGTGTTTATGAGCCCATCACCTGGACAGATATTCCCTTTATGGGTCTAATGAAATAACACAGAGAAAGACACACACAGAGATCATAACCTTCTTGAAAGAAAAAACCCTAATCTGTATTCCTGACCTCCCCCCACCATCAAGAATTCTTGATGTCCCAAAATGAAAAGAAAATACACTCTGCCAGAACCAACATACTAAAGAGCCTCCTTCATTTAACAGAAAAGCATCTGCCAACCTTGTTATACATCTGTCATGTATACATCAGGCTGGGCTCGTAGGAGTGAGGAGATGAACAGGAACTGTGAGCAGGAGGCAGCTGGTAAAAGAAAAGGGAAAGGAAAAGCAGATAGGCATGCAAGGGTGGTGGAGCAGAGGACAAACAGGAGAGATGGAAGAGCTGAGAGCAAGAGGGAAAGTTAAAGGGAGGTAAGGGAGTAAGCGTCTGATCGATTGCCGAGTCTGTATTAACTCAGTCACAGGGCTCTGATGATCTCTAAATGGACTGAGCTCTGCTCTCGTGGTTTATGATACCTGCAGAACCATTTGATTGAGTTACGCTTCTTCAATTGATCGCTCCATATCAGTAATCTTTGACTTCTTTACTCACCAGCCAGCTCCTCTTACAAAGGCAAGCTTTGATGGCAAGGAATGCTTTCCTGATATTTTTTAGCTGGAGCAAAACAGTATAAAAGTTGAATTGCTTTAGTTGACATTTCACAGGGAGAGCAACACGGCAGGTACCACTGCCAGTCCTTGATAGCAATGAAAGGGCAGCTAAGAAGAGACAAACACGCTTGGGTATACAACGAGCAACACTTTGAACTAGGCAGAGATGAAGGCTACTTCCAGAGAAAACATGCCTGCACCCTCACAGCATACATCCATTCTTTTCAATCTGTCCCACTCCCATCCAGCTTTACTGAGCAAGCATCGGTGCTGCCAAAAGCCACTGCCTTTTTGTATTTTACTGAGGGGCAAGTACATGCCTGCCTTAACCTTTGGTAGTGACAGAACAGAGTGCATCAATTCAGAGCCCAGGAAGCCATCACAGGCAGGACCCCATCGTTTTAGGTGCTGCACAGCAAGAGAGGAACAGTTTCTGCCTGAAGGATTTAATATCCATATGCAAAATCATAGCTGAAAGATGGACGTAGAGTTGGTAAACTATGCAGAAACAAAAAGAACATTTTGAGCAGTTTGAGACACACTGGTCTGGATGAAATACCAATCTAAATCCATCAAAAAAACAATTAAACTTTACACTCAAACAGAAACCAAATTCCAACCATTACTTTGAGTTTTAATCACAAAGCCTAAATATTTAACTCCCCTATGTATCTGCCTAGCATAATTGTTGCCTTACTTCTGAGCACACAGTTTGGGAGTTTGCTTTTGAAAGCACCATAATAGGAGAACATTTCAGAAGACTTGGAAAGAAAAAAAATAGTGTCAACTCTGCCCACTTTTATAGAGAACTCTAAGTTCTCTTCTTTCCAGAAGATAGGATCAAAGCACAAGGAAAAACATTGAGAAGTCATGTATCAACACTGCAAATGCAGAATGAAACAAGATAGACTGCTTTAGCTGCAGCAAGCACTTCAAACTGTCTGAAGCCAGCAGCTCTGAATTGACAGCGGGGGGTACAATGAGCAGAGTGTACTAGGCATCCGCAACCCTTCACCTTATACACTGACCCTTGGTTACCAGGTAGCAGCAGCCAGAACAATCCCATCATTGTTCTGTGTTAATTTACACTGAGCTAACCCTATGCCATTTTCAACTACTTTTGGCCCATTACCTTCCCGTCCTTCCAAGTCTAATAAACATAATTTTTTGTCAGGCTGGAACATTGACCTTGCTGTATCTGTCTCCATTTCTAATAGTTGACAAGTGGGCAGAGAGAAAGACTGCTTTAAAAAATCCTGGAGCTTATAATGACAATTCTCAAAGCCAGGGTCAAATCTTGAGCAGTAATGGGTGTCAGAAGGGCAGTTCAGGCACAGGGCACTTCTTTAGACTTCGATCTGTGGCAAAGCAACCATACCCTGAGGCAAATACATCGTTTCACTAGAAGTCTGCAGCACCTAAAAAGAGAGACACATGCCCACAGCTAATACATTTCTAACTTCAGTAACTATCTCCTTTTTGGAACTGCCAAGACAAGTGATGCATCGATTTCCCTACAGCTCACCCTGCATGATTGGTATCAAGGCTGTGTAGGCATCTGGCGAATTGTTCAAATTTCTCTGAAAAAGTAAAAACAAAGAAATCCACAACTGTAATCAAATTCAAGACACTGAGACCAGTACGAGAACTTCTCCGTCAAGCAGCCTCATTCTATGCAGCCAGAATTGAAACAGAGCCATTACTGAAATCTCATCTGAAGACCTTTGCAGCAAGCACCTGCGGTATTATCCGCATGTACTTGGAAAGCAACCTTTGCAGAGGCAGCAACAGCAGGGCAAGCAAAATTTGCATTTTGGAACTAGAGAGCGCGCCAGGCTGCAGAGACATGATGAAAAGGGAAAAGAAATCTATAACTAGCCATTGAGATCCCTGCTGCAGCATGGGGCAGGAAGCATATAAGTGTCATTTTGGGAGGGCTCACTGGTGACTGACATTTTCTGTCAAGGCTTTAGGTTACAACTGCATCCAATTTGGCTGATCAATTGCTATCAGCTCCTGCCTCTTACATCACGCCTGTATTTTGATCACTAGATTTAAAAACATACACATACTTGACAAAAACAGCTCTGAAGATATAGACGAGAGACACTGGTGTCCCACCATGGGCTCACATTAGGCTCATGCTCCAATAACCACCCCTTTTCCCCTCCTTCTCTTTTCCCCAGGGAAACCTGCCTTTATTTACTGAGTGAGCTGCCCAGGGGGGAAAACACAAATTTAGCAACTGACACCCACATGTATTAACTCATTAATCTCCCAGAGGTAGAACTGCTCCTATGTGACAATGGCATTTGCCAAATGTCCTTGGAGAAAATCCAGGCCTGGGGGGAACTTCTTACAACCACAGCAAAAATCTGTATGAACAGAACCCAGGTCCTGTATCTTCTGAATCAGGGCTGTTTCTACCACCGTACTGGCATAGCCTCCCAACATATTCCTCCTCCCCTCCAATATTAAGATATAGCAATTTTATAGTGTGTGCAGATGCTGAATTTTTTGCATATAAAGTTTATCATGTAATCACTCACTCATGGAATAAAGTGCCAAGTAACTTTTGAGTAATCAGACTGAATGCATAAATATCCTATAGTTAACACAGTTGTTGCAGCATATAATTTCTTAGTTAGTTTTCGGCTTTTACAGCTGTCATCAGTGGTGACTTCAATCCCCTCCTAAACATTAGATGATCTCAGGTGGGGGAGGAAGAGGGAAACATTCTTCCCACTAGAGAACAGCAGGCAGATATGGAGGTAACGAACAGCAATTACTTCCTTGGACCCTTTGGGATGCGAATTCTCCATATGACCTGCTTATGGCCCCGAAGACAGACCCCAACCTGTAGCACTCCCACCACATGGCCTTCTCATTGCATTTTGGAAAGTAGACCAGTTTAACAGGTCCTGTAGCCTGCAACTACCCCTCTCTGGTGCAATAAGCTTTTGCAGAAGCCCCATTTCCAGGCCTTGCTCCCCTGGCATGGGTCACATTTCAGGAACTGAGTAGTCTTGCCACTGGTAGTGTAAGGCTGTCTCCTTCAGTGAGGTCTGGTGCCGTCTTCAGTTTGTGTACAGCAGCTCAGTGTTACAGCACAGCTGTAAAATTATTCCCCCTCACACAGAATACAACTAGTCTAAGCCTAAGAACTAACAAATAGTAAAGAAGATTACACTATTTTAACATCTACCTCCCTTTCCAATTCTGGTGAAAACTCAGAATTTGGGCTTGTATAAAACGGAACATTTTGAAAACTTTGAATCAGCATTTTAAATTATTTAACACTTGAGAATAAGTGTAAAATGTTTACACCTTCTTGAATCAAGTGCTTTGTTTCAATTTGTTGAACCCATTGCTCCCTCCCACCCCCAGAACATCCATGCTCCAAGAAGGTACTGTGTTTTCTCAAGTGAGATTTAATAAGTTTATCTCACTTTCACATTGTCCTCTACATACCAGATTATCTAGCTCCGATTTGCATCCCATCATGTAACATAGCTGTTAGACCAGCAATACACCATCACTTCAACCAGAAGAGACCACAGCATGTCTTGGAAAACATGAGCCCCAGGAATCCAGCTCACTTTGTAGGGGGGCCCAACAGAACACATTTTCAATGGAAACTTTCTGGTCAGCTCAATCAGTAATTCCAAAGGAAGAAAAATACAAAATTTGTTGTTTGTCAAGCAAAAGTCCTCCATGCACGAGAAGAATACTGACAACAGCTTCTTCACTGGTAAATGCAAATTTAACAGAGCAAGACAACAACTTGAACTCTGGAGACTTCATTATGGAGGTGGTGCTCATATTGGAGTAAACAGAGATGCTCTGAATACTTTAATGTTTCAGAGGGACCTGACTTGTTCCTGACAGGGCATGAACTTCCAGTAATCTGATAGTTTAGAGGTCATTCTTTAGGGGTCATTCATACTTTGGTTGCTTTCTAGGGTATCAGCCTCACACACACATATTCTGAATCTTCTTTTTGCCTGGAAAAGACCCTCTTATAGCTCCTCATGCTTCTCCTGGCATTAAAACAACCCAAAACAATTAAGGGACAGATGAATGAGACAATAGGCAAGAAGGATACAATAGGACAGATGAGGACTACAACAGCTGCAGTCACCTTGGACATCTTCTGGCTTCCAATACTGAGAACTATGTAAATCACAAGGAGCCATGAACCAGAGAGATTGTGGTTTCAATGTTCAACATCAGAAATCCAGGCTAATCTGCTCTGTCAGATGCAGGCAGACTTAGCATATCTAGGCAGCACTAGCAAGAGATCCTGGAACAGCTATTGGCATCTGGCACCTACCACCACAAGCACTTTCTCATGTGAAACACAAGCAGCACTACCAGCAAATTCCCACTGGGACTAGATATCGTGCTGTCCCCAATGGGGAAAACACACTCTGATAAATTGTCTAAAAACACTGAGATTTGCTGGTTCCATGGAAAACACTGAAATGTGAGCCGCCTGCAAAATTTAAATAGGCCACATAAATAGGTCCTTATGTCTCAGGCACAGGAGAGACAAAAAATGACTTCCAGTCCTAGCAGCCAGGCAGGGGTGCAGCCACTGCTCTCCTCTTCCCGTTGTCCAGCAGGAGCACAGAATCAAGCATGCACATATTAGAACTCAGAGCATTTCTGCAAAGCTAGTGGCAAGGGAGAGGGCAGCATGCCTGAAGTACTCTTCACTCTCATCAGGCTGTGGTGAAGTGGCCTCGGAGTAGCTGATTGCAATCACAGTCTCCTGCTGAGAGATGGATGCTACATAAGGCAGTTTCCAGCTGGACTGGGGTAAGACATAGTAGCTTTGACCACAAAAAAATGAAGGCTCAGAGAGATTGATTCTGGGACAGCAGAAGGGTGAATAGAGCATGTATCTCAAATAAAAATTTAGACTACATCCCAGGGCATGCACAGATGGGCCTAAGCAGATATGCACCCCAAGCAGCTCTTGTATTAATAAGGCATACCAATCATAGGCTTCAACTCAGGCATACCCAAAAATATTGTTCTTTATTTTTTTTAAATTTTAAAACATCTTCATCTCCTGTTCAATCCATATCAGGAGAGAAACAGAGTAAATCACCATCAATTTTAATTGTTAGCTCTTACTGGAAGCATCCCATTTCTGTAACAACTGAACATCTACCTGCTTAAGTGTCTTGGGGCTCAGACCTCCAGTCACATTTAGCTGGGGGCAGAACTGCATCGCTAATCCAAATTCAGGCCAGGCCAAGATCAAGCATGACTTCTTCTTAAGGCCTCTGCAGACCTCCTTACTGCTGCCTTGCTGCTGTAGGACCAGAAAGCCAGTAAGCAACACCAACCATCTCCTTATATCAGAGTGGCTTTTAGGAATCAAGAATATTTTGGGAAAAGTAGCTATAGATGGAAAAGAAATATACATGTTTCTAGCTTATTAAATATTCAGTAAAATTTCCATATAGGGTTTCATATGCAGAAATGGCTTTGAAGTGCATTACAAAAACCTTATTACTGCTTATTAGCTCTGAGGTCTGGCTAGCACAGTACCTGAGTCTGCAAAAGCCGTTCAGGGCTTTTTGACATTCCAGGTTACCAGACTGGCAAAACAAATGCCTGTCTTTCACATAGCCTCATCTTTATTTGACAGGGCCCTTGAAGATGGCGGGCAAAGGCCTGAGCCAAGACACCTGTAGCCATAGACTCCTTCCTGTTTGTTCTCCCTGTGCCTCCCCAAGAAGTTAGATCAAAGCACTCCCATGGGGACACCTCATTAACAAGCAACTCCCTTGACCAGGCAGCATTACACAAGGTTGCAAGTTCTTGTCCATCAGACAATGCTTATAAATAGCAGAGGGACAATACTGTCCCTCCGTTTTTAATAACTGCAGAATGGAATTACTCTAGAAGGATGGGAAGGGAGGAAAGTTATCCCTCTGAAACACTTCTTCAGACATGCCTGACCACATTAAGAACAAGCAGCTCAAAGACATGTAATTTAACATTAAAGGAAAAAAAAAAAAAGACACCAAGAAAACCCCAAGGGAGTGCTCTGAGCAGCAGAACTAATGAAGCCTCATTTTCTACAGATTTGCATCTCGTGATTGATTGACTTCAGTGCATAAGGAAGAGAAAGCACCAGCTAAAACTTTGCCTGCCCTTGGGGCATTTATAACAAGTCACTCCTGTGGATTTTTGCATCTATTAAGGTTTGAGTTCATGCTATGGAGTCTCCCGCTCTGGGGAATTCAGAAGGCCCTACAGGAAGCAATTTCACTTAGCTTAGCCCTCACTGCAAAGGAAGGCCATGCCAGTACGGTGTCAGAGACCAAAAGGTGCTATTAATTTGCTGACATGTGGTAAATTGAGAGAGCCTGAGTCCATAGATGACGACTTCTTGCCTGGCTTGGGCTGAGTTGGAGCCCAGAGAAAATTATACTTTTGTTTTGTCATGAGGCATGGAAATAGGAACATTTATGACCAAACAGGTTTGTCAAGTGTCCATAGGCATTATTTACATGGAAGATTTTGCCTGAGCATTTGATGTTGAAATAGCTTTTTATGTCCAAGGCAGGGCACTGACAATCCACACTTTGAACCATGTGTTCAGAAGGGTCTGGGTGGTAGGAGAAGCATCAAGTCCTAAAGACTCTCAAGCAGCACAGCTACAAGATCAGAGAGACCTTAAACTAGAGGCCAAATGCTGAAAACGGAGGCCCTAGCAAGCAACCAGAAGCTCCCAGAAGGAATCAGCATCACAGGCTTCAGCAGAGTTACTGCTGCTGCTGCTTCTGAGAAGCGCAGGAAAGCCCCGCCAGCGCTGGCCATTCCTAACCGCGGCAAGCGCACCGTGGCTGGGACAGCACCGCACACCGACAGCCCCACAGCGCCGTCGCGTCGGGTTGAGCGGCTGCTTCCCCGGCACGTGGGAGTCCTGGGCGTTCGTTGTGCCCGAAGCGATTTTACATGAGACAGTGACAAAGTAATTAAACTTTGAATCCTCTGGAAATAGAAGGCTGTGCTTGTCACTGCCGAGTCCCCTCCTGCTAACCAGGAGCACTGCGGTGACGAGTGAGATCACATGGACTCCAGGTGACAAACAGGCCTTTCCTCCCAAATTAACACCCTGCTTCACCACCCGGGAGAGAGACACCATTCATTCTTTAAGCATTGTACTTTGTTACCTGATATTTAAGTTCCTTAGCCTGAATCTTAAGCAAACGCTGCAGCGGGACAAGAGTTGAGTAATGAGGCTTACATTGTCAACTCCCCAAACAATCAAGGACACTAAACATTTGCACCCTGTAAAAAGATCAGCTAGGTAAGCAAAATTCTATACGTAAAGAAGGTGGTTTACAAGTGCTAAGCTTCCATGTCTGTCAAATCCTTCAAAAACCTGGCAGTCCTTCTTCCCAATTAAAATAATCCTGTCTACTTAAAGCCATTCCTGTCCTATTCTCCCCTTTTGGTATGACTGTCTCACAGCACCTAACAACCCATCAATCCTCAAAATTGGGAGGTTGCTCCATGTCACATTACAAAAGCTATCACCATTTTTTTTTTTTACCCTAGCAACGAGCTTCACCAAGATTAGTGCTCAATTTTACCCGAGCTGTACAAACACACAGCAGATACCTCCTGCCCAGATCATGTAACCATATAAATACACACGATAAGGGATGGTGGTATTACATACCTTCACAGAAGGCAAATGAGAAAAATTGTGTAAGCCACCCACAAGCACTCAGGTAGTCTGTGGGACAGCTTAAAATTGCTCTTGAGTTCCAGCCCAGTGCCTTGAACATTAATCCTTGCTTAACCTGCCCTTTTTGTTCACAAAAGAGTACCTCTATGACCAAGAGTATCTGTACAACTACAAGAGAGCATCTCCCAAGGCAGCCAGTCAGCAATATCACCCCTCTTTTACACTTTATTCCCCAGCCCCTTTACATGCATATGTAGTAAGTTTTCATGCGAGACTTCCCTGCTGCCAAATGTTATGTGCAATATGGAGCTTTATAAAACAAATACTTATAAGAAAAGAGATTGATAGACAGGCAGCCCTCAAAAGCTGAGCAGGTTAAGTGGGGCCACTACATTCTGTAAGTGAAGTGGGAGATCAGCATGAATATCATGGTCAGGCAAAAATTTATTAAATAATCCAGAACTTATGTCACAATTACTTGTGCAAAAACAAACAGTAAAAGAATAAGTGTATGTTATTCAATATAATGTATGTGAGAGAAGGGGAAAGTTAAGTACTTAATATACACTCACACATTCTTAAAACATAAATATGAAATTAAACAAGTACCTCTGAGCCATAGAGCTAATGAAAACCTTTTTCCTACAGCTGTGCGTCTTATGGCTGGACAGCTTCAATGACAGAGAAGGTGCAAATGCCATGTAAAGCTTCCTCCACATTAGAAACATTCCCAGGACTTCATCCTGGCTAAATTCTGTGGGGTTTAAACAAACAGCTGGCCTCACACTACACTTTCCCCCTCAGATCAAACAAAAGTGCTCTCATCTCCTATACTCAGATAGTTAATTTCAGAAATCACTTTTCTTTTTTTAAAGGCTGTGCTGTCTGAAATAGCTGGCAGAACCTAGAGCTAAAATGGGTAGGGAGAGAATATAAAGGAGCATGCACAAATACCACAACTGTTTTGGTTTCTCTCCTTCCCGTATTTCCGCAGCGAGGTGACTGCTCTACCAGCACACGGCAGGTAGTAATGACAAGCACCACTACAGATGACATCCTAAACCCTGCTTCCTCCAATTATGGAAGCAGGAACGTACCAATCTGTATTTAAGTACGGCCCTTGCGCTCTCACAGTTCGCTAATGGGGAACAGCAGCAGCTGGTAAGTTTATAGCAGTCAGAAAGCGGTACCAGAAGGACCCGTGACTGTTAGCAAGACAGGGAAGAGCAGGATGGGCATGCTTTCTCTTCTTCCCCAATCTGCCAGATTGCACAACTGTGCGATTAACCTTTAGTCCAGTGATCATCAGGTCTTTCAGCATCAGAATGAACAGAGAAGCCTGTTTCCAGATGCTGTTGCGGTAGAGTGCCATGTGCATGTACTGGGATTAGGTAGAGAAAGTAGCAAAGAATAGTTGCTACATTTCCTTTATCATCTGCTTTGGAAGACATAAAAAGCAAAAATAACAGATTCCATAACTCTAAAAACTTCCATAAAGCCACATGCTTACATCTCAGAATTGCCAGAAAGCCTGCAGCCCACCAGGTTTCAGCAGAGAGTCTTGCTAGCCAGACCTTCTGCACAGGAGTGGGAGTATAAACTGGCAGATGCAGCCACCATTGAGCATTCAGGGTGCTAGTCCCAATCCTACTGTGAGCACATTAAGCAAGTCATTTTACCTTTCTGTCTCAGTTTCTTTATCTGTGAAATGGAAATGCTGATACTTAAGTAGAGGAATTCAAATGAAGGAGTACATTCAGGAAGGCTCTAAAAACGCAACAGCACTGATTGTCAGAGACCCGAGACAACCCAAAATAGCTACAAGAATATTTCACCTACATCCATATTAGACTCTAGTTATTCCCAGAGGTGAGATACTAACAGCCCACTATCTCTTGCAGGTTTAGTCTGACATATTAGAGGGAACAGAAGTCAGCCAAGGCCAGGCTGTCACCATCAGTGACCTAAGTCATTCCCCTTACAATTTAACATTAACTCTAAGAATGACTCCAAGTATTTACCCCCCAAAATTTTAGCATGTATGCTTCTTCAGAAGCTCACTACTCAGTGAGAAAACTTTTTAATTCACAAACTTATTCTAGTTATAAGCTAGTTCGTTCCCTTCTTTTCTTGTACCAACACTGTTCATCAGCTTTAACAGCCTTTTCCCTTCCTGCTCTATTTTGGCTCTGTGTATTCATACAAGTCAACCGCATCCTTCCTCTGTCTTGACTTTAGCAGGCCAAACAAACCTAGCTTCTGCTGAGTCCCTGCTCCTGCCAAGGGCTCACTCTGAATCCCGAGAAGCAAAACTGTAGCAGAATTGATCCTGCCTTTCTGCCATGATAATCCTGGTATTTATCAGGCTTCCCACTCCCCTCCCCAGGAACAACATGGTGGGTGGGTGCCTCGATCATCAGAAAGAGTAGAACAATACATGAAACAGAAGTGCGGTGTCCTTTATAGAGTATGCTACTGTGCATGGTGGTGTTGGGTTGATGGTTGGACTTGATGATCCTAAAGGTTTTTTCCAACTTTAATGATTCTGTGATTATTACTTCCATTGCAAAAGAGGCAGCCAGAGCAGGGAGAACACTTCTCCTTGCATAAAAACACTGCAGTAGAGGACTTGGGTGCGCAGGAGCTGCAAAACCCCAGCCAGGCCAACAATCCCACATGAACTACATCCTATGGAAACAGAGGCAAACTCACCAACTCTCCAGCCTTTGTGTTCAAACACTGATTGAGAAGCCTAGATGAACTTCATAGCTACCTCACATCCCTGACATATATACAATTCTTTATGAGAGGTTACCTTTAGACATCAAAATGGATGGAGATCAGGGGGAGAAGAAACAGTAAATATTGAGTTTAGGAATTATATCATGCAGAAAAAGAGGGGAGACCCACAAAGCACACACCTGCCTTCTGCATATACCTGGAAGTACTACCACATTTACAACAAGACCCAACTCCAAAGTCCTCAGCTCCAGGTTTGCCCACTCCTCTGTGGCTACGCTAGCCACATCCCACAACGTATGCCACTGCGTTAATGACAGCAGCCACAGCATGTAACGAGCCCCTGCACGCCTGCGCAGCTCTGGAAGCAGCTGGCAAGTTCCCTCACCCACCCACCAGCTCTACATCTGCATCCATCCATTCCTGCAGCAAGGGCTTGGCCCCAGTCGCAGTCTCACCACCCCTCTGGACTTTCAGCCCCTCCTTTCCATCCTCTTTAGGTGGGACTCATGGTGCAGCTCCCACTGCCTCTCTGCTCTGAATTCACACTTTGTCGCATCATGTCTCTTGTAACAACTGTGGCACGCACACAGGAACTGAGACACACAAGTGCTTTCTTCACAGCGGTCTTGCCACACCGGCTGACTCTCTCAGGTGGCTGGCTTCGGTAGGGTATTGGAAAAGGATGTGTGAGCAGCCCAGGCAGGCAATTATAGGATGACTAGTCCATGTTAAAAAAGTTTCTTCCTAATCCTGTCAGATGCTGCTTGCCTTAAGCCCTGAAGCTCTAAGATATATTGATCACCATTTCCTTTTATCCTGCACAAGAGCGCTGTGTTTATTCTTAAATTCCTTGGCCATCACTAATCCCACTCACTTGACAACCTGAGCGATCTCTAGTGGCACTGACTTCTGCTGCCCTAGTTAGGAGGAGTGTTTCATATATATTTCAGCATTTCAGGCAACTGCTAGCTTGTCAGGAAAAAATGGACAGAACATTTGACCCAGTAGCCTCTGCTCCATGCCAGAGTTCATCTGACGTCTGTGTGTATACAAGCCAGCAACGCCTGCAAGAGGTAAAGCTTTGCTGACCCTCAGAATTACTAGGAAACTCCCATCCAAGTTACTTGAGGTATGCCCGATGCTACTGAAAGGAGTGGCAGGGGCAGCAAGAGAGCTAATCTTAACAAGCAGAGGCCAGTTTACACTTTTTTCACCTGTGCTATGACCACTTTAATTTTGTAAAGTGAGAGAAGCGATCTAGGAGGACCTCAGCTCCTACCTTCCACAAGAGAAAGTTAGTTACCACCAGAATACGCTGCACACTACCACCCTAGGCCTCACATTTTCCCTCCTCAGCAAGGGTCCCAAGCCAAAATAACATACTTCTGAGTAAGAAAGCCCCACCCCAACTCTTTTAATCTCACAACATAAATACATATGTTTGGATTTCAATTTCCAACTCTTTTTTCATCAAGCCAAAGTAAGGTAATTACTGTGTCCCATGCACACATTATTATTCACACAGAACTGTTCTGCACGAATCACCATTTCACTTACCTTTGGTATGCTCTTCCACACCCAGCAGTATCAGGCTGGAAGTGTCCTGTTGGAAGCCTTTGCTCCAACTCCAGGGCTGCAGCAGCTGAACACATTGCTTAACACAGATATTCACACATTCCGGTCATTTTGACGCTCTTGCCTGACCCCTTGCATAACACAGGCTGTGGGATTTCACATAGTGCTTTCTGAAGCAGACCATAGCTTGTCTGGGCACCTTTTTTTTTAAAAAAGGCCAGTCTCAAAGTTTCAAATCCCACCTCAATCTACTGTAACTTTCACAGGATGCAACAATCAGTATTATTCCAGTCAAGTGCATACTATTGATTTATATAGTAGTATGATAAGATTGTCAATGTTTTCTATTTCAATCTTCATGCATCCTCACACTTTTTTATTTTTTTGAGGGGGAGATGAAAGGAAAAAAAGCAAAAATCACTGCTAGGCATTGAGCAGAAGCCTTCTGTGCAAAGGCCTCCGCTCTCTTCCCCTTTGCTGATTGCAGTTAATCAAGAACTCAACAGGGTGAAGGACCAGTCCAAACTGTTTCCTCCAAGCTGCAACCTCACACAAGTGACGCACATACCATGGGGCTCAGGTCTTACCCTGCCAGGGGGACATCACAGGCAGGGCCCCTCCTTCCCATGGGTGGTCTGCTTGGCCCTTGCACAGCAGACACAAGGCTGCTGGTCCCACAACAACGGCTAGAGAAACCCCTCCTTATTTCACCAGGTTGAAAACTGATTGTTTAACCCTAGTCTTCACACTCTGCCCTTCAAGCCAGCTCCAGACCTGCAAGAGCATGCTGCTGCTCACCTGGGAGCTGCCCTCTTCCCCTCATGGCCTCCTGCAAGGGCTTTTGTCACCATGTTTTCCTCACCAGATAGGAAATCCCTGCAAACCATCTTCGCTTTCTGTACTATCTGGTGAGGAAGGAGACCATCTTCAGCTATAGCTTGGTGGCTGAACACAGTCCTCACAGGCTTCCAGCACACACAAGTAAAAAAGAGGAAAAACTCACTAAGGTGCTAGGTCCTGCCTTTTTGTAGCTCTGCTTGGCCCACACCTTTTCCTTCCCTTCCTCCATTATACCCTGAGTGCCTCCACCTGCCATGCCACCCCACCCTAAGCACAGGTGGGTCTCTTCAGAGTTACCCAGCACAGCTGCCCACAGCTTCCACCCAACTCCTCCTCCTCCTCCAGCCCCACAGTGGGGGTAATCAGGCCGGCAGCTGTGATCTGCCCTCCACAGCTGGAGGGGGGGAAGGTGGAGAGAGTTGTTTTTCTTTGCTGACTGAGGGACCCAGAGAAGATGAGGGTCTCCTCCAAAGTTCCTAAGTGCTTTATAAACTAGGCCACCTTGCTTTGCCAAGCAGACCCTCAGTCTCCCCGACTGCCCATTTCTGTGCCCTTTGCTGTCCCCGCCTTAGACTGTGCTTCCTCTTTGCTGTCTGTTTAGACCACGGGGCTGGGAAAAGGCCATCTCTTGGCACAGGAGCGTGCAGCAGCTACCGCGAAGGAGCCTTGATGTCAGCATGGCTGTGACCTGCAGCCAGAGCGGGACACATGCTTGGTGGATGTGTTTGAGCTGAAGAACCCTGATCACAACATAGAGGACAATGCAGCTGAAAGGGGGAAGACGTACACCTGACTCAGGATGTTCACCTCTTCAGAGTCAGCAGTGAGAAGTACCTCCAGAGAGCAGTTCAGAGCACCTGCCTCTCTGCATTGACTGTACGGTGATTTAAGACAGCCTGTCCTTTTAGCACAGGCTAATCTAACTTACTTAGATGCTTTGAGTTAGGCAGCGTGACCGAAGCTTCCTCTTTGTTTCCCTCCCTCAGTAATTTCCCAGTGTCGCTTAAATGCTACAGAAATCACACGGAAAGTTGGGTAGAGAGAGTACATCAGAGTCACTGCCATCTGCCTGAGTGTACAGCTGGGGATATTAATAATCATTTCTACCACTGGAGCTTGAGGGCGGGGGGGGGGAGAAGAAAAAAACCCAAGAGTTTTGTAGCTTCCTGTTTGAATTAATCTCCTCTGACAACTGCTGATTTGGGTTTGCGATTTGATCCTCCATATGTCTATCTCTATTGGTCAATTAAGTGCACGGGGTGATTGGGAGAAGCAGCGATGCTCAGACTGATTATAAAAGGAAGCATCACGCAGTACTTAGGACGTGCAAAGCTGGCTAGCATGCTCAGTGTTCACACGGCCAAGCTAAGCATGAGGTAGCTGCTGCTCCTGCTGCTTTTCAGGTCAAGGAGATTCTCCCTGGCTTCTCCAGAGACGAGACACAGCTGCCTGGCTGTTGACCATTTGTGAGCATGGGACACAGTTGCAAGGAGGGAACGAGCAAACAAGCACAGGGAATTGGAGTGAGCAGAGGACGAAAAAATAAAGACTACAGAAACGTAAAGAACTTCTTCCATTACCCATTGCTGTAGACAGAGAAACACAATATAAGCCAGAAAGGTTAGGAATAGGCACTAGTGCAGAAAATGAGAATCAGCTTAGAATAATTCAGATTAGTACGTATCAGGGAAAATAAATGGAAACCAGGATGTTATGAAAGGTAGATTTGGAAAATGGTGATAATCAAATAAGGGCTGTGGGAGATAGTGCAAGTTAAGTTACAGGTCTGCAATGCTCTATAGCAGCAGCAGGAAAAAAAAAAACCCACCAATCCAAAGCCTTAACATAATGCTGTGCTTCATCTGCAGAGAAATCATGTCAGAAAGTGAGGAGGTACTGGCCCTCTGTATAGATCTGGCAGGACAGCACCTGGAATACTGCCCTCAATTCTGGGCAACAGGCATTTACAAAAGATGTTGATGAGCACAGGGAATACAGAGAACAGCAGAAAAAAAAATGATTAAGGGTCTGAAAGCACTGACATATGGGAAGAGATTAAAATAATTAAATATGTATTGCTTGGCAAGGGGTAAGATTAACCATCCACAAGTGTGTAAATACCAAGAAGGTAGAGGAATTGTATTAAGGGGTATAAATATAAGTGTAATAGAGCAAAAGTAAATACAGGTACAATATTAAAGAAAAAAAACACCTTAGCCCTGAGATTTTTTTTAAACTCTCCTTCAGAAGGTGAGGCTTACAGCAGCTGCGGTGGCATGAAGAGAACAGGGTTGCAGTCATGCCTCAGTGGCAAATCTCCCCAGAAATAGACCCAGAGAAGAAGGTAACACTTCAGGAGTCACCAGTGATTAGGAATAGCCCAAACTGGCCTGCAGACAGCTCAGCAGAAGCCAGGGCTGTGGCACGCTTATGGGCCAGCTGCTGTAGCAGAAGGTAGCATGAAAAAGAATGGAGATTGAGCTCTGTCTTCAAGGGGACCCGAAAACCACTTTTCTTGGGTGCAGGAATTGGCGTTGGCTTCTAACCATCTTCTCTTTCCAGTCGTTACTCCCACTTCTTCCATTTTCACCAGCTAAACCTGGAATGCACTGGGATGCCTCCTCCCCGCCAGTCTGCTCTGCAAGGGCGTCTCCCCATCTTGGCTGGCTCTGCCGTCGGAGCCCAGCGGTACGGCCCCACGTCAGAGAGCCATCAGCAGAGGGTGCGTTCTGCAGTGCCGTGAAAAGTGCTGCTGGCACTGCTGCAGCAAGCTCGCCAAAATTGGTCTTGTCACTTTAAATACATTAGACAATAAATCATCCCTCTCAGACATCCCCAAAGGAAAAACAGGGGAAAAAAATAGCACTTAAAAGCCCTTTTCTATTACAAAGCCTCTGGGGAGCTTTTAAACTTGGAGAGTTTTTTAAGTGAATTTTATGCTTTTTTTTCCCCTTTGCCTGCCTTTATTATCAGTTGCTAACATTAGCCTTGGCTTCCCATGACCAAACTCTCATTCAGACTAATTTTTTTTGCTTCCCTCCCTTAACTTTCTTCCCCTACTTTCTCCCCCCTTACATGTACACACGCAAACACCCGTAATGTCAATATAACAGTCTCTTTCCCATCCAGCATCTCCTCCTAAACTGAAATTACTCTTTGACAATATTCCTTTCTACCATATCACTCTCCCCTTCCCTGCATTTCCCTTCACTTTTTCCCTTTTTCCTCTGACTGTACTCCCCTCTTTCACCTGTCATGCTTCATGTCTGGCTGTACTGGAACAACTTCAAAACCCTTTTCCTGTTGTTATCAGGACTATGTAAATTTTTCAGCTTGAACCTATTTTTACAAAGCACTCTGGTGGGTTTCCTTCCTTACTGAGCGTATTTCTTCACTCTTGCCTTAGGAGTCATCAAGCACTACCGACCTAGAAGAGCTGTCCCTCTGGTACAGCTCTCCAGTACCCACTTTTCCCGACTGGACTGTGGAATAATGTTTCCTCCATTTTCCAGCACTCGAGAAGTCAAATGTGGCTATGGAACCAGATCTCCCATGCAATGCTTAAACTGTTCTCCTGTCAAGTGCTTTTCTTTGGCCCTAAAAGCTTTAACCTTGAAGAATAAGTCCAGTCTGGTTGTATGCCTTTCTAGAGCAGTGTAGGAGAAGTGCGTTGCATTTTCCCGTTAAACACAAGGATTTTACATCTTCAGTCACATATGTGGGTTGTGTGTCAGAGCAGAAAGAGGGAATGTAAGGTAAGTGAGAGCAAATTTCAGGAAGTTGCAACTCTGTGAAGCAACCTGATGATTTTCCATAGGCACCATGCTGGGAACCAAAATATACCTATCAGCATCTAGCTCTCATAAAGCAACTCTTACGCCACAGTTGACCTAACAGAGTCCTGCACAGATGCTATGACTTAATTTTGTAACGTTGCACCTGGGACTGTTACCCAACCAATTTCCCACCAAGCTGGCCAGTTATACCGTAGCATGTGGGAGACCCTGTCAGAGGTCAGTGCAAAAAGCACATTGTCACAGGCAGCAGCAGCTATTCCAACTGACTGTTCTTTGTTTTGTTTTATTTTTGTCCCTACAGGTGCAAGCCCAAGGTGACATTGTGATGTATCGTTCCTCATTGCTGCCCGAGTGCCAACATTGCCATGATCAGAAATGCAACTTCTAGAGAAGAACAACATAACGCAGTAGAAGATAGCAGACTGACTAATAATGAAGTTAGCCATCTTTATCACTGGCAAGCAACCCAACAAGGCACCTCTCTAAACAACACAAAATGTGGTATTTTTTATCACTAGAAATGGCGACGCTTTGACCGTCGAGGCAGCAGAAGGAAACACACTTGATAGCTCTGTCCTTTGCACACAGATTTTCCCTGGATGGGGCATGAATTAAAAAAGGAGCAGGAATCACAACTGTTAGTTGTCACGACGTGATAAATTGGACAGGCTGAAATGTGGAGCAGAGGCAAAGAAAAAGGAGATGGCAAGAGAAGTAAAACACATTACTTTGATACCTTGTGGCTTCCTGATCTTCTTGGTAGTCAGTACTCATGCTTAGAAGCCGATCGGCATCCTCCTCATCTCTAGCCCCTGCCTCCCCCTCCTTCCCAATCCCTTCCCAGCCACAGCCCAAGTGAGCAAACATCAGCCCCAGAGTGGCCAGGGAAATGGGGTGGGACACACAAACATGGAGGACTAAAGCCTGCGTGAAAGGAAACACTGCATCCTGGGCGTCTGTCCAGGGAAGTGGGAGGTGGGAACGGAAATGAAAGGTCTATGTTCTCCCTAATCGTTTCCGCTACAGTAAGGCAGAGAGTGCGACATACACCAGTGGATCGCGGCCATTAGAAATGAACTGCTGGCGGCTGGCAAATTGTAAATTAGAGAGCCAGAGTGAGAAGAAAGAAAATCAAAGGGGGGACGAGGTCGTGTTTTATTTCACTTGTAGCGCTTTTCAAATTCAGCCCTAACCAAACCTGATTAAAGTAAATCCCTTTTTTACGGCCTGTGGAGTCTATAAGATTATGGTGTTAATGGAAGTGTGATTCGATCCGTCAGTAATGGTGCATGTCGGGGCCCAGGCGCCTCAGACAAGTCCATTTTTTAAGACGTATTTATTGTTTTTTTTCCCCCCCTCTCCTTTCTGCTCTCTGCATTGCGGGGTTTAATTGAACAATTTAAAGAGATTCTTCTTCAAGGCCCATTAATTGATTTTATTTGTGTATTCTCCAGAGGTCAAGAGGAAAATATATAATAAAACATAAGCTCCAGGTCTGAGTTTGTCACAGTTCCCATCTTTCCACAAACATAAAGCACAGTTCATCTTTAGCATTTCAGATTTCTTCTCTTCCCACCCTTATTCCCTGCCACTAGTGCACTCAGATGTTAGGCTCTATGCTTTCCCTTTTCCACTGTTTATCTCTAAAATCTGTCACTGTTATTGGGAGCACAAGGCAGCAATCTCCCTCTCTGTCCTTTTCCTGTGCAACAAATGCCACATCGGTTTTAAAATGCCACTTTGCTTTTAGGGACTCCAAGTGACTTCTTCTGCCCTAAGCTGAGGGGAGGTAGTCCTCAAAGCTCAAGTAATTTCCTCTACAGCTGGGGGTGATTTCACCAGCCTGTTAGAAAACCCTTGCTGCGCAGCCTGCCTCTTTCACACTGCTAGCCCAACCGGACACGTGAGCCTCTGCGTGACAGCCAAAAGCTGCTTCTTTCTTTCACTGGGTCTGCAAGGGGACACTGTTTCCTTCTGAGCCTCCCCTGACGCTCAGCATAAGGTAACCGGCTGCTCCAAATAAATATATATCGAGCTGGCTTGCTTTACATCAGACACTGCAATGCCATTTGTTTCCTTCAGCTCCCATCTCCACTCCCTAAAGCTGGCCCCAAAGACAATTTTTTTTCTGATTCACGTTGCTGAAGCCCTTACTCTCCTCTTTCATGCTGTTCTTCTGCAGAAGTACATTTCTTTTAATAGAGTTTTCAAAACACAAGGGGTTTCTTTTTGTTATTATTTTTAAATCACAAAATGCACCAGGGAAGTTTTCATCCTCCCACTCACTTCAATCAGATCCTTCCCACAAACTGTCTCTAAATTAAGGCAAGGCGAGAGACACTTTTCTTTCCATCTTCTGATTGACATGGTCTGGGTGAGAGATCATTGCCACAGCTCAGGCAGTTCTTTGGGGATGCAGCCTTCCCAACAGGTTTCATGCAATCCTGAGTTTGTTTTGAAATTCGGCATCACGTAACGTACTGGATGGGACCAAATCCAACATAAACTTCTTATGAGTAGGTCTCTTGTCCTGCCTGCTCCTGGCTGCAGAAGAAAAAATCCACTTTATACTACAGCTGATAGAGAAGTTAGAGAGGCAGAATGTAATTACCCAGGAGTGGAAATTTGCCTTACTCCCTTTACTCTTATGACAAGTACTATGGCATCTTTAAGCAGGCAGAATTTCAGATTTATGTCTAAAATCATAGCAAGGGAAGATTCACTGATGTTGTGCAGGGGAAGAGGTTATGGTAAAGGCAAAAGAAGAGCTCCCACTGATAACTCATCAGCAATGTTCTGCTCTAAGCTAAGCTTTCCATGGAAGGTTGAAAATATGAATCCTGAGCAAGTTATGTCCATAGCTCCTAAGCTCTGGCCAGAACAAAACCTATGTACTTGGAGATGCACTCAAGACCTATGGCATTGCCCCCTGTTGTCGCTGCAGCAGAGTTTCCCAGGCTGACAGTTCATGGATGAGCAGGTACTTGCTCTTTTGGTAAGACATGGGGACATTACTGTGAGGTGAATATGCTCACCTTGTTACTTCTAGGAAATATGTACCACTGTATCATGGTCTTCTTCCAGTTATCCTCATCTTCTGGCTCTAGTTTTACAAGTGCATTGGGAACCACCACCTTGTCCTTTTACCGTTGTTCCACTACCCTCTTCCTTGCTCTGCTAAGATATGCTCTGCTGAGATATCTCTGATGTCTCTGCTGAGATATGCTCCATAACATCTCTGCCTGGTGATAAACCTCTTCTACAGCAAACAGGGCCATCTAATTTTCTTGAAAATTAGCAAGACAGTATCCTTGTAGCAGGAGCTCCCTACATTTGTACACATGATGATCTTTGGAATAAGGAAAAGAAGTTCCCTTGAGAAGTCTGATCAGCTGTGATCTAGCCCTACACTGTTATCTAGCATTTCTACTGTAATAGCTGAATTTCCAGGTTGCTGTCTGCAGAATCCTGTGTCCACTGTACAGAGCTCCATATTGTTGCTTTCAACCCTGGAGAGTAATATTCTAAACCTTCAGTTAGAGCCACACTCTGTCAAACAAGATTAAAATAAAATTTCCTCTGTGCATACCCATGCAAATATACACCACCATTCTCCCCATGTTCTTGTGTCAAGGCTGAACACCCTACAAGTTCATTATCACTGAAATTCAAAGAATCCATCTCCTCCTCAAGATCTTTCATCCTGATCCATCTTGGTGTCTCTTAGCAGGGTTTTTACCCTTTGTGTTTCAGCTATAATTTCATTTCAGCATAACCTTGACCTGCCTATGCTACTGGAGCAAAAGATCTCCTCTGTCTAATTGTTCACCCTCCCCCCGTACATATGAAACTCAGTGTCCTCCCTGAGTTAATATAATACAAAGGAATCAATCTGTCAGGCATACATACCCATGCAGCCTCAGCAAATTAACCTTGCAGAGTAATTAGGGCAAGCACCATGGTGTTGGTATCATGGCCTCATTTTGCTGTTCTAAGCATTAAAAAACTACCACAGCACAGCTACCAGTTAAAATCAATAGCCCACTATATTAATAAGAATGAAGTTAACCAAGTTCCTCCTTGCTTCTCTGTTGGGCCATAAGGGTGTATGGGGGAGTCTGGAGCTCCTTGTTATTACAGCTTTGACGGAGACCAGGCTTGAAGAGTGGCTGCTCTTCACTGGAGGCAAGAGGCTCTCAGGGGCTCAAGCAGAGTAGAGATTTACTGGACAAGATCATAAGAAGTTGCCAAACAGACTTTCCAGGCCTGTCATGGCCTAGAAGCTGTGGAAGTCAGACAGTTTCTATTTGCACTGCATAATTGGTGGAGCCTGTCACAGCGTTGCGAAAGCCAGCTGCTACTTTCTGCTCAGAGCTAATTCCACCTGATTTATTTAATATTGTAATGAATATAATCCTTTCTTGCCACCCGCCTCCCCACACACTCAGCCAGCAGTTGGAGAGAGCAGACGCTGCAGACAAACCTGCATAAGCAGGTGGTGTGGAGAGCTGCGGCTCTTCCAGCGACTGAGCAGCACAGCCAGGTGCTCCGGGGAGAGAAGTGGGATGTGGGCTGGGGGAGCCACCTAAGAGTGGCTTGCAGATCTGCAGAGATGGCAAACGCATGGACGACCAGGTGTGACCACAAGTGAGGAACAGAGCATAGCAGCTGTAGGAACCTCCCCTCTGTTCAGATTTCGGAGAGACCAGGAGAGATTTAAAGATGTGTTGCAAGGGCTTGGAGAGGTGCAAAGGGGTGAAAAGGGAAGATACTCAACAGCTAGGGTAAAATAAAACCAGTTTTCTTGACTTAAGGAATGATGCCGGCAGAGCTGGTGGGTAAGGACACAGCACCTAGGGAGAGAGCTGCCAAAGGTCTCTGGCAGGTCTCTAACTTCTTCCCACTGTGAAGCCCACTGTAATCCAGCAGTGGCCAGGCCAGAGGTAGCAGTATCTGAAAATCAAAAAACCCTGGAAGGACAGTAACTTCTGACAAAATTTGGTAATCATTTAGCTTTGAGGCTTCTGGCCTACCAAAGTGCAAGCAGGTACAGCTGGCAAAGGAATGACTTCTGCAGGATAAAGATGGCTTCAAGAGCTGGACTAAAGATGGAGCTTTTGTCAGGATAAATTGGAGTGTGGCGATAAGCAACTGCACCAACTCCAGCTATAGAAAGAAGCAAAAGTGAAGGGAATGGGAAATACCGCTCCCCTCCACAGCACCTGGGGATTGCAGCCTAGAGGAAGAAAGGAAGCCTGATACTCCTAGTTTCTCTTGCTGGGGCAAGACCAAAAGAAGACATGATGCCTAGCCTTTCATTCAACAGCAGAATCAATAGTGGTTTCAAATTGGGCTTTATAATCATGTTTAGAGGCTAGGTACACTGACAAGATGCTCGAAGAATGACATGGCATTCAGGAGAGCTGCTTTAGTGTCACAGCTGTAGGGAAAAGATACAAAAGATGAGAAAGGAGTCCGGAAACTGCTGAGAGACAATGATGTTTATCTAACAAAGGATGAGCTGGATGGTGAGAACCAAGAAGTCCTAGGATGTGGAGGGAGGATGTTGTTCCTTAGAAAACAAGTGTCACAAGTTTTTGCTTGCTGTGGAATCATGTCATTTGCTGTTCCCACCGTGGAAACGTCTGGTTACACCACATAGTTTGAGCCTGTATATTTTATGCTAAATGTTGCTAATTGACCTGATTTCAGAGTCCATGTCAATCAAGAAGTTGCAGAAGGTGGCTGCAGTTGGTCAGATAGTCTACCACGTAATAACTCAGCTGTCATTTTCAGTGTGTAAAGTGTTTAGGGAGATACTTTTGTGAAATAAATCTGTACCCAAACATGCACAAAAAAAGTTCTCTTTAGACTCACATACTGTTAGAGTTGTTAAGTAGTTGGTCAAATCCAAACATTTTTTTTCCTGCCCATTTTAACTGGGTGTTTTCCAAAACTCAGAATAATTAATCTGCAACACATACAACAGAAGTTGTGCATAGGAACTATCATTGATGCATGAGCCATGATACTGAAGGTTCACTATCATCCAGATGAGCTGCCACCTGCAGTGGACAGATGGAGATGAAGGGGAGGAGGGAGAAAAGCCAGTTGAGTGAATGGTTTCATTAAGCTGCAAGGAGGAAGGAAAGTATGTAGGAACAAGAATCAAGAGTCTTTATACGCTAGCAACAAGTCAGTGTGTTTGTATTGCTCAGTGGAAACAAGGACCTTTGCCCCGTCCTCATGAAAAGTTTTGCTGGTCTACCAAGAAAGAAATGATCGTGTAGTAACATCCTGACTTTAATTTTCTCCCTGATTCTTCGGAATTTTGTAGGGAAAGACATGCCCTCCCCTAGGCCATCCCTTACAAAGGACACAGAGCACTCTGGGGAAAGTCTTCAGAGAATTAGTTAGTTCAGATCCCCAGCCAGGGTGGAGAGGCTCCGTAGAACTGCTAGTCTCTCATATTAATACCAAGTCTTCGGGTATTAATCCCAGGCTCTCAGTGACCTGGAACACCAGCTATGCTAACAACAAACTTAAAGTCACAAAGACGACTAAGTGTGAAACCAGATTTAAAGATTTAGCAGCTATTCTCAGCAGTCTCCTGTTTAGGCAAAATGCGTCAAAGGCATTTGGAAACTACTGAGAGGTGCTCTGAAATGGTAGCTGATTTCATGGCTGACAATGAAAAGCAGAGCAAGGGGCTTATCTCCGAGACAGAAGTGAGCAGAAGGAGAACTGCCACTAGCTACAAGAAAGAGCTGCTCCAACTTCCTCACTTGCCTGACACTGAAGACACTGCTCCCTCTGCCAGTGGCACCTGCCCCATCCTCCTCCAAAAAATGCAATTTCAGAGGAAGAAGGGAAGGAATTTGAAGGGGTGAAGAAAGCAGAACTAGAGGACCGTAGTTGGGAATCCCGATGCTTGCAGGAGCTCTGGCTACCCACCCTCCTCTTCCGTCCATTACAGTGGAGAGACACTCCAATCTGCTCAGGTAATGACCGGAGGAAGCGGATTTCCTATCCTCAGATCTGCTGCCACTCTGAGTTTGCAGCAGACATTTTGTAATCAGAGAGCCTGTCAAGAGAGACAAGAGCCTTTAGTAGAAGAGAGGAGTTAATTGCATAACAAGGGATTTAAAATCTTTGCAAAGGGGGACAATAAAAGAAACAATTATGGAGTTTAACCACTGCTGCTGGCACGGGGTTGAATGTCATTTGTCCTTAGCTACACTGATACAGTTAAACAGCATGCACTCATGGCTGATGTTTCGGTTTGCTGGTGATTTTGGAACATCAGCAAAAGTTTTGTTTCAAACGAAACCAAATAATTTTTTCCATTTCAAGCATTTAATTAAAAATGATTAGAGGTTTTATTTTAAAGGCAACTTGCTTCCAATTGACATAAACCCAAAAATTGCATTTTTTTGAAAATGGGAAAATGGAACATATTGATTTTGGAGGAATTTGGGGATACTACTTTGAGAGCTGTCAAAATAGACACAAAAGCTGCCATGTAGTCAGCATTTATTACCCTACTTTATTCTGTATGCATTCAGATACAAACCCAGCTGAGACCGTAACAGTCCATTTTCTCAAAGCAGATTTAAGGCTGGTGTTTATTTTGCCTTTCATGCACAATTCTAAAGGCTTACTTATTAAGCAGAAGTGTGAGAAACCACTTCTTGACCTGAAGCATTCACAGCTGGCTGGAGGAGGCAGACTTGCTCTTACTCTTGCTCCAAACAATTACTAGTGGTTTGGCATTACAAGGATTAAATTGTATTATTTCTGCTATAACCTGCTACAGGAGGCAACTCGGGGCCACTCTGCCTCCCCAGGTTGCATTAGGGAAACAGCCTGAGCACTGTGCCTTTCACAGGGGGAACTGGCAATCTGTTTCCTGTATTGATATATGGCAGAAACCATCTCAAGCAGTTTGGGACTTCATCTACGCGCAGAGCTGGAATTGCTTTGTCCCTTAGCGATGCTCTGCAGAGGAGGGACAGCAGAGATTTACTGACTGTCTAAACTCAAACGTTACATGTACGCATCTGACTGTAACTTTCTTGCAGTTTTATTTTACACCCCCGAAAGAGAAATTCAGGTAGAAATTACATGAATTCCAGTCTAAGGCATTTTCTCGGAAGAGGCTGTTCCTAGAGATGCCTCGCAAGCACTGTTCTCCAACCCAAAAAGGGCAATGGTTTGAAAAGAGTTCACCTGAAATTAGCCATGTAATAGAGAGATGAATTTTGGAAGTGTTGAATACTCACAGCTACTGCCCCTTATAGGATCATTCTGGCATAAATGCAATACGAACAATAAGGCAGGTGGAAGGATGTTGGACCTGGGAGGGCAGTTACCCAGGACTTTAACATAATACTTTAAGGAACAAGAGAGATGCCTTAGTAAGTAAGATAATGAGTTTTGATTTGGTCGGTCAGTGCTGTCATATGGGAAAATAACAAAATTGTTTATTGTAATTCAGTTGGTCTTCATAAAACCCAACAACCTAACCAGAATATGTCAATTATTAGAGCTTAAACCCACCTTCATGTAATGAGAAAATTTTGTCATTCTGATTATTCATGTGAGCTGCTAAAGAAGGGCAGGGAACATAATTTGGTTAGAGCTTCACCATCAGAGTTACAGCAACTATTGAAAATAAAACATCCTGTTTGGAGCCACCAAAGCAGGATGGTCTGTGTGGGCCAGATCTGTCCCCAGGCTCAGCTCCTTCTGGCTGGCCGCTGCTGAGGAAGGGCAAATGATGACTAGTGCAGCATGGTCCGTCCCAAGAGCTGAGTGCCACAGACCCTGCGTGGGCACAGCTAAGCTCCTGCCACCATACATTCCGCTTGCTAACACCTCCGTGGGATCTGCAAAGTGGGACCCAAAACTGTCATCTTACCCTGCGCTCTCAAGAAGCAGAAGCAGCTAGCGACTCAGATTGTAAGCCAAATTATGCCCATTCAGAGACAGAAAAATTTCACTGGAGAGTTAAGAGCTCATTTCTTGCTGCGTAGTTTGAGGGCTTGTCTGCCAAAAGGAGGATATTGGGCTAGACAGCTTCTGATTCAAACACATTCAGCAACACCTGTGTTTGTCAGGGAAAAGTATCCTTTTGACTGATACGTTTGCTTTTGCCCCATTCTTCTTTGTTTGAAGATGAGCCCTTTGTAAATATTTTAAGCGCATCCCTGACTGGCTGTTATCATCCCAAGGTCTTCCTCCCATCAGTATTCTCCAAGAGGGAGCATGCTTCTTTCCTCCTGTAATGTACTAACTTTTTCATTGCTTCTTTATGCTCACTTCTCACCAATCTAAATAATGGATCAATTGAGGTTTTATTCTTTGCTTTAATTAGGTCTTGAATTTTGAGAGTATTTCACTGTAATTACTTCATTAAACGTGCGCTGAAAAGCAAAAAGCCCTCCAAAACAAACAAAGTTGTGCTTATGCTCTTTTATCAGTTTGGGGTTTTTTATGATACATAAAGGCAGACTCAAAATTTTAAATGGATATGGAGTTTTTCTCTCAGTTCCATGTATAGAGAAAGACTGACAGCCTGGGCTCACTGTTTCAAACCAGCAGAAAGAAATATGGGGACAGAAGGGCAAAATACAGCTATGGACCAACTCAGTCAGTCAGTCTTTGACTTACAGTGGCCTCAGGATACTAATACCGCTGTTACTATGCATGGACCTAACTCGCATGCAATTGCCTATGCCCTTGATGCTGTATTTCAGGTCAAAATAATAGGTTATGGAGGTACCTAAGTTACACATTCCTTTTCTCTGAGTATGAAAAAAATGGCTTAAAACCAGTATCACAACTTCCTACCAAGTCCCCATCACACCAGGGTAATTCCTCATTGACTGACTTCACAGATTTTTAACCCTTTCTCCACCAGGTAGCAACTATATGATACCTAAGGCAAAAGGGAGCATCAAATCACGAAGCTTGTGTTCACAGGGAGGTGAGAGGGGATGAGAAGATGCAGAGGTGGGCAATAAGCTGAAATCAGAGCAACAGCTTCTTCCAGCTTGGGAAGTCCAGGGTCAAAATCCAGTTAAGTCAGCAGAATTTTAACATTGAATTGAGAGGTTCCTCACACTTTGTTAAATACACCTTGATTTTTTTTTTTTTTTCCTGGGAGGAGGGAGGAGGGGAAAGAGGGCATGATGGAGGGGGGAGATTGAATTTGCTTTTCCTGCACTAAAATTTGACTCAAATTCTGAAACAGAAGACTTGAAATTCTCAATATTTCTAATGGTAAAAAACAAAGAAGAAATGTACATTTTCTGGACACTGTCATAACAGATTCTGTATAAAACAAGTCAAGAACATGAGAAGGAAGAAGACTGCTATGCAGTGCATTTTCCAACTATAAAAATCCCCCTCACAATCATTCCTTCTCCCCATTCCCCCAGGGTTTCTAACTGGGATAACAACTGAGATGCAACCAGGAGAACATATTTCTAATACATCCAGATTGCTTTAGTTCTGGATTTGTACAGCCCCTAGCACAAACAGGCTTTGCTTGAAGTGTAATTGTTTTAAGCACTTATGCTGAACCAGTAAGAAGCAAGAATAATTAGTCTGTAAAATCAAGAAGATCCGTGGAGAAGTCCAGGAAGATTCTACAGTGCTATAAATCTCAGGGTGCAGATCTTAAAGTTATATTGTGTAATAATCATAACAATAATAATCATAACAATAATCAAGGTGTTTTATCTATAATTTGATAAAGATTCCCATCCCAAACTTCTTATGAATATAAATCCAGTGGTGTTAGGTCAAAAGGACCTGATAGTTCCTAGTCTGTCTCTGACACTGGCCAGAAGCAAATGCCCTCTGAAAGGGCTATAAAAACATGACAGAAATACAGCAATGTTTCTGCCTAGTATATTCTCCCAGTGTACAGCAACGTACAGCTTAGGGACTTCCTGAGCTAATGTTTACATATATATCTGAGTTTAATAGCCCTTGATGGGCTATTCCATGCTCTCCCTAATCCTTTTTTGAACCCATTCATACTTGTGGCCTCCCTGACATCCTGTGGTGACAATTTCACTACTTAATTGTATAAAGAATGTATAATACAATGTGAATATTGCAACTAAATGAAGGCTAAAGGGGAAAATGATAAGTCTACAAGCATGATGAAAGAGGGAAGGGGAGGAAATATTTTGCATGATTAAAGAGGATATGATAAGGATTGACAGGCTAAAATTATGTTCAGCTCAAAGAACAGAAAAGATCTCAGTCTATCTGGCATTTATGTATGCTCCCAGTAGATGTGTTGATAACTCCACCTTAAACTGGACAGGATAATTCATTCATCTGGGGCCAATACCTGGGGCTATCCTTTTCTGGAAGGAAAAGCAAACAGTCTGGATATAACAGCTATTTTTCAAGCTTAGCATAAATTTTTACAAGTCAAACCCAAATTTTTAAAAGAGGAAAGTTTTCTAAAGGGAAGTCTTAGACAGAATTCCTATCTGCTGCCATGGAGCAGGAAGAAAGCAGTTACATTTAATGTTGTGGAAGAGTTTGCAGGCTGGGAAAGGCTGTCTCTGGCCTTACAGAGAAGAGGCGTATGATACAGATTGTTGTGGGATGAATGATGCCAAAGGCTCTTCGCAAGGCTGCATTCGATGCTGTTTTTCTTAATATGTTCGCTTTGCTCTGTTGCTTGGTTGGTAAATTTTTGTTAGTCAAACTGGCCAAGAGGGAGCTGGATTAGTACGGAGGGAGGATTGATATGGCTACCATGGTTGTCACCAGAAACATGCACACGCATATGTGCGCACTCACACGCACACAAATTTAAAGTGTATAAATCCCTTGGGCATCCACCCTATTAAGTAAGGAGGAGCAGAGAACAAGAATTTTAGATTAGTGCTTATAGAAGGGTTCTTCATCTGTCTCTAGCAAATGCCAGGTTATTTAAAAAAAAAAAAAAAAAAGGAACAGAACTCAATGTTTCTAAAATCTCAGTATTGGAGTCAATGAACTCTTGAAATTTTTCACAGCTTCCATATATCTGAAAACCACAGATAGTGCCGGGTGCAGATGTTTTCAAGGCTTTCACAATCCTTATGAATGTTTAACCTCGTGATCACCTTCTTTGACTCTCCTGGATCCTATCCTCGAGGTACTGTGGCCTAGAAGCAACAGGTTAAGTTACTCTCAGTGTCCTGTTGAACACATAGCCTCTCTGCAGAGTCTGCCAACAAAAGGGGGTCAATTTCAAATGCTGGGTTTTCTGATGTGAATGGCTGCCCACCAAAACTGGATGGGATTGACCAACTCATTTTGTATCCCATTGGCTGCTGCATGGTAGCAGCTTCCAAGATTACTGAGCTGGGATGGATTCAAACTGGCAAGCTATACTGCTATACAATGGCTTTCCATTTCACCTTTGAAGGAAAAATTATCTGAAGTGGTTCTGCCTATATCAGAGCTCACTTCTACCCTCCTCCCCCTTCTCCACCATATTTCAGGCCCAAGTGTGACATCTGGCATGACACATGGGGAACCTGCAATGTAGAAAACTCATCCATCTTCATAAGTGAAGGACATCTATATATTTCAACATAGCCTAGGAAAGACTTGCAGCAGGAAAATCCACTAACCTGGGCAGGCACTCTGCATATTTTATGCATGACAGCAGCTACACTACCTCAGCCAGTGGAAAAACAAACCCCACCAAAGTGGTCTTGAGGGCACTGACACGGGCAGCAGAGGCAAGTATTTCTAGGAGAGGAGACTAGAATGTATTTCATTCTTCTGCTTTCCCCCATGCTTCCTGGTATCTCCATAACTGCAGTGACTCACCGTTCTGCCTTCATTCATGGAGGGAGGCAAATGTTCATACACTGAGCAAAGGTGAGCCACCAGCTAGCGTGCTCCTCACACTGCCTTCTTGCAGCTGTTCTGCACGTGCTGTACGCACAGGGCTCAGTGAAGCATGCCTTGAAACCATGCCCTTTGCAGGTCTGTGGTCCATCTCTGCCTCATCTCCCATCTCCCTTTGTGATGCATGTCCCACATCCACCTGCAATGCCAAGTCCCTGCTCTTCTGACCCACTCTGGACTTAGTCCCAACTTGCTGCTGTCACCGGCTGCCATTCTGAAGCCATCTCTTTGTCTGTGGTTACACATCAAAGCTCTGGGAGGACAAGGAATGCTTAAAGCCCAGGAAAGATGAAAATGCTAGCATGATATATTTTGCTGTTGAACAAATAAGACACATGGGCAAATATCACTATCTTCTTTGAAACATTTAAAAGTCTGAGTGTAAAGAATCTGAACCCAGAGCAAGCCACGCCAGCCTACTTCCAGCTGAACATCAACACACACAGCTCATGGCTCCAGAGAGCAGCTGCAGTGAATACCAAGGGAATTCTACTGGCTCCTTCTCCTTGTATTCTAAAACAGAAATGTAAAGGTCTGTTCTTCTCGAAACAAACCCTCTCTGGCCAAGACATGAGGAGGACAACATGAGTTAATATTCCACTGGTTGGTAAACTTGGAGGTGTTGTTTCTCTGCGAGGGGACAGAATTTGAAGTTCCTCTGAAGCTCTTAAGATTCTGTGGCTGTGGGAGCCATTTGGACAGGAGCGCAAGCTATTTATGTTACACACACTCCAGGCTTGCATCCAAAACGCTGGCCTTTGATCAGAAAAAGACATTATCCAAAGCCAACCTTACAAACATCAGCAAGAGTGCCAGAGTGGCCAGATGGTGCTCGGGTACCACTGCAGCCCCCTGGACCGATTCCCTTGCAAACACTGGCAACTGTGATGGGCAAGGATGCACCCTCCCTCTCCATCACTCCCTTCATAAATCCAGTAAGGTGTGCCAACTTTCCCCAGCAGCATCAGGCACTTCTGCAGCTCCCTACTGCTCCTCTCACAAGCAAGGCAAAGCTGCCAGTGGGCCCTCACAGTGCCAAATATTGCTGCATTTTCCAAAACTGCTTCCCTCTCAAGCACTGGCAAAGGTGCTACACAACGTCACTAGCGATATGCCTCTCCTTACCCTTTCCATTGCAAGTACTGAGAGTGATACTGAGGTACTCAAATTGTGCCATGCATTGATAAAGATCCTTTGTAATAATCCCCTCTTGCAAGAAATGCAGAAAGACCCAAGTGTCCAGATGGTGCTCTAATAACCTTCCCTTGCCCTTTACGGCTCGCAAACACTGGCAAGGATACCAAGCTGCCCAGAGCAACCCTACAAATCTTTGAGGGACTCCCTAATCAGAGGAAAAGGAATACAATGGCAAATGCCCAGGATAGGTTGAGACTAAGAGTTTGGTACATGTACAAAGAAAGAAAAAGAAATCATGCCCTACGTGACGTCTTAGAGAGCTTATGCTAATTTAAAACTTATGCTGTTCCTGCTCTCTGCCTACCATTGCTGTAAATTCTTCATGGACGCACAAAACAAAATCAAGCTTTGGTAAACTAAGAGTAGAGAAGCAGATTTCTTCTAACGATACCACCTGAAAACATTGTCCCTGTTTTCCTTCACAAATACCACTTGGCCTCTTTAGCCAGCTACAAACCTATGCTGCTTCCGCTTGTAAACGAAAACACTGACAGAAGATGAAAGGCTGCTTCTGTGCTCTAAATGCCTCATACGTTGATTAAAAATGTTTTTGTCAATTAGAGATTGATTTTTGCTGTTCATTAAAGTGATGGATGTCGGTGCTGACGGAGGTGATATTTTACCTTGCGGTGGCCTGCTGTATAGATGGGTAGCAGAAGTCAGAGGCTCCAGTTTGCTAGGATGGAGTTGATAACCAAGACTGGGATAAAATAAGCCAGTCAGAGGATGGAGAAATGAGTGCCACAGTCCTCAGAGATGAGCAGGAGGAAGCTCTCATGGCAGAGTTTTGCAAACCGTCCTTGCCACTTTATCTTTCTGAAAGCACAGTGGATTCTGAAGATAGATTTTAAATAGAGCTGGGGATGTGGTTTTTTTCAGAAGGTTACGCAGTGGGAATGAAGATATGGATTGCACAGATGCCACAAGCCGGTAAGTTTTTACATGCAGACCATGCAAAATTCCCGCAAGTCAAGTTGAGCTTCTGCCCCAGGAACTCACATCGAGTCCTGCGCTGACATTGCCATCAAAAGGCCATTCCCTGAGAGGAAGGAAGGACTCTCCTTTAAGCTGCATGGGATAAGGTCAACCCAAGGTATGATTTCCATGAGAAAATACAAGAGCTTCAAATGTATAATCGAGGGCTGTAACACAGCTTTCCAAAATTAACCTACTTTCGCCATTCACTTTCTGCAGGGCAGGGGCTACATATTACTCGCATTGCTACCAGCGATGGTAAGGCAAAGAGTTACTAGGAACCTCACTATTTTCCAACGCTGTACCCATCTTGCTTTTGGCATTATTAGCCCAAGGTATGTGGAGGAGGAAAATCAGGAGTCGCTGCACAAGCGGCCTTACGTGAAATAATAGGGGAGTCAAACCATTTACTGGAAGTAGCGGAGCACATACAAATATAACATGTCCCTGGGGCTGGATCTCCCCAGAACTACCAATATCTGTAGAAGAGAGTTTGGATATCCACACATCTTCTGACAACACAGCTGGCTTTTACAGATTTTTGCAACCTACTGCACATCCATCCATGCTTTTGCAGGCATGGAAAGAGAAAGAAATGTGACTATTCTTTGCTCTAGAGGACAGTTGCTGGGCAGGAGCTCAAGGGCACAATTCAGCGGCCTGACAACAGTCCCCATAACAAAATGTCCCAGAGTCTCCAAGAAACACATGTGGGACTAGCAGATACATCAGACCTTACAGCGGCTTCACTTTTCACTGAGGCAATAGCAGGAGGATTCTGGCGTACAAAATGGGACCGTTATGATTACATTGAAAGAGCTGAATAAGGCCCTTCATGCTGTGCCATCCTCCTCTCCTCAGAAGGGACGCCGGGCAGCCGCATGGCAGTCGCTACAGCACAGTGAGGGGCTGAAACGCAGCTCCGCGAAAATCAACCTGCCCCCTTCCACCACTCAAAACTGTTCTCTGTAGGTCCCCCATCTCCCTCAAGTTCCAGTTTTAGATACAAAATGTCTGTGTGTGCGTACAAAAACACACACGCACAGACACATATATTTATATGCTGATGAGATCGTTAAATTTATCAGCTCTCCAATTCATTTGAGGTTCCTTATGGAGCTGCAGCGCTGCTCCTTTCATCTGGAAATGGAAAGGAAACAGCCTTTACCCCTTTCGCGAAATTAAAGCGAAATGGGTACCACTTTATTTTAAGTGCCCATTAACTAAAGCGTAACTGAAACCAAGTTACAATGAGCGCCTCAGGGGAATGTGCATAGGAGACACACACACAGACACACACACGCATATGCACACACCAGCAGCAAATGGCGTCAGGCACAAAAATCAGACCTTGTGGAATAAACATCAAAGCACTTCATAGTGCAGTGATCGTTAAAAGCCTATTTTACACCCAGAAATGGGGAGAGATGCAGGTCCAAGAGCTCTCCAGTCCCTTTGAAAGACTCATTTAAGTCTTATTAAAATATTACCTGCTTTTTTTTGCCTTTTACTGGATTTAAACTCTTAATTCATCTTCTGTAATTTTTTTCTGCACTTGTCTATTGTGAGGGGGAAAAAGACTCAATAGTGTTAGTAAAAGGATCTAATTGGTAACTTCTTTTCATCTCAGAAGCCCCCTCTCCCTCCTCCTCCTCTCATTCCTTACAGGTTGGGTCACCGCAGCTTTCTTAATCTTTGGAGATTATTCTTCTGTGGTTTGATGAGACTTCACTAGACTCTTAAATCTTTTCATTTCACCTCATTTAAATATTTTGGCCAATTGCTGAAGTTAATGAAGATGAATAGGATTAAGATTAAAGGCTTAAAAGGGTTAGGAGGAGGAAAAAATATATTTCATTTCCAACAATGCATACAGAAGACTCCTTTACTCTGTGCTGCTTTCTCTCCATCAGGGCTATAGCTCATAGCTCTTGGCGGGTCTCTGACATGGCTGCATCTGCCTGTTTCTCTGCAACCTCCCTCTTTGGCATCAAGTTCAGCAGAAAAAGATCAGGACCTTTGCACTCTCTTTGCATGTGCTCTCACTTGCACTCTGTGCTGTCTTGTATTCTGTCTGTGCTTCCCTGACTTATTCTAAACCCACGTATTCGAGTATAACCTTTCAAAGATGTCATTCTAAAAATAAAAAAAAAGAATGAAAGAAAAAAATGAAAAGAATGGCATTTATATAGCCAAAATTATCCTCATAATTTTGCACAGAGATTTAAAAGACAGCCAGCTTGAAACTGTTGTCTATGCACAGTAGAAACCTTCCCTGCAGAAAGAAATCTTCTCCTTTATACTTCTTTCACTCCTTTCCATCCACTGATTTCTTCTGGCAGAAAGTTGAAAACCCATCCTCACATCCTTTGAAGCCACAGAAATCGGACCAAACTGGAAATCTAGCTGCAACTAAGACAGTCCAATTTCTCCATCAGCCTTTTTCTTAAAGAAATAAAGATAACTTCACATAAATTGCAATACTAGGAGTTCTTAGGTCAGTTTGGACAGACGCAAACCCCTCTGGCTCCTGTTTCAAAATCAGTGGTGAAGAGAGCTCATGGAGCAGCTTGGATGCACAATAGAATTTGACAAATGCAACCAGGTAGTTCTCTCTCAAACCCAGCTTTTCTAGATAAATTGTGAGCTGGTGGTAGTATACCCTGACAAACCTCTCCTCGGCTCCTCTGAAGCAGCACGGAGAAGGTGAGGCGGCAGCAGTCAGTTCCTGGGGCAGCACAAGACCAGGCCAACTTGCTGGTGCAGTGCAAGACCCCTGCACTGGGAGGGCATTCTCTGTGTGTTATCTAGACACACATCTTCAGTCCTCAGTGTTGTAGATCTAGATCTTCTTCAACACAAACTTTTAAAATAGGGGGGTGGGTGTGGAAAGAGGGTGAATACATTTTCTAGATTTCAGTGAGAAAGTTGCATGAGAGGGAACAACATTTATAATGCTAAGGATTAAAAATAGTTTACTGTGGGGAACGAAGTGAGCTATGGGTCTGCTGCAGATTTCTGCCATGTTGAACAAACTGTACTAAAGCTCTAACCTTAAATATTTATAACTATATTTATCAGAGTTCATGTTAGACTTGGTTGCAACAGAGTTTGCATTAAGGCATTGCGGTCCTTTAAGAAAGAAGGAACGTGCACAGCACTGAAGTCAGTCTGGGCTCAATAAAAGAAGGGGGATGAAAGCTGAATGGAGGGATCATTTGGTGTTGCCTTAGGCAAAGCACCAGCAAGTCCACAAAAGAAGCTGCTCTGCTAACAAGAGTCTAAGGATTAGGTATGACTGCTACCAAACTTGAAGGGGAAAAGCTAATGGGATGTAAACATGGACATGTACAAGGATTTGTCACTCCAGACTGAGGAAAATATATGTACAATGAGCAGGCCTATTTAAGATCATACTTGTACAACACCCTTACCACCTCTGTGCTTTGGCCAGTGTGAGTAGAAGACCTGGAGAGGAAGTATGTTTGCAGTTCAGGGAAATGCAGCGCTAGCGATGGAAGAACACTGCTTGCCTCCCGGAGGACAGCCCAGGTAGGGGTGCCATTTCCTAAACAAGAGGCGACATTTCCTTATTGCTGAAATGAGACACTTTTTAGAAAATCCTAGACATTGCAGGCACTGCAAAGTCATTGTCCTGGCACAACGGAAAGGTGACTCTCCCAGTAGAGGTTTCTTATCTTAAACATGTCCAGAAACATGCTTGGTTCTTTATACTTATTAAAAGTCTCAGTAGCACCTTCTCTAACTGCAGGGTGGAAATCCTAGTGTGCTCAACGAATTCAAAATCAAGTGTTTTGATTGACACAATGGGCTTGAACTGGAGACTTCCAGAGATAAAAACAGAAGGTAAAGAGTCAAGTGGTTGTTCATCAGCAGAAACTGCAGAGCTGTCTGATAACTGTGTGGGATTTTACTGATACAGAGAGGCAGATTTTGAGGGGCATATGGACTAAGGGGATTTTTACTCCTTAAAACTACTCCTTAAAAGTCCTCTCCACTGCCAAGTGGAAAGGCTGCTGGTAGAACAGCTGTGATGGGTATGGGGAATGTGCAATGGTCCATCACAGCTACATCCGTTCCCAGTGCACATTTTCCATCTTCATTTGCTGCCCTAAGCATTTGTGCAGATTTGCTAAATAGTTGTTGTACTTTAACCCGGCAGGCAGCTAAACACCACACAGCCATTTGCTCACTCCCCTCCAGTGGGATAGGGAAGAGAATCGGAAAAAAAGGTAAAACTTGTGGGCCGAGGTAAAGAAAATTTAATAGAACAGAAAAGGAAGGGAAAATAATAATAATGTTAAAAGAATATAGAAAACAGATTATGCACAATGCAACTGATCACCACCTGCTGACTGATGCCCATCCAGTCCCCGAGCAGCAGCCGTTGCCCCCTGGCCAACTCCCCCCCAGTTTCATTGTTCAGCACGGTGATATCACAGAATCATAGAATCTTTGGGTTGGAAATGACCTTTAAAGGTCATCTAGTCCACCCCCCCTGCAATGAGCAGGGACATCTTCAACTAGATCAGGTTGCTCAGAGCCCCGTCCAACCTGACTTGGAATGTTTCCAGGGATGGGGCACCTACCACCTCTCTGGGCAACCTGTGACAGTGTTTCACCACCCTGGAACAGGTTGCCCAGAGAGGTGGTAGATGGTATAGAATATTCTGTTGGCCAGTTTGGGTCAACTGTCCTGGCTGTGTCCCCTCCCAGCTTTTTGTGCCCCTCCACCCCGCGCCTCCTCACTGGCAAGGCAGTATGAGAAGCTGAAAAGTCCTTGACTTAGTGTAAACACTGTGCAGCAACAACTCAAATATCAGTGTGCTATCAACATTATTCTCATACTAAATCCAGAACACAGCACTATACCAGATACTAGGAAGAAAATTAACTCTGTCCCAGCCAAACCCAGGACAATAGTACACAGCTATCATATTCTATGGCAAAGCAGACAATCTCTTTGCAAAATGCCCTTGGGTTATAAAGGCTTCATCTGAAGTAATGGATGAAAGAAAGGAAAAGGAAAAATGTGGTTTCCATTTTTTTCTTTTTCAAGATTGAAATTATTTTTTTTTAATCTGTATCTAACATCAGCATTTGGAAACTGTCAACAGGATCCATGTATTTTTATTAAAAGAAAATTGAAATTAAAAGCAAATTTAAAAGAGAAGAGAAGCAAGGTTTAATAAAGATCTAATAGATATTTTTCATTTCTTGTTTCTAGAATCCAAGCCTTGAAAACCTTCAATTCAGTAAAAAAGAAAAAGGACCTAAGGATATTGCTGCAGGATTCAGGAACTTCAAAAGAGAGATATAAAGAAACATCAAAGGTGTTTGCATGCATGCGTGTGCTGCCCATGTGTCTGTGCATGTCTCTCCTCTTTCTCAGGGGCACAGCTGCAGCCTGGTCCTCTGCCTCGACTCCGTAATGAGTTACTGTTCCCTCTGAGCTCGCTTTTCTTCAGCCTTGGCAAAACAATCATGTCACTGAGGTTGGCCCTTCAGTCGCCCACAGCTGTAAACCGGTCCAATTTTCTGAGAGTTCTTGGGATACTCCTGACCTAGGCTGCTGTGCTACTTTCCCTGAACTTTCCCTTTAATGATCCCTTATCAATTCAGCTTTTTAGCAAATAACTGGTCATAAAGAAATGTTAAAGTCGGTGAAAAAAACCCCAACATTCCTGTCCTTTACATGTGCAAAAAAAATTAAATTTCAGAACTATTCCACACCTGGACAAACACAAGTATCTGATGAAGCTCCATAGGAAACCAAAAAGAGAGTCCAATTCCAGGACAGAGAAGTGGTTTTCACACCTATCTGGGTATGGGAAAGCCAGATCTGCATCCCTGCTACGACTATGGCAGTACAGAATCTGAACCATGTCTCCCACATCTCAGGTAGGTACTAGCTGCTTGATATGTGATATTCCCAAAAGCTAGAATGAAAAATTTTCTAACTGGTGGTATGCTTACATAAATACAGTTTCAACTTTAATAAATTAACATCTCGCAACTAAACTAAACTAAACTAAACTAAATGTCACCAACTAATCCAAGCACTCCCAGCCAGCTCTTCCAACAAAAATTCTGTTATTGCCCAGCCACTAGTAACAATTAGACAAAAACTCATGTTGGTAACAACTAAAAAAAACCTGTCTGAGCCAAAGCTGTTGGTGGATCTGTCTGTGTCTGCCAATGGCCTTATCACTGAGCTATGCCTGCTCCTGACCTTTACTTCTTTTGGTTGTGATTAATGAATAGCCATTCACCAGGGAAACCTCACTTCAACTGAGATTCTTTTGACAGCTATTAAATCCTATGTATTTTTTCATTTTACCACTCGTTTGTTACACTGCTGTGCACACAGAAGTGGAGTGGCAGCTATGAATTCAGCAAACATCAAGTCTTGGCATTGATCAAGGTGAGTATTTTCATTCAAGCATTCTTAAAACTTGTCAGTGCATGGCTGCTTCCTTGCAGGCTCCCAGTAATCTCTGCGAGATTTCGTTTGAATGAGATAAAAATAGCCTTTATTGATAAAGACTACTGGAAACAAAACAGCGGGTTTTGCCTAGATAATTAGGTCAGTCAAATAGTTGGGTTTATAATACCAACATGATATGCTTCCGTAAATACAGCCTCAACTTTAATAAATTAACATACTGTATGCCAGCCTGATAGAGCCATCATGCATCAGAGAACAAGAATGGTCTGAGCAATGAGGAAGAGGTTCAAAGGCAGAATTAGACAGACAAAGCAGAAAGCATTCCCATCTTTAAACCCTAGGCGTAGAGATTTACAGAGGAACAATCCAAAGGAAAAGATTCAAATGATTTCCATTAGCTGAGATAGTCTCCCAGCCCCAATATATCTATCATATAGCAGGAGCAAGGACGCTGCAAGTAGACAAGTGGAAAGAATAAAGATGTAGATGGGGGCCCACAATTAGAAATTCAGAGCTATGCCATGCGCTACCATTTAGATCTGAAGGTCTATCTGGATCATGTTCGAAGAAAAGGTCAACCCCAAAGTCACATCTGGCTTTAGAGGCAAAGAAACCCCAAGAGTGGATATGCTGAATCCCAACACTAAAGTCAATATTAGGAATGCAAATAAGAAGAGTGCTCCTAAAAGACATATTTGGAGAATGGCCAAAGCAAAAGAGTCTGATTCCCTCCAGCCCACCATGATATAAATCAGTCATACTGCTGAAAAACGGCAGTAGCAGCGGGATATGGGCCCAGGTTGTGTGACAGTGGGAATGTGCAGGATACTCTCAGTTATGCTCACATACTTCCTAGCATCCCTGGAGCTCGGAGGTTAAAGGACAAAAATTATTACTAGCAGAAGTGGAAAGAATTTCACAGAAGTCAGTGCAGTAATGCTCTCTGTGCCTGCTCTGAATTTCTCCCTGAGCACAAGAACTTTGAGACTGATTTCGCCATGGCTCATGGGATGAATGTTGTCTCTTTTTTCTGCATAGAAATTATCTGGAAATGGTGGGTTGCTAGTTTAGTTTTATGAGCTAACTAAAACTATTCTTTGAATAATATTTGGCCTGAAGTTCATCTGTTGAAAGGGTTCAATATTCAGCATTCAGCTCAGGGCAACACCACATTGGCTCTGGAAGGGGAGGGCTTGGGGGGAATTACTCCCTCCAGAGTCACGGCCACACCACATGTGGCAAACCAAGTTTAAAATAGCTGCAGACGGAGAGGAGATATGTCATTCGGAAATTACTTGTACGCTGTTTGAAGCAGCCGTTAACCGTGCAGCAAACAGACTCTGCAAATAGAATTGCTGTGTGCAATACAACCTGGGACTAATGTAACCTCCTGTTTCCGATTACCGGGACAAGCTCTGAAGCCTGCCATCCACAGAAACTAATACCAAGGACTAGGGAACGGTGAAAGTTTTATGGAAGACAGGGCGACAGAAGCCAGTCTGGATGATTAAAATTAAATCTCCAAAAGGAATTGATTGTCTCTCCTTGATGCGGAGCGCTAACTCTAATAAGATCTTTCATCATAAAGAGGCCTCTGCAAGCCTGGCATTGGAGGAGAAAGTAATACTGTGAATTTCTAACCATGAGAGTGTGAATTTAAATAAAACTGGATATGCATTTGCCTAGCTTTTGGGCAGCAACCAAAAAGAAGGGAAAAAGAAATCTCAGCTGATAATACAGCTTATTGAAATGGTTCCACACGGTAAGTTAAACCAGACAAAAACAATGCTGAGATGCAACAAGTCTGTTTTGCTTTGATTACCTTCTAAATTAGCCATTCAGCTCCATTGAAAGTGGAAACTTCAGCCTATGCTGGACAAATACTCTCATTGCCAATTGAGAAAGGAGCTCAATTCAGCCAAGCATATATTCCTTTAAAATGGCAGGACTGGCTAAAGGGCTCCACTATGGCATGCTCCTTTTCCTCCTCTGTGGGGCAGTCACTCTGTCTTTCTGCCCTAGTGACGTAACAATATTTCCTTGCACTGTAATTCTCACACCTCTCCCAAGACTGGCAGCACTGACTTGGGCTCTCTGGGTAGGCAGGATATTGGCAGCTCAGTCCACTGACAGCAACGCGAATACCCTTAGGAGTTGTTGTATTGCTGCTGGTACTGCCTTTTACATTTGCAGCAATAAGAGTAACTGTGCGAAGCAGGCCTTCCCTGGCCTTTTCTCACAAGTTGCTACTCTGAAAGGTTTTGCTTTGGGCCAAACGAAATAATTTCTGTCAAGTTAAATGGTATTTTCCATCTTTTTTTTCCCCCCTCCTATATGAAAAAGGAGAGCCAAACCGAACAAGAGCCAAACTAACCAACACAAAGAGAATTTGGCTCAACACAAGCCTACTTTCCTACCTCCAAATGTTTTGTTTTACAAGCTGAAGAGAAAAATATTTGCACAGCCTTAACCCTGACCAGAAGAGTTCATTATGGAACCGGTGCCAGTTCGCACACTGTATAGGTGTTAACTTAAACTATACACATTTTAATTTGAGCAATTATGTTCTCTGGGCCTAATTCCCACAAGTTTAATCTGGATATTTTCTGTCATCACTTGTTGTACCCAACAGTTGTAAAATGCTACCATGCACTATTAAACAGCTGCTGCCTTCCACAGGTGGCTGCCTTTCAGAATGAGGTGAAGATGTCTCCTGTATTGCACAGAGGAGTTGTGAGGTTTAATTCATTCATGTTTGTGAACAGCTCTGAAAGCTTCATTTAAAAGCTGCTGTATTCTTTGCAGGCTACATTTCCCAAAAGAAAAGAGTGCAAAGTAAAATGGCAGCTTTCACAGCAAGACAGTGGACACATCCACAGCTAGACGGATCATAAAGGGCTACTCCCATATAACATGGTGGTAAGCCCTGCCTACGCTGCAATGTTGTGCATGTGCATTTTTCAATACATACTATGCATACTATACATACATTTCAATACAAACATACATCATGTTTCAATAATTTCAGAACTGTAGTCCAATAGCTTTGACCCATGTGTATTCTCATCAGCTTCAGTAGGACTATTAGCACAAGGAAAAATGTGGTATTAGACACCTCTGAAGATTTTATCTACAGTAAATATGAAATAAGAGCTATGTGGGGAATTCTTTCAGGTCTTGGGCATGTCTTTCACTTCTGCGTTGTTTGATACCACTACAAGCACAAACACTTTCCAGGTATACAGCGAAACTTGTTTGATATAACTGTGGTATTGAATCAACAAACCTACATCCTGACCTGGATTTACTGCTGTTTTGTAAGCTACATGAGTACTCCTTCTCCATTCAGCCATATCAATTTGATCAAGAGTTTTGACCCCTTGCTTGAAAGAGTAAAGCAGAGAAGATCCAGTCCCGTTGGTCCAGCCTTTGCCCAAAAACCAGAGCTATTACATACCAAGTCGCTGCAGTACTGGTGTCCATCCTCATCTGTAAGACAACAAAGCAACTATACCCTGGTCTTCCTCTGTGATAGGACAAAAGGATGAGGAGGACAAGCCTTGGGATGTTGGTAGAGACGGAAGCAGGCAGGGAAGAAAAGGAAGGCAGAGAAGGAGAAAGGGAGGTAGGGAGAAGCAGGCAGGTCTCCACTACTTACTTCCAGACCTTGAAAACAGACTCTTTGCAAAAAGGGTACCTTGTATCTCTGCAATGCAGCAACTGATCTCACTGTTTCTTATAAGGGTCCTCTCAGAAGGACTCAGAGTCTCCTGTTTACAGGAGAGTGAGTTTCCAGGGAGCTATCACAAATGTTGATCCATCGCCGCAATCCAGGGTAGTTCCCTTTCAGTCTGCATAGTTTTTGGCTAGTTAGAAATGTATGTGAATGCACAACGGTGCAGCACGATCTGCCTGCTCGTGCCCCTCAGGCGCCCAGGGCTGAGCCCCTGTGCCCTAGCTATCAACTTCAGCGGTGCTGCCAGGCTGCTTTCAACAACTTGCATTAAAACTTCATGTTACTTTCTTGCTCTTTTGCCCCTGTTCACACACAGAAAATTCTGGATAGTCCATTCAGGCCCGTGTAATTCAGCCCCAGACTACACCCTGGCACCTGCCAGATTTTCCTGTCACAGAAAAGAAACGTAGTTACTTCGCAATTAGTTTGGCTAACAACAGAAATTAATTAGGTAACGGAGTTCTGGCCTTTCTATAAAACCAGCAGAGAAGTATGTCATACTCTCCAGAGAAGTAAAGCAGGAGTCAAAGGCTCAGCAAGGCAAGAGGAAAGGAAGAAGGAGGAATAGAAGTTTAGGGAAGGGCGGCAGAAGTAGGAAAATGTCATATATGGCCCATAAAGAGACAGTTCCTCCACTGAGAGCAGAGACTCAGAGGTGAACATGAGGCTTTGGGAAAGGAAGGCTGTGAGAAATATGTGAGCCTGAAACCATGATATAAGAAAAAACATTTCTGGTTAAGCAACCAGGGGTAGAAGTGAGCTTGTCCATATAACAACAGAGCCATCTCTATGCTATGGAGTCTGTGCTAAGGTTATTCTTGGCCTGGAGAGCAACAGACTTTGACCTTAGAAACAAGCTGTTTTGTTTTGGGTTTTTTTTCAGGAGTGGGAGCAGGGAGGATTGAGGTTTTTTTCTTTTTTTTTTTTAACATTTTCATCAGCAACCACAACCAGAATAGTGGAGCACTGAGGAAACAGGGCATGCAGTGTAAGCTGGAGTATGTCGGAGGCTCTGACCTTCCCCAATGCTGCTCTGATACCCTCGGCCTACACCACTCCAGCTCTGCCTGGTGTTCCGCTCTTTGGTGCTGTGGAGACAGACCTCCCAGTCCAACTAATTAGCGTTGCTGCACCTGTAATAAGCTGTGCTGAAGAAGACAGACAATACTGACAGGAGACAGCAGTGGGATTTCAGCTCCTGCCTGCTGCAGGAGCAACTGATAGAAGAAAAGAAGTAACCATGCTCCTTCAGCAGAGAGGGGTGATGCTGCACGTGAACTACCTGCATGTCCCCCTGGAGCAACAGGGGGCACGCGCACACCCCAATCCAAGCGGAAGCCCACAGGAGGGAGTGGGTTTCGTCCTCCTGCTTCAGAGTCCCTTCTTGGGCTTGGGTGGGAGGCCACAAGCCGACTGCGAAAGAGCAGCCTAGATCTCCTGCTCCTGCTCCCTGGCCTCACCCAAGAACTCTTCAGTGCTCATCCTCTTGGTGCTAGTACAGAGATGGCCCGCTATGAGCACAGGTCTACAGGCCCTATTGCATCCCAACAGCAGACGGGTATCATTCAAATGTACCTATGATGAATAGGAGGTTGGGCTAGACAACCTCCTGTGGTGGCCTCCAACCTGAATTATCCTACGACCCCACTCAATAGGCTGAGGGTACGGCTCTGGAGGTGGGTGCACATAGGCCCTTCAACAGCAGTAGCCCCAGCAGGCACAATGTCTGAGGTCTTTACCTCAGCCGTCTTTCAGTTACACAGACAGACAGACACGCTCACACTGTACTGATGAAAGGCACTGTGGAATGCTAATCTCCACCAATGCAGACTCCTCAGGCTCTTTCTCCAACCCCCAGCACCTCATCTCCAGTGCTCGCACTGCCTTTAGTGACTTGATATTTCTCGCACAGCTCACCAAGAGCTGCCGTCTCCTGCCTTGCAATCTTTTTTTAGGGGGCCTTTGTGCTGTACAGGAAGGAGACATACTGTGAAGAGCAAGAGAAAAGTAACAAAGGAGGCCAGGTGGGAGAAGTGGACAGCAGCTCATTTAGGTATGCGCTAGAGACAAAGTGGCAGGCAAAGGAAAAAGGAGAGGAGAGAGAAAGATGATGAGCGGCAAGGAAAGGGCCACTGAGAATCCGAGAGGGACATGGAGAACAGACAGATACAGAGGGAGATCAGAGCTGGGTGTATGATGGAGAGAGTGAAAGACCAGAAATGGTGTTTCCAATTGTATTTTTATCTGATCCAAAAATGTGCTCACGTTAAAAAAAATGCCAGCTTGGAGAAAGAACAGCTCAAACAGCAAGAAAAGTGATTTTGACAGAGCAGCCACCTTAGGAAAGAGCTGTCTGCATAAGCGATCAGCTCAAAGTACACTGACAAGTCACATAGTCCAACCTTCCCTCTGATCCAAACTCACTGGTCCTGGCTTTGCTGGCTGGAGTAATGGGGTCACCACCACCACGCCAAGGTGTCTATTTTGATTTTTCAGACTCAAACTACCACAGCATCACACTGGGTTGTGGAGAAACACCAGACCTCTCAGTGCAAACGTAGGGCTTTCTAACCTGGCTGGCATGGCAATTTCCTTGATAGACATTTCCTGGATTTGTTCTGGGTTTTGTTTAACTTTAATAGCTTTACCCTTGAAAGATCAGAGGAGAAGAGGTGGTCTTAAATTGAGAGGAGGGAGTCAATAAGCCTCCTTTCATTAGATAATGACTCTGCCGGCACTGCACTCAAGATTTAACTCTAAGCCCCTTCCATGAAGTAAAATAGTTTGGTTTGGCTCCATGTGTGTGTATGTTAAAGAAAGAAGTAGATCAAATTCAAGAAAGTGCTGAACACTTCTGCCCTTTGCTTTGTTGGCTATTTGTCCTCATTGGCAACTGGCCTCCCTCGGAGAATGCCGGCTTGTGGATGAAATGAAATACTCTACAACTGTATTTGTATAGCATCTCTCAAGTAAACAGGATCACAATTGCTCTGCAGGCTAAGAGATAAAAAACAGCACTGAGAAGGAAATTAAGAGACAGAAATGACGGAAGAAAACCCGCTGCTTCCAGAGGAAGGAAGCACGGCTCCGTGGCTAAGGCTCTGGGTCGGGAAATGATGAGCACAGGCTTAGCTTTTAAGGTCTGGCACAGACTTCACACTCTGACCTTGAACAACCTGCCTGACCTTACCAGGGCTCAATTTCCAGTGCAGGACTTGTGGTTATTAACTATTCCCTGTCTTGGGAAGTCAGAGATGACTGCATTCACATCTGTGGAGTGCTTTGATACCACCCAGGCTAGGGCTTAAAGGACTGGGTAGGTAAAAGTGTGCTGGAAGGTAACGGCATACAAAGCCATTTGAATCTTTCAGGACACCAATATCTAAAAAAGAATCACAATACCTCACTGAGTGTGATGATGCCACTGAAACAATTTAGCAAGTGGTGTTGAGAAAAGGAGGTGAGAAGTAAATTTCACTGCAGTAGTACAACCTTGCCTCATACCCAGCGTGACAGGAGGAGATGGCAGCCATTGTATTCCTTAAAAGCAGTTTAACTCTGGGGACAGCGATTAAGGGATGGAGTAGCTGCCAGTGACAGAACTGTCTGAGCATGTTAAATTTGGGTAGCATGTGGTACGGTGGTCATTTATAACCATGATACTAACACTACACAACATATTGCTTATCACTATCAGAGGGTTGGGAAGGATGGCTAGAAAAATGCCTTGCAATCTGCTGCTGAGCAGCTCAAACGCGGAAAAGCATGAGAAGTGATGACCCAAATGGCTAATGAACGTGTTTCATTACATGTTGACGGTGAACAGCAGGCTGACATAATACTTTTCAAAATAAGACATGATTTTGAAAGCACTTTCCATTTTTTTGAGCAATCTACTGAAGCAAGTTGTTTGTTTCAGTGAAGAAGGGGCTGGTGCACTCCTCAGTCTGGCCATTGAGAGGGAAGACTGCAAGACAGTGCAAGATACCTACAAAACACTGAATTCTAGTGGTCCAAGCATTTCCCTCCCTGTCACAAGCTTTGAGCCCCTGTTCCTCTTTAAGGTGCTTACCAAACAATGGAGGGGCTGAAAAAAAGAAGGCATGGGCAGGTGGTTGGCTAGGATTCATCCTTTTCACAGGACAGATGAGGGAAAAATCTAGGTATTAGAAGTTAGCTCCTTGCTATAAGGGACTGGAGGAACTCTGCCTCTTCTCCTCTCCCTAATTCTCCTTCCATTTCCAGATCCATTAGCCCTTTCCCCTGCAGCTAGTTCAAGGCAGAGCCATGAGTTAGGGTGGGTGGAAGTTGGGAGAGGGCCCTTGCAGAGAGCAAATGGGAAGCTGCTGGTCCAGGTTGCTGCTACCCCTGGAAGCAATGGGACACGTGTTGACCCACCCAAAGCCTCCAGCTATGCAGAAGCTGATTGCTGCCTCCCTGCTTGCCTACCACGTTGTTCACTGCCCATCAGCCATGTGATTCCTGTAGTGTAAGCAATGCCGAACAGGACCCTGACGCCAAACAGCAGAGAACAGGCTCCAAGGTAAGTGACTGCTGACAGTGCACTTCCAAAGCACCTTGCTGCCTGCCCCTGCCTATCTGTATGGTGGCAAGGCCCCGGAGGAGGCACCGTGCCAGACCTGTCCGCATCCCCCTGCTAGAAGGATTTGTGTGCATTTGCCATCTCTACTTAAGTGGCCTTTGCAGTGAAGCGCAACTCAATGGGTGAATACCAATAGGATCTTTAAATCTCCTAGAGATATTTTCTATCCTGTGAGAGTTTCCTGGTGCCAGGTCCTTCAGACTGATGTCTCGGCACTTATCATACCGATACTGTGATTTCTTCTGTGCCAGCTGAACCACAGAATCACCTCCTACAGATTTCTCTCCTTACATAGGATACCTTTCCTCCTCTCCTCCCCACAGCCTGAGTCAGACCCAAGCCCGTCCCAAGCTGTGGACAGGAGCATTGTTTTTCTCAGCCTCCAGAAGCAGCGTGCATCGTCAGGCACATCTCCTGTGTGTCACCATAGCAACCACATCAGGCTCGGTGTGGAAAATGAGGGGCACGGGGAAAAGTTAAGGAAGAATGCTCTGCAGGTAAGGGATGGATGCTTCTCCCTCGGCCGGTGGCAGGCAGCACAGACCAAGATTTTGGCAGTAGAGACCAGCCTGCGGGAGTGATGGCTGCCTGCACCACTGCTGGGGCAGAGAGAGGCCACCCGGGAGCTGCAGCTCACGAGGACATTCAGGACCGAGAGGAAAGGCTGAAGAAACAGGACAGGCATTGACTGGCTGTATATCAAGCTCCTTGAGCCTGCCAGACCTTAGCATCTTTATTCTTGAATTGCAACATCACATCAGTCCGAGACCCCAAATGACAGCTGCACTGACGTCTTTATTCTTTACACCGGTATTTAAGCCTTGCTGCAGAAACCCTTCTCTGTTGTGGCGCTTCTAACAGCACTAACTCCAACCAGTAACATAAAACACAACAGACCAGCTGTCTTGTGCCCGAGTCCCTGGGAGCCACCCAGGTGTCCCAGTGAGGAAATCTGGACATGTCGGTAACTGGGGGAAGTCTATGCAACCAGCGTGGGCACAGCTCAGCTGTTTTCCTGCACACTTCGCATGAGCTCCTGTAACCTCACAGATGACACCACTCCTCACGCTCTGCTAGGGTTTGAGTTTCCTTCCTCTGTCAGAGTGTCCCAGGCTGCAACTGAGGCTGACATACATCTCCCTGGCACCCTCATCTACCCCATGCCCTCATTCAGACTGGGGCAACAAGTTCAGAGCAGCTGCTGTGCCTAAGTAGCTCCTGTCATACTCTCCTCGAGTGTCCCCAAAGTGGATAGCTGGTAAAAATCCCCACAAAGCCAAAATATTGACACTTTTGGAAAATCCCTCCTTCAGGGATGTGAGCAGTACTGGGACCACTTCACACGTCTTGACCTAGTGGTACACATAGCCCTGATTTTCATTCTGACTTCTGCTGACCGAGGCTCTACAGAAATGATTAAGAAACTGCTACCAGTTGTTGCTAAGAGGGAAAAAGCTTCTTTTAAATGACAGCAGAAAGTTTTGGAGCTGACAGATCTCAAGTTTGATCTAGCCTCTCCTAGTGAATGTAAATTTTTTTTTATACATCTCATTATCATTCTTAGTAAAGGCAAATTAAATCACAATCAAATGCTGTGGCCATTTCTCCTCTGCCACCCTCCCAGACAGGACCCTCCATATAGTTTGTACCTGGAAAAGCCAGGTCTTAGCAGAAGGCCTAATGCCATCCCTCTCTGGAGTTTGGCTTTGACATCCAGGATTTCAGTCTCTCTCAGCTACATCTGGGCTTCATCCCTCCTTGGCTGTACTTGTGCTACTGCCTCTTGCAGTAAGGCAATCAGAGTATAAGCTTTTTTTCCAGATCCCCCCGCTTAACCTCAGGCAGACCTATATAGCTTTAAGTAGCATATTACAGTAATGAGGGACCATGACTATATCTCAGAATATGCCCTCCTTCCCATTAGTAACCCTCCATGATAAGCAGCTCTATCTTTACTCCTGCCACCAGTCACTTGCAGGCCACTGCAGCTGCAAAGGAGGACAGAGCAGCCTGTCATAAAGAAAAAGTGAGAGGAGTGCATAAGCTGGGAGAGAGGGTGGGGGAAGGAATAAGCATTGACAGTCAAAATGCGAAAAAGATGAAATGCAATTTTTCTTAAAATGCCTGGAGACAAGACAGATCTCCCGGCTTCCTTCCCCTCCCTTGCCCTCCTGCCTGAAAAGAGAAGAGGTAGTTAACATAGGAAAGCCCCTCAAATAAGCCCTGACAGCCACATATTCAGAAACTGATGGCATTTCCCTAAACACTGTTTGTAAAATGGTAATTATCCAGCAGGCAGTGACAGCTGGCACTTAGCATTGAGAGAGAACACGAGCGGACAAGAAGAAAGGGATCCTACCATAATTGAACAAAGGGTAAAGAAACATACAAAACATAATCAGAAAAATACAAAGATTGCTGGCTGTGCTAATAGGTCACTTCAGCTTCTGGGTTCATCTTGAAGTGATTGAGTTTGAATGCAGAATCAGACTGACATCCTCCAAATCGTTCAGCTGGGAGCAGCACCTCTGAGGGAAGCAGCAGCAGCAGGCCCGGGGGGGTGAGCAGCCAGCAGCGAGCACTTGGGTGCCAAACTGGCGGTCAGCTTTTTCACAAAGTGTCTGGAGCACCTGCTCTTCGACAAGATCAGCTCCTAGGAACGAGATCTTCTGGGTAGACATTTCCTCCCTACTTCAGGCCACGCCAGCAACTCGGCTATGACACAACATGAAATGGAGTCCTTCAATGGAAGCATCTGTATTGGACAAAATACCAGGCCATGTGGTTTAGAGAAACCTCTCGAGTTGGACAGGGAGACAGCTAGGCTGATCTTCTACTATTCTGGTATTTAAAAAAAAAAAATCCACTTCTGGGATTTGTTTAGGCCAATGGAGCAGCCTGTCAGTTCTGACGGATCTCCTCTATGGCCTTGGGTTAGAGCTCTTCTTTCTGGGCCTTGTTTCTTCACCTGCAAAAAGGGTTGTGAGTTGTTGTACCTTTGCCATACGTTCAAAGAAAGGCCTGCTTCCTATTATGTCCTACCCAAAATCTGGGAGGACAGGGTCCTGAGCTGGACTCGAGTCCTTTAAGCATGGCCAGTAATACAAGTCAAGATATCTTCCCTCATATGAGAGTCACACTCAAAGAGAATAAAAGCAGCAGAATGAAAATAAACTCATATTAAAAAACAGGGTGATATCTTTGAGCTTAGGGGTTTCCAAACTCATATTCTGTGGCCATTTGATTTGCTTCCTCGTAACTTTAACTAGGATGTTACTTCCCTCCAGCCTGCAGTAGAGAACGCTCTGATCTCTCCAGAATGCTCCGTGACTTGCTTTAGCCTGGATCCTGCCCGGAAAGGTTACTGCCGGCGTCCTGCAGCATGTACATTTGATTGCAACCCACTATACGCCTCTCAATCACTCGGTGAGTAAGGGGCTAGCTGTCCTAACAAACGATGCTCAGATGAGTGTGGTCAGACAAGGACACGTAACTGAGCACTAGATTCCTTTGTTCCAGGAATTGGCTTGGTACAGAGTTAGGCTATGCCTGGGATAAGACAGAAATGGCATCCAAATTTCTTGTCATTCCTTGCCATTCTTCTTTGCCACTGCTTCTCCTTTATCAAAAGGAGATGTAATTGTCCTAATTGACCCATACAATTTTAGCAACTGAGGGCAAAATCCTTAATGCTTCTGAACTCCTGCTAAGTGCACCTCCTTCTTCCTCTACTTCTGCCTTAACTCTATTTTACTGGCTGTTGCTAGTATTTGGTCCATCACAGCAAATGACCTTTAAGTTTCAGGTTTTTTTCATGTCATATTCTCCTTGGTGCCAGGTGTCTGTATGTTAATAATTTTCCAAGCACCCATGCACATTTAAAATAAGATAGATTTTCCCTGCTGCAGACAGATACACCTCTGCACAGTAATTCATTATGCTACTATCTCCAAAGCTGTTTCTTTGAGAAATATCCATACAGAGTTGTATTAACAGTGTATAGGTTTTATGACGATAACTGATGATTTGTTTGACTAGGTCTCTTATGTATCAATCTAACTATTTTGTAGTTTGCATGTGATTTATTTTTGACTGTCTTAATAAAGTTCAAATATTACTTTCTCTCAGTAATCAATCTGCTTTCTTTAAACTACTGTTAAATTCTTTTTTTAATGAGTGAGAGTTTGAGTAAAGAATTTATCCTACAAAACTACTGATCTGAAAGTTATCAATAGATTTCTAAATGGACGAGTACAAGTAAATTGAAAAATGAGATTTTTTCCACCAGATGACATTAAAATATATGCACATTTTCAAGTACAAAGTGATTACTTTAAGAGCATTTCTCATAAGATATATTAAAGAAACACCAACAATTAAATTTTTAATGTTGCAATTTAATTATAAACCCTTCTATGTGCCAGCACATCTTCACTATTACTTTTGCTGCCATTCTTGATCTGTAGCATGTTGTCTAACACAATTTACTATGCCTTTTTTGGTACAAATTACTTTCATAGCTTCTGTTTATCTGCCATGTATGGAAAAGCACAGACGTGCAAAAGATGCTAGACAACAGTGATTAAGGTTAAATAAAAAGAATGAGAGTAACTGTGTTATGTGAAAACTTCTATGTAGCCACATAATGAAAGGGAGTAACACATACCTGCAGGAGACTAGCAGTAAGATTAAAAGTTCAGTTGTAATTTTGGGAAGTAAGTTCAGTGTAGCCATTATAAGGTAGCAGCAGATGACTTCTGAGTCAACATGCATAATCATTATTAATGCATTTACCACAGACTCCTTTGTTTCCCTGCAAGGCTCCACATACAATCTGACTTAAGCACACTGAAGTTCAACAGTTTCTTGATACAATGCATCGCTTCACTGATATTTAAGATCAGAAAGGAAGAGCTTAGATCACCTCAGGCTTCTCCCCGAGTGATGCAGGCCTTACATTTCACCCATAGTTTCCCCATTTCTAACCCAAAAACTTGGGAGCAAAGCAACAAAAAAGTCTTTTAGAAAGACATCTGATGTTGATTGAAAACTGCAAGTGATGTAGAGCTGAACACATCCTTGGGTAATCTCATTTATTTTACAAAATAAATTCAGACAATACACAGATTCTTGTACGCACATGCACACACATGCATACATGCAAAATAAAAGCACCTTAATGATCCTCTCTGTCAGAATAATAGCTGGTACATGTCACTTGGCTTTGGTGACTGTCCAAGCATACTCACTGCTGCTGAAGGAAAACTTTCCTGGTTTTACCCTCTAAAATCCACCTGGCACTCAGCATGAGTACTTAACACATATTAATTTAATAAAGCACTCCTAACATTGCTGCAAGTTTGGAAAGATGCAGCACATCACCGCCAGCAAGGTTTGTGTCACTGACAGCGAGTTGTTCGTGTTGTCTCTGTCAGATGGCCGTTCAGCTTCTGTGGGGGCTTGCCAAGAAGTGGGATGCAAGGCAAGTCACAGGGAGGGGTGCAAGGCAACTCACACTTGTCCTGTGCACAGCCCTAGATTATCAGACATGAAGTAGACCTGGAAACCGTATAGCAGTGTTAATACCTCTTGTCCGGCGTCATATGCCCATCAGCCCAGTGTATTACCAAAGGCATGAATCAATGTGATACATCTCTAAGGCCTTCAAACCCAAACTGGGTGATTCTTAGCAGTTCTGATTACAGGAAGAAACATCCTCCTCCTGTCTGCCCTCCTCTACCTGCATCTCCCACCACAGGGCGGACAGGAGGAAGAGAGTGCAGGGAGCACGGGGAGGGGCGTGCGTGCACAGGCTCAGGCACAGGTACATTAGTGTGAAAGCACAGTGAAATACATGTCAAACAAGACAAAAAGAGACAAGAGGTCACACAGAAGTATAGGGACAGCAAAGAACAAATAAGTGTAGAAGTGTAAGAGAAACAGACCAAGGGGGAGACAATGGGCAAGAAAGAGAGAGAGAGAACGCATTTGGACTAACCGGTGGTGCAGGACGGGAGACATCTGAGCTGCAGATGTGCACAGAAACATTGCGAATGGAGTGCAAACACTCACACACACAATACCACACACCGAATTAGGCACAAAGGACAAATCACAGACTCATTTGGGTGAGAAAAGACCTCTGGTTCATCATCCAGGCCACTGCTGCACATTGTGGCAGGTCTGATTACACTTAAGCCATCCCTGACAGATGGGTGACTCATCTCTGCCTTGAATATCTCCAGTGCTGGTGCCCCTACAGCCTGCACTAGTAGCCTGTTCTGTCACCAAACTGTTCCTAGAGTTATAAAGTTTTCCCTCATATTTTTTAACTAACTGTTCCCTGCTGCACCTCAGGACCATTATGTCTTAGGCCTGTTTGTACCAACCACTGAGAAAAATGGATCCCCATCCTCTCAGTAGCGTCTCTTTATGGATTTGCAGATAGTGATTACATCTCCCTTCACACATCTTTCCTCCTCAATGAATATATACCAGCCTCCTTAATCTTCTCATTTATGCTATACTTTCTAAACCTACAAGCATTTTTGTCACTCTTCCTGGAGCTTCCTCCAATACATCGTGGCTTTGGGACCTGGATGAGATAGCATTAGCATTAATTCAGCTTCCTGCCCCTTACCTGTGCCATGTTCAGTCATGAAACATTGAGGACTGGCTTTATTTTCTTTCCTAAATACCATTTGCTTCCTAATTACCTCCTGCTTTACCCTCCTGAAAGATTCTGTTACATGCAGAGACACACACACACATGTGCACACCCACACCCACCTATTTTATATACATACATATAAGGGCCTTACCTAGTAGGGATTACAACACTAAAAGCTCTCTTAAGACATAAGCTGGGCCAGCTGTGAAGAGTATCTGAAGGAGCAGAGAATGAGGAAGATGCTGGTGTCACTTTACACGTATGAAGCATCCCCATTTGATGGTACCTTGATGGCGGACTGAACCCTGTGAAAGTTAGGACATCCTCTTGCTGTCCCCAAACCCAAATATTATTCAAATCCTCACAGCCTGTATCCATTTCATCATGCTCATTTGTGTTCTGGGCCCCTGTACCATCCATCGTTCTTTCCTCCTCATTTAAAGCCTCCACTTACAAGGCTGGTCAGGCTAGTTCTCAACAGGTCTGCTCCCCTATTGTTAAAGTGAAGTGCATGAATGGTTTCTACACAATGCAAAAATGCCTTTGGCACTATGATTGTAGTTGCAAATGGATAACCTACATGGGGGGAAAAAAAAAATATCAAGAAAGGAAGGACTGAGTAGGTCATTTGAGATATTATGCAGCTGCCTCCAATTGCTCACTTCAGTTTCTGAAAAGTCTCTTGGGGGTTGAATTAGAAGATGGACCTTTAAAAACATCTGGAAACAATATCCAGTAGAGCACCCAAGAATGCCATAGCATTTCCTTTATGGATTTCACAGAAAGAGCAAGTCCCAAGTAAAATGCATAACAAACATGCCACACCAGGTCTTAGTGAACAGGTGTTATGACAATGAAGGGAAAATCATTTCAGCGTGTCCCCAATTTACATCTGCAATCAGGTACCAGCACTAAAGCATGCCATTTCTATACCTAACAGCCTGACCTGAAGGCCAGCACCATGACATACTCTACCATGGGACCACTGGACGCTCCTTTGCTCCATACTACTTCAAAACTAGGGGGCAGGATGAACCAACAGGATTTCAGCTCTAGGGATTATGATGCTAGAGGCCAAACTCCGAGAAAGTAATCTGTAAGCCGTTATAGCTACAGGCTTATTGCCAGTGACAGCAACTTGCAGATGCATCTGTGTGGCAGACTTAATGGTCAATAATACTTCTTTTCAATACTCTATTACAACATCAAGCAAAGCATGGTTTTTATTAAATCTCATGGAATTTCCTGTCTGTTCTGGAAACTGCAGGTTTTTACCCTGATTGCACCAGTCTTAAAAGAAAATCTGAAAAATCAGTTAAGAAATGGAGAAGCATCTCATTTCTCACAACGAAAAGAATATGAGATGTAAAATGTCATCGCTTTGATGTGCTGGCAAACTTCCTGGAATCAGTCGACCAGAGATAACTATGTTTATAAATATTTGGGATATGAAGATACAGTATATAAATTGCATTTTTATTATTATTATAAAAGTGTGGTGTGGGTTTTTTTTGTTAAAAAAAAGGAAAAGAAATAGCTCTGCAGTGTATTCTAAATATATACATTAGGGTATTTTGTGCTGTGCATAGCATGTTGTTAATAAGGAAGAAACTGAATTCTACTTTCTCCCTATCTCTTGAGCAGAGCAAAGTGGTTACATCCTTCTCAACTTCTCCCAGAAAGAGGTCCTAAGAGGCTGGTGGAATAGCACTGTGGAGTTGCCCACAGCTAGGCAACATAGGTGAGAAGCACTCTAGATCCCTCTATCATAAGGTTTTGTGCTGCAACCTATTACCTCTGTATCTAAGAATCTCCCACGTAAAATCAATAGCAATAACAAAATCCCTTGGAGACTTCATGGAGTCTCTCAGACGATATAGCTGGAGCTGTGCTGGAGGAATAGCTGGGGATGACTACAGCTTGTTCCAGCTTCTCCTGGCAGGTTTTATTGCAGGGAGAGACTCAGGACTGCTGCCCATGGAACTCTCACAAGCCAGATAATTGCTTTTCTATTCTTTTTACAACTGATATTTCATTCTCGTTAAGACAGAAGAATTGCTGAAGTACGATAGAAGCTGCTCCCACACCCATGTACATTCTGTCCCTGACCAGCTGGCCTCCATGCTGCGCTAGTCTGGGACTCTTCTCACCCAGCTCTGGCAATCCCTCTGCAGCACCCCCTGCTATTCCTGTCCTCTCACAGGCTCATTTGCACAGCCCTGCTTGGGGATCTCATCTGCACCATACAAGCCCACTCCACCCAAAGCTTGGCCCCTCCGTGGTCCCACTAACGCACCCCAATCCTGAGAAAAAGCCCCTCCTGCTATTGCTGCTCCTGTGCATATCTACTCCTATTTAATTGCTGTCTCTCCCATCTTGTGGCTCTATCAACATAGACGTTTTCATTTGTCATCTTTTCTTGATTCCCAGCCTTTTCCCCATTATTCCCTGCAATTACGGACAGCGTACCACAACCGATTCCAATTTCATTCTGCTTTCTTAACTACAGCTGAAAAGCAAGTATTACCCCACTAGTAAACATAACTGAAATCTATTCATCTGACTGTCAGCTGGCACCATGAAACTGAGGTAAAAAATTATTGCAAACATTATGCCTTAATCACCCTGCAGGGCATTAATCACCCTGCAATTGGTCTCAGCCCTTGCTGGTACATCAGGCCATTCCCATGCACCAGGAGAGTCTCTCCAACTAAGGAGAGGCTCTCCCTTGTCTCTCTTATCATGTCTTTACACCTTCTGCTTCCTTGATAAATAACCATTCAATCTACAGCCCAGGGCTGCAGGGACCTGACTTTCATCCCAGTCAGCAACCATCTTGGGACAAATACCAATGAAAGCCCCGGCATTTAGCAGTTTTCAGTCCAGATGTTAAGAGCATTGGATAGATACCGCACTAGATACTCAAACCGCTCCCAAAGCAAGGGCAGCGGGTCCTACACAGAAGCAGCTGGAGACAGACCCTACATCATTCCTGGTCATAAAACATGACTTGCGTTGCATTCTTTAAGACCAGGAAAAAATCATCTGCTCACATTCTTATACAGGCTTATTTGTGCTTGGGGAAAACAGGATTGCCAGCATTCAAGATCAATCAGCCCTCAACCGGGGTTCAAGGTTTGGAGAATCATGCCTCGTTTGCTTTCCCATTGTAAGTGTTAACTAAACATAGCTCTGGTGAGAGGTGCCGGCTCAATAGCCCTGGTGATTAACCTGCCAAATTCTTTTCTTAGTCGCAGCACTGTGAACCCTCAGTAACTCTGACTATAATCAGCAGAGCTCCTCCAGAATTGCAGCCAGGGGGGATTTTGGTACTGGGACTCCCCATTCTCATCCACATCAGGAAGAGACCTAGTTTAACTCCACAGCAGTGCTCCCAACGACCTCCACAAGACCCAGATTTGATTCCATAACAGATACAGCACCAGCAGCAACAGTATTTGCCTTACCAAAGTGGAAGTTAGTAATGTGTCCCCCACCCCACCAACTAACTTGCCTCACACTTTACCTCAATCCCTGCTGGAAAGACCAACCCTGCTTCACAGTTTGCCTACAGTAGACTTACAATTAGCACCAAGGATGAGGTTTTCTTTTTTTCCAGAGGCGCTGACTTTCACCTAACAACACCCATTCAAACCAATGGGTTTTTCATCACTGGTTTCAGTGGAAGGATAATTGCAGCAAAATCAAGCACTCTGAATGAAAATCTTAAAAACAGCAGAAAGAACTGGGGTACCTGGATGTGCCCATGGATGTCCCTGTGCAGTTGTCGTAAATATGAGCCTGCTGTATGCTATACCGAAAAGGATGATGGCATTTCCTACCTCTCCAGTCCTACTCCAGGATCCCCTGAACCTATGCTGCAAAGTTCCTAAACTACATCCGGGGCTTGACTTGTCTCAGCTCAAGGCATCAGAATACCTAAGAACTCCAGGGTAGACCAGGTTTTCTCCAGACCTCTCTTTGTCACAGCCAAGAGTCCACAAGCCCAAGGTAGCATATTACCCTCATTTCCCAATTTTCCTTTTCATTGGAAATGCTGATACTTGACCAGATAAGATTCCTCTAAAGACAGAAATTCTGACTTTGAACCAATGGGAATCCAGATTGAAATGAAGGAGTGAGCTAGTTCACTGAACAATTCTCTCTCTCCCTCCATGCCTTCATCTCTATGGACTTTCTACATTGCACATGTGATGATTTATGATGTTGACATCACCATGGAGCTCTCTCACTATTTCATAAAAGGCCTTAAAAAGAGAGTGTTTTGGCTCAGTAGTGTTGGATAAGATTCAGTATTAAAGTACCATGTGTTTGGAGGGACTGCAGTCCACAAAACCTCCACACCTTTGGAGGTTCAGCTATCGTTTAGACTAGAGGACTGGTGTGTTTTGCCACCTGTGGTGTGGAAAGCAGGTGTTTTGTGGGCCCTGATGACCTAAAAGTTTGTCACAGTGAAGAGCACGACTTGAAAATTTCTACCAAGAGCTAATGCCCATCACAACACTCTTTGCTCTCCCATCTTGTGCCCATAAGTGTCCAAAGACAGAGAATTTAATCACCCTGTAACCTTCTCTAAGCCCTTTTTTTGTGTATGGGGAGTTGCCTGGAGTAGGGAGGGAATCACTTTTCTCTGTGTGAAGTATTCACATGAGCACATGCAGGACACTATCTTCACTCCTGAGTACCTCATTATGCAAAATATATTGACAAAAATGAACAAGAGCAGAGCAGAGCAACAAAACAGTCAGATAATTAGAACGATCAAAGAATGAAAGGGTCAAATATGCCTGTTGTGGCTGCAAATAGGAGACAGGATATCAATATGAATGAGACAAAGGGAAAAAGCAAATGCAGACCAAACCCAAGAAAAACTTCCTGACAGCAAGGTAGTGCAGCAGGTTGTGGAATGTCTCCCAAAGCATATTTTCTAGCAGCAAGGACCCAGTGACATATCAGAGGAAACCATGCTGGAGGTACACAGCTCAGTGCCCAAGAGGCATGCTCGCTCTGCAGTAACAGCTAGCTACAGTTATCACTCCCTGCACTTTCAACTGGATGTTTTCATCTGTGTTGCATGTCTCCAGCTCACGGGCAGCCTGCCGCTGTGCAGATGTTAAGCAGATGTCACCTCCCTCCAGTGGTTAAACTGATTTCAGGATGAGATGATAATTAGTCCCTGAAAGGCTGTGTGCAGAATGCAGCCGGGTGCAGTAGGTTGCACACCAGTGCAACTGGGACCTGGGGCTCGTCACAGGTAAAACGTTAAGCCATGGTCATAACGCAAGCTGATTTCTCAATGCATTTGTACACACCCACTCCTTAACTCACGCTGAGGAAGCTAGAGAAGAGGCTCCGCTGAGTAGGACAGCAAGTGCCAGACTGTATTGGCCACAATGTTCATCCAGTCCCCTATCCTGTCCATGACAGCAGTCGGTACCAGATGCTTCAGGGAAGGTACAAGTATACCATGCAGATGGATATGGAACAGCTTGTCCCTCTATATTAGGCCTTGTCCTGGGTTTTGAGACCTAGAGAAGCCTAGTTTAAACACTACTGACTGCACACGGCTGGCTCTCCTTCCCAGGATGTATTCTCCTTGATTAAGACAACTCTGGATACTCTCAATGAATACTGGATCTTTTTAATTTTTGAGCCCTGCTGAAAGCTAGCTATTGATGATGTTACACGACAATGATTTCTACAGTCAACCTGCCTGTTACAGGGAAAAAATACTCCCCCTTTTTCATCTTGTAGTGTCATCAAACGTCTCCTTGTTCTCTCCTCTGAAAACCGAGGTGCTCTCTCACGAACATGCAGACTTTTACTTATCTCTTCTTCTTAGCAACGTAAAAGCTCTGTTGGTCCCAAACTTTCAAAGAACTTCCCCTTTGTATGAGAATCCTCCCAGGTACATCATTATTCCTGCCACCCAGCTCTCAGCCACCTCTCTTCCAAGAGAGTGCGGCCAGTCCTGCACACATTTTTTGCAGCTGAGGTTCCAGCACCAAGACCATGGAATTGATCCCTACACCACCACATTAACATGCTGCAAAGCTGTCCCCACAGTCTCCGGTCCTCTCTGCTTTGCAAGTGGGCTCTCATTGCAATGCAGCAATGCTCTGGCAGTCTATGTTTTCCCTGTTGCTTCCTCAACCTTTGTGTTTTTTATTTAAGCCTTCCATTCATATGCCTCACGCTTGGTGCTAATGTTGTGTACATTCTAAGCTGTATAAACAAAGGATGTAATTACTACTCCACCAGTTTGGGGATGAATATATAAATGAGTGCCCTTTTAAGGGTATTCCTGTAGAAGATAAAAAAAAGGTTGTGTCTTCACTAAATCCATCTATTAGTCCTTTCCATTATAATCAATAAATCAGTTCCCTTTTTATATGGTGATGTTGGCTCAGCTGTGATTTTTTGATGGCAAAATTCATTACTCAATTGTCTCATCGCTTCCTTTCGAAGTTCAAAAACATCCATTAGCACCACTATGTGAAGCCCCATTAATCTGCTTTCATTATAATAATGTTCTTATTCTTTCTTAGCGTCTTTATTGCATCCCACTCATCCTCGTTGTCTCATAGGAGCTTTTAATTAACGCACTAAGAACTGAAATAAAGAACCAGCATTTTTTTAATATCTAGCATTTTTGGTTACTGGACAGAAATTAACCAAATTTACTTAGGTGACCCTGTTCTAGAATGGGGAGAGTTGGCACACAGTGCAGGCTGGATGCTTTCAGAGCTGCCTGATTTCTGTAGGGAAAAGTACAGTCGAAATAATCTTTTACTGGCTGCAAGTACTCATTTGGTTTTGTTCTACTACTATCTAGTACAAAATTTTTTTCATAATGAGGAGGATCTATCACACCTATCCCATGCTGGTTTTGGACTTTGATTTCTTAATGCAAATCAAAAATTTTCTTCTTAATGCAAATCAAGAAAAACATACCCTGCAGCAAAAGAAAGTCCTGAAGAAGGGCTCCAAACTAAGGTGAGAAGGGCTTTCTCAGCTACTGAAGGCATCTAAAGTGATGTCTTAGTCCCCTCCTTTACTCATGAACTTGAACTCTGTCTTGTCACTTAGATTCACTCTAAGTGACAAGGCAGAAAAGAAAATATGGTGCAAAGCTACACTTTAGTGCCCTTTTTCTATTTCCCGTCCTCATAGTTTCTTCCTGCTCCCAAGACTTAAGAAAAGGAAGCAAATACTTGCTCTTTCTACAGCAGATGGGTGACTCAGAGACAGGCTATGGTAGTTGTAAGGCCCTTGAGTCAGAAGATGTGTTTCTTAGTCCTGTATCCAACAGATGCCTCTGGGGAAGTCCTTTCACCAGCCCCTTTCTGTCTTCTGTTTGAGTTGCCAGCACCATCGAGAAGGGCTGTTCCACACTCCTGTCCCGTGTGGTGCCAAATGTGATGGGTCCCTGGTCACCACTGCTGTTTCTGGCTGCTACTGCAGCACAGCTGAGCTCAAGGGCTCTTGAAAGCAGAGGGCTGCTGCTGTCCTAAAGATTTTCCCTACAGGTAGAGGAGGCTTTGCTGTTCCATATATAGCACACTGATCTCCTCCCATGCACCACTTGTTAAGGAGCACTGTTTGTATCTACCCTTGTAGGAATCAGCTCTGCCACCCTTATCCAAGGGTGTTAAGCCCTCATGTGCAGCACAAGCATCTAGGAAGGAGTCCCAGCACACATTTCAGAAGAACCAAAACCAGGGTGCTTGGGAGCAATGGCTTGGATCTAGTTGCCGGCCACTTGTTTGTGTATATCCTGCTTTAGAATTCCTTTCTGAAGGCAGATAGCATGCATTTGGATGAGGTAACAAGTGCCACTCCTCTGAAGAGAGCTGGAGCAAAATACCAGATGATAACTATTTGCCTTGTCCTCCCAGCATGTGTTAGTATAGGACACAAAAAACACCGAATGAGGAATATTAAATTCCCTTCCTTTGTCTTTCACAAAGGGACAAAGTTGGTGAGCAATGGTTTTCTAATGAAATCATCCCTTCTTACACATTGCTAGTCAATGGAAAATTGGCATGTTTACTTCCTTCTAGGAGACCAAATGTAGAACTGCCTAGAAAAACAGACAAACAAAGGGATATGTTGTGAGCTGATATATCTGACAAGTCAGAGGGAAGGAAAAAAAAATTGTACACAGATTATAGAATTTATCATTAAAAAAAGAAAACCCAAATCCAAGAACTTTGCGTGATACTTCAAAAGAAAAGAAGGAAAGGCGAGGTGGAAGGGGGGAACAAAAAGAAAAGAAAATCTGTCAAGAATTTTCTCACTGCATCCAAAATGCCTCAGTGAGCAGAGATACAGAAACAAGCTAATTACTGTCTTTCTTTTACTCTCCTGGTTCTGAACTCCACACACAACATTTTTCACAATTATTAATAAAGAAACACTTTTATCTCCGCCTTATTAAGGGTTCATGGGGGTAGGAGTGTAGCATCTGACAGATACCATATGGGATAGGGTGGAAATAGTAGGGAATGAAGGAAAGGAAGATAGTAGCAAGGAGGCAACTTAGAAATCCCTCCGTATTTCCTAGGATGCATGTCCAAACCACTGGAGCTTTCAATATAATTGGAACTATTTCTGCTCTGCTACGCTCTTCAATATTTATGTCTAAGGCTCTGAGGCTTAGGGTGCCAGGGAACAGGGCATGGAGGCTGCAGTCATCTGCATGGAGAAAGGGTCATCTCAAGGTGTCCCTGAAAAGGAAAGGCCAACCCTTGAAAAGCTGGGGGAAGCTGCGAGACAGACATGAGAGGCATGGACAGAGCTTAGCAGCAAACCCAGGAATGCAGCAGTCAGAGGTGCCACACTGGGGGAGATGGTAAGGGGAGCCCTGGGCTGGGGAGCCAGGGGGCTGCAGGGCAGGAGGTGGCATTGGCAGAGCTTGGTGTGGGGAGTGTGGGGAGCCTTGGGCTGGATGCTGGTCAAAACAGGTATCGGCTGGCTTGAAGGGGCTTCACATAGCTGCTGACTACACATTATCTGACTCTAGCCTTTTCTTTCAGTTCCTTGCTTCCATAAACATTGTGACACCAGAGTTAGAAAAACAATAGAAATTCTTACAGCACAGCCCCCATCATCCCCTTTGGGTAATGAATATTTTCTGAGTATGGAAAAGCAGCTTAGACCAACTGCTTTTTTGAATAAGTCAAGGAAGACTGCAGAAGCCAGGAGGCACAGAGGAAGAGCTCACTGACTGAATTCTGCCTATACTACACATGACCAGTTTAAGTGCGTGCCTAACTCTTCACAAACATGGAATCACTGTCTATCTCTTCACAGTACCATTGCCTGCCTTACATGCAGCCTTTGCATCCTGTCTTGCTCACAGAAAGACAAACCCTCTTTCTTATCATCCATGGGGCACTGACCAAACACTACAGCTGGGGAGAGATACAGAATCTGCCAAGCACTTCTACCTGTGGTCCTAAGGTAAATATTCAAACTCCTTCCAGGTTAAAAATTCTCTTCAGTAAATGGACATCCATAAAACATTATATTTTATATTCCCCTAGACAACAGGGAATTTCTACAGCCTGAACCATTCTGCAGACCAGAGCTCTGTAGCTAAAAGCCACTGCTTGTTTAAATCAAACTCTCATCTGCTGGGGTTTCACCATTACACTTGCCCACAGCCAACAGCAGGTAATGCTCCATTATTTACCCTGGCAGATAGTCCAACATCCTTAAAGTAATTCTTCATGACACAGAAGAGTTTTCTAACCATTGTTTTACCTAGAAGGAAAAAACCTCACGCCTAAATAGAATCTGCCCTTCCTATGGGGCACTATGGGCTTTTAAGAAGCATTTTGTGGTCTATGCATAAGGATCTTTGGATAAGTTGTTTGAATTTTTTTCTGTGGATCTTTCTAAATTAAAGACACTGCATGATTTAGAGACCAGACTTGATGATGCAGCTGGTCCTTTCAAATCTATTGCAATCAGTGAGACTCGGCTCTAATCACGGCAATCTGCTCCATGGCTGCAAAAGAGCCACAAGGAGAACCTGTCCTAGCGCAGATCCCAGGAGAGGCAGAGATGCTCACCCTGGCACTGTGCTGCCTCTCCTCATTGTCCTGCCAGAAAGACGTTGGCTGGATAGGGAAAAGAGCTGGTAAGTGCAAAAAAGGGAGTTGTCACAGCATTTCATTGCCATGCCAATGTTGTGTTGCTGGATACTTCATAAGAAGCCAGACAGGAGGCTGCCATAATTTAAATGACCCTGAGTCTCCTGATAGAGGATGTGGAGAGGACTCCTAAAGGCACTACTCCAAAACCTGGGCTGGTTTAAAGCACCCTCTTCCTCTATCTAGACCAGTTTGTAGCTTCTACCTGAAAACCAACAGCAGAGACAAGAGGGAAGCAAGGAGTCATGAATCCATTTCCTTTTGTAGCGAGCTGTGTAAGCAAATCAAAGCCAAAAAAACACACTCCTAGCGTCAGTGCAAGCACTCCTCTACCTTTTCATACTCATGAACCTTCTCACACCAAGTCTCCAGTGTTAAAGGTGAACATCAGAGTTTTTCCAAAACTATAAAAAATATCTGGACTACTCTGCCGCCACCACCACCGGGACAGAAAATACTCAGGAGAATCTGTGTAAAAGAAAATCTCCTTCCCAGGCATCCTGAAAAAATAATTGTTTATATTCTCGTTGGATTATGAGGGGCTAATAGGTGGCAGAACACTTCTTTCCAGAGTACAGAACAATCACTGCTCTTACATAAAAAAACAGTTAATGATTCTGCTGATTTACAACCTATTTTCCACTAATACATCCAGCAGTGAATTCTCAAGAGGCTTTCACCGTATGCAAATCTAGAATACAGGACAGTGATAAACCTATGTTTAGCTAGAAGATGAGAAAACAAATGATAGGTAGGAGCCAAAATTTCAGATCTGGGTTAATTTGTTAATGCCTTATAACTCGAAAAAACCCACTTTGACTAATTTTCTTCAAGCTATTAAAAAAAACCCAAAATTCCCTTTTGCTTTGAAAGTAAACCCAATAGGGATCAGGGCACATCAATTTTGCTAATGGAACTTGGTTGTAGCCTTAATTATTATCTCTTTGTGATAGACTAGCCATTTACCCAGATTATATAGACATAGCGAGATTAGATTAGATAGCCCAGGCACCATATGCTTTTTCTATCTCCCTGTGCAATATAGCAGCCAACTCACTGAATCCCTGCTTGTACTCCTATATATTAGTACACTTACTTTAAGCTCTGCTTCCAAAGAAAATCGACCAAGGTTCAGGAAGAGGAAGTGGTAAAAGAGGTGTTTAGGTTTGAGGGGTACCCTTATTTCAAAGGCCTAACAGTGGTGGGATGTAGGACATACAGTTCTCTTCAAGGTCAGTTGTTATTTTCATAGCAAGTGAGTAGTGGTGAAAAGAAATACCCGCAAATACAAGAAACTTTGCAGGTGCCCTACAAAGGGTCCATCTCCTGCCAGGCTTCTACAATGAAAAGGGGCCACTTTACTTAGCAAGCTGTACAGGGCACAATTTCTTCGTATGAACAAACCCTGGGATTAAAAGAACAAGCCTGGCTAAACCTTGTGGGATTTTGAATGTATTTAACAAGGTGCAGCCAAGTTTTCCTAACTGAAAGGGTAAAAGAAGAAAATCTATGTGTCCCTATTGGGCTTGCAAGGTTACCTCAACGCCCCAGCAGGCTTCATGATCATGGGATGACATAATAGCTAGGCCAGAAAAGAAATAAATGTTTTCTTCCTTCATAACCAGCTGAAGCTTGGAAAGTTGTAAAGCAGCAGGGATGGAAATGTCGCACAGATTTGGAATAGATACCCCCATGCAACGGTCTGCTTTGCAGTCAGCCTGTTCAGGCAAATTTTTCAGACAAATGTTTGATATGTTATTCTGAAACATTAGTGATTTCAAGACATTTTGATTTCAAGACTTTTGGAAGCTGTATCCCTTCCTACCCCATTTTGTATTGAACTGCTCACGGATATAGCCTTGCACAGAGAAAGCTGCATTCTGAATGCTCTGTACCAGGCGAGGCTGTAAAGCAATTTGGCATCAAAGGCAGGGAAGAAATACAAAGCTCTTCATGGCATTTGCAAGGTCTTGATTCTGCTGTGAAAGCCCCTCAAGAATAAAATCAGGAGTAGTATAAACAGCAAAGACAGCACATATCACCTCTCCATTCCCCAAACACATGCCTTAACACTAAGAGCCACTATGCTCCAAATTCGGCTGTTCATGGTGCTTATGAAAGCCACAAGAGCCTGTCCATGTAGAACAGCTTTTATAGATGAAAGCATCCGCACATACTTTTATCCAGAAGCATTTCCAGATTCTTCCTTTGAAAATTCTGGTTAACAAGTCTCTTCAGATGCACTCTGCTAACTCTCATGGATTATCCTGTTTACCTTTTATGCACCCCATATTTTGCTTCATCACATGCTTAAAGAAATGAAATTCCTTTCCCCAGGTACTTCTCAGATAGAAATAAACTTCAGCAGGTTATTCTCTCAGGAAAAGTTGTCAAACATTTGGAGAAATGCTTGAAAATAGCATTTATTCAGCACAGCTCATCAAGCTGCACTGAAAAACCTAAGTACTAAGGACAGCTGGAGAAAGGTTAGACAAGCAAGCTACACTGACATTGCTCCCTTGCTATTTCTTCCAGGAGTTCCACATTTGACGTTACCCTGAGCTCTGTATTGAGCTAGCTTGCTCCCTTCCTCTGTCCTGCCTCACTCCACCGCTTGCACATACACAGATCAGCTTAATTCCTTCAGAGAAGAAAAAGAACAACACGATTTCTTCTCTCTGCCCTATAATAATTGAAAACTACACAAAAAGACAGAGAAATACATAAAGGGACCTCTCTTATCTTCCTTCCCAAATGCCCATACTGAGCTGGGGGCTAACACCTGCTCGCTTGAATAAAGTGCTTCCTGCTTTTGAGAAATTTTTTTTTCCCCTCCCCCCTAGACCCTCAAGGGGCTGCGTAGAGCTCTGCTTTATTTCTGCCCCTCTTCAAGGTTTGTTTGTTTATATTTGCCTATTCTGAAAGCCATGAGTCACACTTTGATTTACAGCCTGTCCCAGGAGAGACAGGAGACCCTAATGAAACAGCAGACTGCAAGGGTAATTAATACTTGCCAGACATTCAACCGTACTATTAGCGAGCAACATGTGCATATGTGTGTGCATGTGAACACCGTCAACTGGAGAGGAACAGACAGGGATGATATCCGCCTTGGTATGGCCCTGAGCACCTTGCCAACCCACTGCCATAGCTATTAACAGAGGAGAGATGCTCAACCAAAATCCCCGTTGGGGGAGCAAACCTGGAAGGAGGTCAGGGTCATGGCGAGATGAAGTATCTGCGGGGATGCAGGGACTGGGTTGCTGGTGAGGAATACAGGAGGGAGGCTGGCGCAGTGCATTGATTGGGGATGCTGCGATGGAGAGAAGTCGGGAGGGTGATGGATCACCTCTGCTTAAAACAAACAAAAAACAGGCAGCTTGCCAGCAACGGCTTAGGCCAGTTTCATTAAAACTCTTCATTCATCATGCTGAAACTAGGTGGTGTTTGTTATTGCAGCAGTGGTGTGCTGGTGCAGTAGCTATTATGAGAGTGGGTGGCAATACAGGGAGGGGGCAGTGGGAGGAGATGGGAGGGTGATGAAGGATGGAGGCAACTGGGAGGCAACAGGGCTCAAGTATCACTTACCATCCGCTGATGGGACCAAAAATCACCCTCTCTCTCTTGCATGGAACTGGGCTGATAGGGCTTCACATCCATCCAGCCAAATCTCCAGGGTGAGAGAGGATTCCCCACTTCCAGGTGTATTTATTCCCCTCATTAGACCAAATAACGGCACCACAACATGCTGGGGCTTGCTGTGGTGTCAGGCTCAGCTGTGGTCATGAATCCACTTAATGTCACCTCAGAAAATCCTAACAGCGTGATGCTCAAATAAAAGCTCTGCACCTGCCTGGAGAGGGACCAGATGGATTTCTTAGGCCTTTTCCATCTCTGCAGTCTGTGTTAGATCTTTCTCTTACTGCCAATGCACCCAGGGAAAGCAGAAACCAGCAGGGGTGGAAACTGCCTGGCTACATAGCTGAGACTCCCTCACTCTTGTGTTTGCTTCCACTTGCCACTTCATCGCATCTCCCAGGCGTCGCTGGGGACACAGCACAGCCAGCACGAAGCGTGACACCGTGTCCGAACATGAACTAATGAGGGCACGATGCTACCTGCTGACTTGCTTTTTAAGTGACCTTCCTGCCAGGAAAACCCTCTTGAAAGATGTAGGATTCCTGCGTCCAAACAAACCTCCCTCTGAACTTTTACATCAGGCTCCCAGTGAGTGACCCATGCGCCCTGCAGTCGTGTGGCCGGCGTTAAGGCCAGCCTTTGATTTTAAACCTTGATGACTGCAATCCCTCCAGAGAAATCAGGTTCCACGTAAGCATACCTCTTAAATGACTTCCATGTTGCCCCATTCACAGGGTTTGCAGCTGTGTAGTGTCTATGTGCTTGTATGTGTGAGGGAGGGGGACAGAAGGTGAGAGCTCGTTTTGTTCTGCTGTGTTTTATTGAGCAGCAAGAGGCACTGCTTGTATACTCATAAGAAAATCCAGGAACACAACTATCTAAGGGGTTGAGATGGAGGAAAAAAACATGTGTGTGTGTTATGACAGGGAACACTTACACCATTTACTTATCTTCATGCACACCCAACACAAGAAAACCTTGAGGTGTGCACATGCATGTGTCTAAGCTGTGTCATCAGCCTGGCTTGAAATCACAGACCTCAGGTTCCCCGGTCTGAGCTCCTGCTAAGAGTAAGAGTTGGTATTCATTTCCATAGTGGGCTACCCTTCCAAGAGAAATCATTTGGCATGTATGACCAAAACCACAAGCAACCTCAACAGTAAGAAAGGTGACTCTGGGGAGACATTTGAAACACAGAAATAGGTACCCACAGGGCGTTCAAAGGACACCTTAGCATCCCTCTCTGCCACGGTGCTGGAGACAGGCTGCTAAGTGTGCCCGTGTATCCATGCTGCTCGCCCCCCTCGCATCCCAATTATGGAAACAGGTATAGTCTTATTCTGAGAGTAAGAGATAAGGCTGCACTAGTTACAACTGTCAGCTGAGGAAATGCAATATCCCCAGTCCACCTCAGTCGCAGCTGAAGGGGTGTTTTTGCTATGTCCTTTGGTGTCATGAGGTACAGGCTACAAACTAGCATTCTCACCGGCTATGTTCTCAAGTCTCCACTGCAGCAACAGCAGCTGCATAATGGTAATTAGTATTGGCCCAAGATTTTTGAAAGGAACATTTTCTGGGAGAAAATTCAAGTTGAACAGAAACAGCATGTTTTGCAGGAAAATATCAGTTGTGCTGAAATCTTCAAGGAAAATTTTCATGACAGCATCTCATTTGGATAAGGCTGAAAAAAAGTTGCTTTTGCATTATATGAATATAACACAAAGGAGAAGTTAAATGCTTTGGTAAGGTTGAAGCAAAACATTTTCAGACTCCTTATGAATGTTTCCAATTTTATAACTCTCCCCACCATCTTTTCTCAGGTCAAGCGACACAAATTTTGAAATCTTAGATTTTCCAGAGATGAAAAACTGATTTTCAATTGCTTAGAATGTTTCTAAGGATATATTTTTGGCATTTTTACAAATTTTCATCTAGTTTTTAGTGAATGAGAAATAAATGCCTTCTCCCCAGCAACACAGACAGCACAAATATTCTTTAAGAGGAGATAACCCCAAATGTGGGCAGGTGTACCTGACCTGGCAGTTTTGAAAGCCAATGGCCAAGTACCTACCAACATTCATATTCCTCATGTCTTTACACATCTGTGTCTGTTATTAGTAGCAGACCTATTTAGGCTATAGATATCTTAAATTTGCCTGCAGGCACTGCAAATCATAACCCTCCACAGGATTGCTGTAACTCCGTGTGAGAGCCCCAACACCCCCAGTTCCCTGTTCTTCCAGACAAACAACGCTCATTTGTTTCCCAGCCTACAAGTGCAGGACTGGTTTTCCAACGTCCACCTTGCCTTAGCTGATTAATAACTCACCCACTAGAAAGTTCCTCCTAATACTGTTCTAAGCTAAAATAAGCGTGTAAAGGAATCCTGCTGGGTTGTCTTCCCACCTTTCATTTCAAGGATACTGCTATTTCTTCCACTCTCACAAGCAGGAAGGTGAGGCCCTGCAGCAGTGCCTCCTTCATTAAAAACACAACCTAAAACCCAAGAAATTCCATCTGATCATAGGAAAAGCTTTTTTAACTCTGAGGGTAGTCAAACACTGAAATAGGTTGCCCGGACAGGTTGAGGAGTCTCCATCTGTGGAGATACTCAAAACCCAGCTGGACATGGTCCTGGGCAACCCGCTTCAGCTTGAGCAATGGGGTTGGACTAGATGGTCTCAAGAGATCTCTTCCAAAGCCAACTGTTTTGCAATGCATTCATCATCTCAGGGCTCTGCTTTGCTGAAAGTGGGGATTATGCAGCAGTTTTCACAAAAAGTTATAGAATACTGAAAAACCTTTTCTAAGAAAGGACCCACGCTGCAAAATTCATTAAAAAAGGAAAAAAAAACCCGCTAAATGGATACACTGAAAATATGATAGCTACACAAGTATGCTAATGCAAGGAAATGCTAGAACTACATGGCACAGCCTTCATCTCATTCCTTAAATAACAAGATATATTATGTCACTCACTTTTCTTCATAACTTATGCAGCACACAGAACAAGTGAGGCAAGGTTCCTCGACTCCACGACTTATCTGTACCTTATCAAATCTTAATATTCTCCTAGTGTAGTTCACTCTTTCCTTCCTCCCTCCTTCCTCTTTCTTTCTCCCTCCCTCCCCTTTCTTCCTCCCTCCTTTCCTTCCTCTTTCTCACTTCCTCCCTTCCTCTTTCTCACTTCCTGCTTTGTTTTCTTTAATAAAACAACAAAAACACAATTATAAATGCTGACAAAAAGAATAAATTGACATCTTTGGAACCTATAGTTGAGATTTTGAAGGCTGCCTGAGGTGTTTACATGGACAACTCCCCTTTATTTACTTGGTAATTTCAACAAAAAACCTTCTCTGACTCTATGGACAAAGCATAGTGGTTTCCTGCTCCCTACCCACACAAAAATCTTCTGTTCTTCTTTGAGGGAGTGAAACTCCGACCTGCTTTTCCATTTATTGGTGTTTTCATGTGTGTTGTGGGTATAATAATTTCTGTGAGGAGAGGTGACTGTGCTAAGACCAAACCTGAAGCAGACCAAGCACTTGTCCACTTGGAAAGGTGTTTCTCCACACTAGTGACAGAGCAGATAATATTTAACAACCTGAGTGGCCTTCAACATGGGGAATTGACTGTGAGTCACCAAGCCCCTTTGATATTCATACAACAATTAACAGTTATCCCAGAAGTAGTGCCAACTGCCCCCACACAGATAAATATCCTCCCCTCCCTTGCTACCCGCAAACATGGGTTTCCAAGATTCCTCTGCTGAATAAGCACAGCTCAGTTTTCTGCTCAGGTGTACCACCTTGACACACCGAGCATCCTGGGCCACACTCACAGACCTCCTGAAGGGCTTCCACAAATCCTTCAGGAGTGGCGAATAAGGAAAGGGAAGAACAACCTGTCGCTGCCATTTGTGGCAGGTAACCAGCAACCTAAGTGCTGCTTCCAACAAACCAGGAGGTTATTTTGGGAACTGCCGGACACTGCCAGACCCCACTCTATCTGTCAGGCTCGGCTAATTCGTTCTGCCCACTGCCCTCTCATGGGACTCCCCTGCTCTGCAGCCAGACCCCCCAGGCTCAAGAGGGCCGATGGACTAAATTACAACCACGAGTTTGTAGGTAGAGGGTTGCACATGGAACTGGCTGGAGCCAGGCAGGAAGGGATGAGGGATGCAGCAAGCGGCGTGCTGGTAACAGATAACCTGGGCTTGCCGGCCCGGCCGCCGCTGCCTGCCCTCGACGGAGGAGATGAGCGTGTTATCTTCCAGCTGCACACACCTAGCAGCCACTCACAGTGATCCGAGGGGAGATGTAGGCTCAGGCATGCGAACACAAAGCACTTCCTGACTTTTCAAAATTTTAGATCAAATGCATTTATCTGCTCTCAGGAAGAGAAATAGAATGAGGGGAATTCACTGATTGCTGATACACATTTCTTTCTTGAAGGTGTCCCGCCCGTGGTCAGGGTGCTACATGGGACTGTTCTCAGATGACTTTTCTTCAGCAGGAATTGCAAATGCATCTTCCCAGGGCTTTTTCCCAAAAATGCAAGGGGGGAAAAGAGAGGGGATTCTCCTTGGATGCGAGAGCCCTTTGAATCTATCATGGGTGCAAATATATGCCTGTATTGCTCACAGTTTTTCATATTTTTCATGCACCTGGTAGTACAATATTGGCTTCTCAGAGCATCAAGCACCACCACAAAGTCCATAGCCTCTTCTTCCATCTCCAGCACAGACACACCGCCCTCCAGAGCCTGGCACACCTCACACCTCCACTGACCCATGCCACACGGATCCAACATAGAGCACTAAAACCTTTACTTCCTTCTCTCCCTCATACACACATACCACCCTCAACCTGACATAAACACCCAGCCTCAAAAGGCACAAAAGCACAGGACATTTTGCTTGAATGCAGAGCCCTTGCCCCACATTCCTCCCTTCCCCAAATCCTCACCTAAAAAAGCAGGAGATATCCCAGCTCCTCACCTCTTGCTTCTTGCTTTCATTACATCACAGACTACAAGGACATGGCTTCTAATAATGTACATAACATCTGCTTTAAACTAAAAAAGCAGCAAGAAGCATCACACATTGCTGGCTTTTAGACAGAACTTATCTGCAAATAACACAGACAATGTGCCTGTGTGCTCATTTGGGGTCTTTTGTTTCACGGATGATTATTTAATTTCAAGTGCCCTAAGTGTCTTAGGCATTTACCACAAATGAATGAAGATGCAGCTCCTGTGTGTCAGGAATATACAAGCTCAATTCAATGGGGTACAATAAGTGAAGGTCATGAACAAGCAGGGGGAGAAGCGGAGGCATGAGTGGGTGGTTAAAGGCAGATCATTATTACTCAGCAAGGCCTAGACATAAAATAATGGCTTTTGTTCAGTTCTGGAGGGGCTTTATTAGCTCTTTCTCTTCCCTTAGGCAAAAAAGGGAGGAAGAGTTCACCTGGTTGATTTGGCCGAGGCTTAGCGAGTCGTTTCCTGAACAAGCTTGGGGATGGTGTAGCGAGTGGTAAAGAAGGAACCCATGGAGCATGAAAAAGTTAAGGAGAACATCCAGGCTGTCACACAGTACCCTGAGGCACCCAAGGTCCAAGCTCAGCTGCCCTTGACTCTACCTACTATCCAGGGACAAGTCAAAGCTCAGACAAGCTAAACGCAGACCCTAGCATTCACTGCAAGACAGAGTGCTGCAGAGAGTGAGGAGACTGGACAAAGGCTGCAGGACTTGCAAACTGAGGGCAAGGGGTTGGAGCTGGAGTTGCTGGATTTGATTTGGTCTAGCTGTCAAAATCCATACGTGACAATGGAAATCCTTCCACCCTTTCTGTAGGTGCTGGGCGAGTCCCCTATCAGACTTGAGGCTCAGTCTGAATTTCCTTTATCATTCAATCTTGCACAGGGCTCTAGTTCAGCCAGCCGTGTCCCAGCTCCTTTGCTATGGAGTGGCACAGACCGTGCCTTTTGAATAACCCCTGGTCTGCAACCACAGGCACTTGTTAAGCAAACAGGTTTCCTACTTACCTGCATTTACTTTTTCTGAATCTCTGTGGTTATTTTGCTGTGAACGTTACAGCTTTCAGCAGTACATTTTGGTCCTTATTAGATAAAAAAAGAAAAGAGAAAAAAATAATTTCCAAAACATTTTTGTCTAAATTTGCCTGCCAGTCACAATTTTCAACTAAAAAAGCTCTCTGGCACAGCACTAGAGAAGCTATAAGCTGCAGAGCTGCATTATTCAGTTTCCTCTGTCTCTAGATGTATTATTTAACTTCTTGCCAATAATGTCAGGAACATAATCCAATAGAAATGCAGAGAAACAAAGGAACACAAAATTTGAGAACAGCTCAAATTGGTTTTCAGTGCTTACTTTACAGAAACTGAAAAAAAGGAAAAACGAAAAGAAAAAAGAAAAGGAGGCATAATGTTATCAATGTAGAGGAGACGCAGCAGGCACACACTTATGGAGGCAAACCTAGAACCCACGTCCTTTGGCTTCTAGTAGGAAATCTTTAGCTACTGGAGCCCAAGGAAAACTCCCCCGGCTGCTGCTTGTCCCCTCCATGATCCAACAACACTCACCCACTCACCTTCTTGTCAGGTTAAAAGATACATTTCTGGAAGAGAAATTTATTGAGTGACCAATCTCATTTACATGCCCCACTATTCAGCTTCCCCAGGGCAGGATAAATTTCTTTTTCACAAGTGTCCATGAGACGGACTTGTCCAGAATGCATGTCCCCATGGGTGAGATATCATGAACATAAACCACCCATTCCCAGCACACTTCACGGTTGTGTTTGCCAGCTGAATCCCACTTGTACTTAGCCTCAGTTCTCCCTGATATTCGTTTGTTCTTGCTGCAAGATCATCAGGGTAGGAACCTTGCTCTATTTTATAGCAGTAAAATGCCCACAAGGAATAACAAGAAGGAGGGTCAATGTTTATGTTTTACAAGGTGCCTTGAAATTCTGAGATTAAAGATTCTTTTTACTATTATTCTAAATTATGCTGTTAAACAAATACCTGCTGTTCTCAGATACCAGAATATGTCCCTTTTCCTCCATTATTATTATTATTACTCTAAAAATGTTAAATGGCCCTTCATTTTCTTCAAGGATCAAAAGAGCTTATGACAAATACCAATTTGCTCCTATTGCAGAGCAGCAAGCTGAAGCACAAGTACACATGAGTCCGTGGTTGAGACATGAAAATAGATGCCCCTGATCCCATCCGTACTGCCGTCACTACGAGATGTGCTTTATCACTGCACAAGGAGCACACATTAAAGGTGGGGTGGCAAAGACTTCGAAAGTGCAAAGAACAAGACTGATTGGAGAAGGGGTGAGAGGATTTGCCGCAAGGGTGAAGCATTGCAGAGTAGATGATGGCACCAAGCAAAGATTTCTCTGACAGGGAGCGTGTCTGCATTCTCCTAGTCACGCCGGAGGGGAGGGGGGACATTTCTCTGGCTGATGCTCAGTAGCTCAGAGGTTATATATTTATAACACTTTTTATATTCTTAGACCTTTAAGATCATAAAATATGCTCTGTACTGCACAGCATTACAGTTAGATGTCTTGGGTTTTAGAGGGAGTGGTTTAGGAATGAAAAAATCCTCGCCACACACTGAGCAAGTCCAAAGCAACCTGGCTACTCAACAATAAAAGCACTTAAAAACGCAGTGCAGTCATTTGATATAGGAAGCTTCAAAGAGACAGCAGGAGACCAAATATAATTTTAATACAACAGGCTCCAGCCACCAAGTTTTGTGAAACATTTCACGACTATGGGGCAGTGCCTGGCAAAGCCCTTATCCCAGCACAACCAGTGAGTCTCCCACAGATGTTTGCCAGTTCAGAGCTTCTCACATATTTGCTTGCCAAGCTACACATTAGTGTGGCACGGAGATCACTGCAAAGGAGAAACGATATTATAGAACCCAAACTGTCAAGGACCCTCCTGGGGTTACTTTTGGATGCCAAAATGCAATCTGGATCCATGGGGTTTTATAATTTGAACACACAGGCAGAGTGTTTCAAACAACCTCTTTCTCCCTGATGGTGGGGGCGCGGTGGAGGAGAATTTGTCTGGAAACCAGGCAAAAATTCTTAGCAAAATCTTAGACAGTTGAGAACCTGCTCAGCAGGATCCTAAAGCTTTAGCAGTCTGGTCTACTAGATTGCTGTCTAGACACTAGACTGACCCAGCTCAAGCCCTGCGAACAGAAAGTAGAAACACATCCCAAACCCTTATATCCAGGCACCAATCTAGCTAGAGCTTTCCAGAGCACCCATGAAGGTCAAGCCCAGAACTCTGGTTTAAGCCTCCTGCCTGTAAGATGCCAGAAAAGCAGTGGAGGAAAATGGAAACGGTCACATTGCTCATCAGCTTGCAGCCTGCAGGCACAGAGTGAATCTGGGGAGCCACTGCCCGCCGGGTACTGCGGGACGGTACACGCACTCATGCAACACGCTGCCCCATGCTGCGAGAGCTCAACCGTAGGTGCCAAAGACCGGGAGGTCACGAAACTGCAGTGTGAAATGGTACAGAGATGCAGGACTCCTTTCTCCCTGGCCAGCACAGCGAGCACCCGCATAGATTAATTAATTCCTGTGGCTGAAGGGGAGAGGCGGTGGCTGAAAAAAAGCTGTGTCCTGACGATGCCTGGCAGGGTACAGACCCCAGGCTTGACACCCGCCAGGGGCACATGCTGTGTCAGGGGTGAGGGGTACCAGCCCCCTAAAACTCATGGAGGACTGCAGCAGGGAGCAGGAGCCTTTTCGCGGGGAGCTGCCTTGGCCCCAAGCAAGCTTCCTGAAGGGTAGGGTGGCAGAGAATGCTGCAGGTGGATAAAGTGCCTAAAAATCCTCAGCACACCTGCCTCTCCCTCTGGGGACTCGGCAATCACACAAGCCTCCAAACAGGGAGGGGGGCACCAGTGTGGTGCTGGGTCCTGGGGCACAGGTCCCAGTCCCACGGCTCCTGGCCCCGGGGAGGCGAGAGGGCACTGCTTCCAGCCCTTGCTCCGGCAACGCAAATGCCATGGGAAGCGATGCCGCGCGTCCTCATTTGTCACTAGGGCCAGCATTAACAGAATGTTTAAAAGTCATGATGTCATCGCTATTAATCAGGGCCCTGCTGGGCCACGCTCCGGCACTGCATATTAATCACCAGCGGCCCCGGGACTCGCTTATCTGGAGAGGCTAAGTTTAGATCCATAAAACATGATTTATTTTTAAAAGTAGCATTATTAAAGATGAGCTACAGCCTTGTTCGCACTCCCGCTGGAGTCTCCTTTAGGAAAAGGTTGGTATTTTGGAGTTGGTATGGAAACCGTCCTTATTATTTTGAGCTTGAGAAAGCTGTCAGGTGTGATACTGGCCTTTGAATATCTTGGATCTTGCCCCTACAAAGCAGAATCATCCCAATGCCCCAGCAGAGTCACAGCTTGGGGAAAAAATTCTGCTTTGAATCACTTTCAACTACAGATGGGTCAGGTCTAACACCTCAGCAAGGAGAGCAGCTGATGTTGAAAGGTTACTTAGATATAGACCTGAGTGCCACCACAATGGTAATAAATGGTAGTGTCCCACCCCATGTGCCTAGATATGGCCTTTACCAACAGGTGAGCCCTTTGAATACCGGCCCACAACCAACATATAACATAGTAATTTATTTTCTGTGCTCTGCAAAGTCCTCCTGCTGGATCAACAGCATGATTGATCCACACAAATGAATTTGTAAAAGCCTGCCTGCACTCATACTTATATATGAGTTTAATTACAGTGACTTTAGCAATCACATCAGCTCTGGTCCAGTCCCCACACAAGAACCGTACCAGTTTAATAAAAACATTTTCTAAATCAGTCTGCTAAATTTGATTTGCCTCCTTGTGCATCTGCTTGTACTTTGGATTGAAGAGTGTTCTGGTGCCAGTTTGGTGTGCACAGGCGGTGTCTGTGTGGGGTGCCCAACCACAGCCCCAAGAGACTCCACCAACCTGTTCCAGCAGTTCCACTAACTCTGTTCTATGCCAACCCAGTTAAAACCAGTGCAAATCCCATGTGTGAGGCCAACCCAAGAGATCTGACAGACAGAGCAGGATTGAGGAAAGCCTCGCCTGCACAATATGCATTAATTCCATCGGCAAGGGAAGACTTGCTCCTTTATTGCCCACAACAGCCATCAACAATGATCATGGTACCCTCTCACAGGAACCATAGGGTGATACCAGATCCCCATGTGGCTGTAGGAATCATACTGGGCCCTGTGTCATTGCCATAGCAGCTGGTCACACTGCTATGTGTGCCATTAGTTGCCATTGCGGGGCAAAAGACCAAGACCAGCCCTACTCTCCTCTGGTGACAACTGCCTGAACCCTGATGCCCCACAAGCACTGTCCTCCTGCTCTTGCCACCATGGGGGTGAGTGCTGAGTCATTTAGCAGCTCCATTGCTCCCAAGCTAGTGACCCAGCTTCTTGGCCTGCCTTCCCGGCCACACCATCACCTCAGGCAGGGCTGTGCAGTGAAGCTCATCCGAATGAGCATGGGGCCTCTTACTCATATGCAGAGAGAGAGAGACGTAAAGCTGCGATCAGTCATGTTGACAAGCCTTGGGATCCCATCTGACAGCAGCAAGGGGACTCAGCAGACCAGGATATTCATCAAAGTGCTCTAAATATGAAACTGGCTGGATATGCACTGTTATCTCAAAGGAGCCAAAGTTTGGCCTGCCAGTCTATAGTCAGTGGAGAAACAACCCCTCATGGCTAAGCTGCTCACTCAACCAATACCTCTCCCTTCGGGTCAGGCTTTTGATGAACATGGTCTCCCACACAGCTCTTTCCCATTGCCTGCCCCTGAATTCCCAGAGTCTGGATACCATGACTGCCCATGTTGCAATTCAGGACGGACCTTCGGAAACCCAAGAGCCAGAGGCAAGCAGGGCTCACACAGTTCTACTGCAGAGGTCTCCTGCAGACCTGTGTGCTGATAGCAGGGCCAGGAGAAGGGGGGGAAGACTTGCAGAGCATCCTAAAGGACAAGGTTAAGTTGCAATTGCCTGCTACCTGTGCCTAATGTAATGAATCAACATGCTGCAGATAAACACAATTACCACACAATTTACAAGCACATCCCTTTGGGAGGCAGGACCATGTCGCGGGTCCTCCATCTCAGAGTTTCTGGAGCTGAGCTCACCTTGGAGGGCTTACCCCGACTGACACAGCTATGATTTTCTGCAGTCTTTACAAGGTTCAAATTAGGGGAGTAGGGGCATTAAATTTAAAGAGGTATGGTGGGCTTTTTGGTTTTTGCTTTTTTTCTTTTGGGTTCACTACCTTTCATGATCCAAAGCAAAGGATGGAGAACGTGGGGAAAAGTTGGCAAGAAGACTAAGTCCAAGCCTCCAAAACTCTGCTTTTCCTTCTAGTGGGAGTAGGATTGAATGTCCACCCCAGACAGGCTGGCCCTGGCAGAGAGAGATAAACAGAAGGAATGACAGCTCCAGAGCTGTTGCTCTAACAAAAGAAACAGGACCAGCACCTTCCATACCGGGTTTGATTAGGCAGCTCTTAAATGGGGCAAGCACGGGGCTTTGGCTCAGCTTTGCCAACAGAGACCACCAAATGAACGTCACCACTTATCTCCCCTTCCACGTGTTCATGGCACTGATGCCCTTTATGGGGAAAGCTGTACAAGGGGCTTACCCCAAAAAAAAGGCACTCTTTCTGCCATCCACCCCTGCACATCTCCTCTTTCCCATTCAAATCCCCTACGAACCATGCTATTTAAATCCCTATTTTACTGTAGTTGGCTCATCATGTTCCTCTGCTCATTAGGCTGGCAGCGCAGGCTCAGCAGTGTTTGCACTTCAGCATCAGAATTTCTGCTGTAAAGTATGACTGTCATCCACTTGCCTGGACATGATGTTCCTAAAAATAACCTCATCCTTGTTTGCTTACTCTCTAACAAAACAGGCAGTCTCTCCTCCTGAACCTTGTTCACCAAATTCCCTTCTCAGATCCTCACAACTTCTCTCTTGGTCTCCTCCTCTCTACAGAAATTATTACTGCTAAAATTTCTCCGTGCCAAGCCATCAACCCACCTCAAACCTTCTACTGAGTTCCTTCCTCCTCAGTTCCTGAAGGTCAGAAGATGGGCATTCACTCACCCCACAGGCATAACTGGGTCTCCGGTGATGAATAGCTTAGCCACAGCCTGGCACTGAGAGCAAATGGTCACAGCTGCCTGGGGAACTCGGTGAGGACACGTAAGCAGGTTGTGATGAACCCCCAGCAGTGCTCCTTACTCATGACAAGAGTGTATCTACAAGGGAAAATCCCACTTCTGACAGAGCCACATAACTTATCCTAACTGGAGCAGACTCATCCTGCAATTTGGAGGGAGAGGAGGCAATTTACAACTCCTTATATTCAGGGATCTCAGCGTAAGACAAAGGAAACCTGGGGCTGGTTGTGTGCCTTTACCAACAGTACAGAGAAGCCATGCCAAGCAATGCAGAACTGCAGCAGCATGGATGTCACCTTCCTGCCCTCCTCACCTCATCCATCTTCTAGGCTCCACCATATCCCACAGCCACAATGCCTCTAACACCTCTACCACACAAAAAAAGGCAGAGGCAGACGAGCAGCAGACCTCACCTCAGCATGGGGGAGATGCTTATGGGGCTGGGGATGCCTCTGGCCATTGTTCCCTACTGCCAGTGCTGTCCATCTCTTGGACTCTCCAAGCAAACCAGAAAGATCGCACGACCTCAGACTGCTATAAGGGGGAATTGGGACTTCATTATCTTGTGGAACTGGTGATGAAAAGGAGTATTTCTGCATATCCCAGAGCTCTTGAGCACAGTACATATCAAAGCCTTGCTAACTGTTTATTATTAAGATCTAAAAATCAGTTGTGTGTCTTTGTAACTCCTGTTCTCAGTTGATGAGAAGAGCGCCTCAAGGGAAGGGAAAACATTTTCCAGGGAAGAAGCTTTTAACATCAGAAAGCAGGAAACCAAGCGAAGCCCCTTGTGCTTCTGCCTTACATGCTGGGTGCAGCTCCCGCCCCGTGCAAGCATGGTGGAAGGAGCAAGCTGCCCGGCTGGCCCCAGGTGGGTAGGGAGTGCTGGGCAGCTGCTCACTGCCACAGGGCAAGCAGCAGCACTACTGAGTGGAGAAGACAAGTTCCTGCAACCATCCTAGCCCACAGATCTCCCCCCACTCAAACTGCAGGGTTAAAAACTGTGGAAACAAGCTCCATACCAAAATTTGAGCCACCCAGTTATAGTTTAATCTCCCTTAGGAGTGAGGTGAAGTCTCTTGAAGTCCTCAGCAGCACTGGTTGCACAGCCTGGGATGGCAGGCAAGAACATCCAGCTCCCAAGTTGCTTTTTTGTGCTCTGTGCCCTGCCAGGGCAAAGGATGTTCCTGTCCCTCCAGACACATAACCCATGAGACGAGAACAGACAGGCTCTTTCCTGACTGCTTTGGGCACTGTTTTTTATCACCTGGCATCCTAAACTATAATTTCTACATCTGGGCAAAGCAGCTACGAAACAATCTCTTTCTGATTTGGTAATGACTTAAATACTCAATACGAGCATAAATGGCTACAGCTAGCATAAGTGAACTGAAAATCTTGCTTGTGTGAACTCATCAAGAAGAACCTTCAACTTCCAGTGGCTCCAAAACCAGCTTCAGTTTACACACACTCGTATTTCTTCCCTCTCTAATGACATTTATCTTTCCTCAAAATCAGAAAGGTCAGGCCAGGAGTGTCTGTGCTGTATCCAGAAGGTACAGTCACTGCACGAGTTGGAATATCTGACCATGTCACCACGCTTAATTAGTCTCCTGCTGGCATCCACTATGGATACAATGCTTTCACAGCTCCAGCCCGGCACATCTGCACATCTTGCAGAGTGGACACAGAGCAATGCAGAAGCACCAGTGAAGTGCTGCAATGGGTGAAGGGACCTGAATGTACAATGTATTGCACTGTGTTTTGATGGATTCTCTTTCTCAAATGGACGTAATAGTTTCTCCAGCCTAGCTCCAGAACCTGAATTCACAGGCTAGCACTGTCTGTGCTGTCCAGTGTCACCACACAGGGTGCCCTCAAGTTGTAATTAAGATTTAATCACAAAGAAGTGCACTTCTATGCTGCAAAGACTTCTAAGAGCCAGGTCCCTATGTGGGTGAAAATACTCTTCACTTCTATGACAGTATCAAATCAGGGTTGCTTTGAAATGTGAGGCTGAATGATGGCAAACGTGCATATCTGCAATTGCTTCCTTGCTGAGAGACAAACCAGGAAAACATGGCTGTGACAGATCCACTAGAAGGACCAGGTCAGAGGGGACCACGAGAGCTGGAAGGATTCTTTCCCAGTCCTCACCTCACCCCACAAATGAAAAAAGTCAAATCTCTTCTCTGAATATTTTCCTTTGGTTCCTGGTTGCATCTCTTTAGAAGGCAGATCTAATGAAAACACAGGAGAGTCTGTTCTTTGTGGCCATGAGGTTAATAAGAGTGGAACACAGGAGCAGCAGGAGCTGCAGGAAGAATAATTCCTTTTAAAGCTGGAGATAGGAAGCCTATAGGTGGTAAGTGTGACATTTCTGCACGGAGGAGTCCAGCTTAATTACCTACAATTCAAAGGTAGGAAGTTATACAGTAAGGCAGGCGAAAAGAACGTGGTAGGAGAGGACAGGCTTTGGCCGCTCATGAAGATTTAACATCATTAACTCTCCGGTTTCCAAGAATGTTTCGCTGGCCAAATACCAATACGGCTAATTGCATTTGTGTTACCTGCAGTTCAATGAGAAATTGTCTCTTTCTCATTGCCTGCACTGTCGTATACTACCGGAACACAGAGCAATACCAAGCAGAGTGGCTTTACTTCATTTGTAGGTAAAACAATTCCTGTGTGCATTAAGCTTGGCTCAGCAAGACACGCAGACAACACCAAGGGGATGGAGCTGCTGTTATTCAGATGGCAGTCAGTTCTGGCATGCTGACAGGGACAGCATCCACAGGTGCTAAGTGCCTGAAAGTTATTTGGCAGAGCCTGCATGACTGGGTAGTGCTGGTAATCATAATATCTGGCCAACTGAATATCTGAGTCACCTATTCACCTACTCAGTATTTGTGTATGCTACAGACAGACATATGGTTTACAGCAGACTAGGGAACAGACATGGCTGCACACTCATTTCTTCATCTGTCCCAGGATTTGCTGATGCATTCTCAGTTGAGACGGACACAGGACAAACTTCCTTTCCAATATACCACTAAAAAGGCTATATTCTGACAGCTGTTTTTATTGCTTAATCTCTTCTCTGTTGCTCATACCTGATAAAACGAGTAACCGGTGGCCACCTCTGAGTTACCAGGCTCCCAAAATCAGGTGTACTGAAAGACCAAGATCTGTGTTCCCAGGTACATTTTCTTGTGCTATGAAGTCAGTGTAAGAGCCTCCCATCACCCCTGCCCTCTTGTCTGAACGCGATTTGCATCTGTTCAGTTGCACCAATACAAGTGACCATGAGGCCACATAAAATAAAATAGGTACAATTAGTTTAAAAAAACCAACCCAACACCCTAAAACCCTGCAACAAAATAGCATAATTTCCCCAAGCTGACTGATAGGGCCTCCTTTCCCAGTGCTGCATCTCACACAGCAGAAAGAAGATTATCACGAGGAGAGCTCCTTCCCTTGGGTCTGCTCCTGACCAGACAACAGTGGGGAACCATTGGGGAACAGTGGGGAAATGATGGGCTTAGTCCATCAAGTAGTTTTGTTCTTTTATAGACAGCAAGAGAGAAGGCAAAGGGAGAGAATCAACATCCACATGTAATTGTCAGAAAAAACAAAACATTACATGGAATCATGTAACACTTTCTTTGCAGGGAACCACTTGGCTGAATTCCCTCTGAGATGGGTCCCCTGGTGAGCAGATGATGGCCAACAGGCCTGCCCCTCCTGCTCCTCCTGTGCTCCTGCTGCTGGATACGAGGAACCTGCAGGAAGAGACGCTGTATACCTGCTACATTCACCATATACAGCCCCTCAGCTGCACCAGGACAGTCACCACCTACAAGCTGCCACAAGCCAGATCTGATCAAATCTGTTTCCTTTGCCGTGCAACACTGCAGTAAATGCTGTTTCTGCTTGCATCTGCTCCGAGCACCTCCCTCCATCACCACCTCCCAGCTGCTGTGGGATCGCTTTGGCACCCTCCTCCCATGTCATTGTATTTTCTGGCTGGTAAAAACACCCGTGACCAATGTGGCAGGAGCACATAGACAGACCAGTGCCAGTGCTGAAACACCAGCCCGAGATGCTAAGGACTGGGGTCCTAGTGTTGAGATGACCCAGGAGAGACCCCTTCCCTTAGAGCTGAAGCAAGAAGCCACATCCACAGCATTAACAGGGACAAGGTCCAGAAGGGCTCCAGCTTTTTTGCCTCTAAATACTCCCTTACCATCCTCAGCTAAGAACGCTGTTCCTCCCCCTTTCTCTTTGCTCTCAAGCGAGAAGATTTAGGGAAAATTCAAAGGCAAAATTTTCAGAAGTTGACATCTCTGAGGTAACTGAGGATGGAGACTTCTGATTTCCAAATACCCTTCTTCATTCTGCATGCATTGGTCATAGGTACTTAAAGTGGCAGACCTGGAAGGGTAAAAAACTTCCAGAGTTGCAGTTTTTTTATGGAGCGGATGGAGCCTCTTCATAACTGAGGTTGTAATCAGTTTCCACTCTCAGCTCTGACTTAAATAACTCTTCATATGCATTTCTCTAACTTCAGCTCATAATTGCAGGGTTTGGTATTGAAGCTAAAAAGACTGTTTTTCCCCCTTCCCTCCTCCTCGCTGCAATTTGAAGAATTTGGACCTGTAATTCAAAGAGTTAAGCAATGCCAGACTGAACCTTTGCCAGACTAAATGTTTCCTTAGCTTCTTTCACTTGAGAAAACAAAACAAAACAACCCCCCCAAAAAAGAGAGTTTTTTAATCTCCCTAAATGACTCAAAATTCAAATCTCTTTGAAAACATAGTCATAGGCAGCAGTTGCAGAAAATAAGCTGCAAGTCAGAAAGTCATAAACAACCAATGCACTTAGCTGTCATAAACTAAGTGTATATATAGTTGGTGTTCTGGTAGCCAATGCTAGCTGGAAAACCTCCCAAAAGCTGAAATCACATGGTTGAGGAGTTTTTCTCGTTTCAGTCAAAACCAAAATCTCCTAAAAATCGGAAGACTCTTTTCCACTGGAGACATGGAAAATTATCAAAACACTTTCCACTTGCTCTGGAAGTAGCAAATTGCTGCATACAGAAAACACAAAATTCTTCCTATGCTGTACTTAGACTTTCCATTACTTTGGCTCTGTTTTTTATGTCTAGAGGTTAAAGTTTTGGCCCCAATTATATGTGCAACCTAGTATTTTTGCTATTTGCATAAACCTCATGTTTGCACTAGATTCAATATAAAATACAACCCAGCCATTTAGTTTGTTCCTACAAAAGCACCCCCCAAAAAGAAAAAGTATTCAATCTCTGCAAGTTGTAGATCTTCCATTTTTTCATATTGATTGCTGTTTTCAAATTTCTGCACGTGGCCAATTAACAAATCTTTTAAAAATGTCATTAGAAAGACAGAAACCAAGTGCATTTTCTGTAGCAGCGAACATCATGTGGCAAAGGGCTGTGTATCTCCCATCTGTCCCTGACAGGCGCTCTGTAAGCCTTGCAGACACTTGTTTTTTTTTGGCAATTCATTCCCATACACAGGGAAGAGTCCTATAAGAAATAGGGAACTCCAGCTGCCCAAGCTGTAGGGGTGCAGGGCAGGGCAAGGGAGCAATGCAGTCAACAGGCAGAAATACAAAGGTACCCAGAATGGAAAGATGAGGGGGACAAAGAGGGTCCTCAAGCTGCTCATGAATTAGCCTGTACAGAGTACAGGCTATGGGCCCCACATAAAGAAATTAAACTTTGCACAGGCTTCATTAATTTGAATTTAATGGTTACTGTGACTTGCATTTGTAAATAGTTATGCACATGTGTGGCTGGAGTCACACGTAGTTCTTCTGATGCTAGTAGGAATTCACAAACTTTATACAACTTACGTATGTATATGGGTACAGAAACCTCTGGCTGCTGCACTTAAACCTCCCTTCTAGGCATCTAATAGCCAATAAATAAATAAGGGAAAAGGAAAGCAAATATATCTTGCTGTATGAGGTCTGGCAAAATAAGAGCTGACTTAATAAACACCCCGCTGCAAAATACCCTTAATTCTGCCTGCCTGGTGGGCAACGACTACGCATTTCTGAAAGACGCACTTCTAACAACCACAAGCAGACATTCAAAGAAACATTGTCTACAGGAAAACAAATCCATGGAAGGCATGACGTTTTGACAACCTTCCCTCCTCTGGACAATTTAATCTGGCATGTAAGTAATGTACTGGTCTGGTTTGATGAAATGGACACTCTGGCCCTTTCTTTACACTTGAAGATTGATTGATTGTTTGTACCTGAACAATTATGCCTTAGCAAACAGGCAAAAAGAGAAACAAACCTTTGGCCACAACATTTAATTTCTGCTAGCACCATTTCACAGCTGTTACTTCCCTGTTTACTCAAAAGGAACTTACATCTTGCTTTGTAAAATGCTTTACGTTCCCACCCTCATTTCCATACTCTGCTGTAGGTAAAAACCTATTTCCTTTGAGTTCCTTAATTGAAATACATCTAATTCCACAGGCGCTTTCCAAGATTTGTTTACAGCAGAACTAGCCACTTAAAAAGCAACAATGTTTTTTAAAGGAACACATCCCCGTATTCACAAACAACTCCTCAGATTGTTGTCAGGAGGAGTATGCTCAAATATGTCTCATCTTTTACCCTCTCCCTTTTAGCTTTTTGCACTGCTTTCAGCTTGGACAATGAAAATCAATGCAGCCGCTTTCCTCCAGTGAATTTGAGAATCAGGTGACAGGGAACCAGTTTTTGTTTTAAGATAACCCTTTGCACTGGAACTTTTAAAAAAATGAACTACTTAATGGGAATTATTTGCTCTTCGCTTGTGTGGGAAAAAAAAACCCCAATGACTACTTTTTTTTTTTTTTCTCCCTTTTTAAACAAAGCAAAAATTTGTCAGCCAAATAGGAATTGACAGCGTTCCTTTAAAAAGCAAAATAAAGCTTGCCCCAGCTGGGCACTCACCAGGCTGCTATATTTGTGTCTCACGTGCTGGGCCCATGTGCAATTCCGCTTCCCTTGATCTGAACAGGCTTGCTGTACTGTGTCTTCCCTCGCCCCCCCAGCACACTTCAGCCTTTTCTCTGCCTCCCGCTCCGTGTCACCCCTGTGCCCCGGTGGAGTACAGCTGATCTGAGCTCCCAAGAGCAGCCTCAGACTCTGGTGCTGGCTCCAGCTCCAAACTCTGCTCAAGTCCATCCTTCCCCCAAACCTCCGGAACTGCGAGCAAAGGCTGGAAATTGCCACTCAGCCTTCCAGAAATGCGTCCTACAGAAAACTTACAGGGTCTATCATTCTTTACTTTGGCTGTCATGAGAACGGGAGAAATATATAATACTAAAAAGCATTTTCAATTGTATCTGACTCTGTTTCCTCATCACTGGGAGACATTTTTGGGATAAGCCTGCTAGGTAGCCAAGGGTCCCAGCTCACAAACAGGAAACACATCTGCCTTTTTTCTTTTGAGCATCTAAATTTCCTTCCCCTACCTGGTTTCACAACTGAAACAGACCCCTCTGCTATTTCTGCTCCTCCCTCACACATTTTTGCTCCTCCCTGTGACCAGGGTTCTGGTTCTTAATTCTCCCTGAAGGCTCACAAGTAAGAATCACAGCCATCATGTTGACTTAAAATGTCCCGTCTCTGTCCTAATGCAGAGAGACGTGAGATGCTCCTAAGAAGCTCCTAGAGCTCTGCACTTTGCAGTCTGGAATTTTAAGATGAATAGTCATGAATTTCAATGTGCCTTAAAACACCAGACTGCAAATTGCAATTGTTCAGGATGTGCTTCTTGAGAAATTCAGTTGTCCAGGGATGGGATGGGCATGATCTGCAATCTGAGACTTTTAGGATGTGCAGCATGACTTGGTATTAATTCCTGACTTGGTATTAATTCCTGACATCTTTGTTTTTCTGGTAGAAGATATTTCTCTTTCACTCTTCCTTCTCTCAAGAAAATATTCATCAGCTGTGTGCATGGCTGTCCATCTTCCCTCCTCTTCCCCCCAATCTCCTCTCCCCCATTTGAAGGAGACACACCAAGACTTAATGAGCTTTGCTTATTACACCAATGCATTCTTAACAGCTTCTGAACACTGGCCACAATTCACTACTGGTTTTCCAAATCAGCACAGAACATTTCCATTTCCTATTTTACTACAGAAAACCTATAAATCCAAAAATAAAAAATCCAAAATAAGCAATTAACTACAAACTAAGGGCATGTTTCTGAAACAGAAAACGAGACAATGGGTCTTCTTGGCTTGGCTATATCAACACAGAGTTTTTCTGACAGACTTAATTCTTATCAGCATCAGACAAGAAAGTCATCACCATTAAATTGTTCTTACTAAAAGCACTGTCCTGAACAAAGGATGATGCAACTCAAAGGGAAGAGAAAGAACTGGTGGTGGAATTTGTTTTCTCTCTTGGGGCTCAGTTCAGCTCCTCCTGAAGAGGATTTCTATTTGCTTGTTGTATTACCATTTATATGCAGGTCATCTGAGAGAGAGTGTGTGTGTTTGTGAGAGAGAGGGAGAATTTCTGCTAATAAATACTCTTTGACAATTGTTTTGTAGCTTCAGTATTTTCAAACTGCTAAACAAATTAAGAATAGAAACAGAAAAAAGAATTAGGTCTTCAGCAGTCATGTGACATTCTATTTTAAGCTTGTTTCTGATGACATGCCCTCTGACATTTTTTTATAATGTCAGTGACTTTTAAAATTAGAGTTCAATCAACTAATTTCCAGTGCTCTTGTGCATTAGATTTCAACAAGATGAGTCTACTAAAGTAGTTTTAATCTCTCTTTTCTTTTGGTTCTATTTTTTTTGTTCTTGTGCTATAAAGTGGTAAAGTGCATGAAAGGACATTTTGCCATCTGAAAAACTCCAACTTTAGGTAGCTATATCCAAGAACCCAGTGAATCCTGTTCAGTTCCTACTAGGTGAAAACCTCTTAGTCAAGGCTTCACATGGTCTGTCTTTTGGGGAGGATTTTATTCCTTTGTTTATCTATCTCATAAGGCAAACATCTGTTCAAAATCAGGTAAACTCCAGTCGAAACTTTAACTACAGAATAGCTACAGACAATTCAGAATAATTTCAGTTAGAAGAATTCATTCACCAGAGCCCTTGCACAAATTCTTCACCATATGCAGAAAACTACAAACAACAAATTATTTTACGGAAGTAAACACACATTAAAATTTGCATTGTAACACGAGTAACTTTAAGATTGGAATGTAAAAAGACTTTCCATATAAAGCAGCACAGAAACAAAAATAGGCACTGGTTATATTTCGTGCATTCAATTTACTCCTTTTGCACAGTTGTGCCAATGGACTGGATATTCAAAAAAGAAATCAAAAGTAAAATGTAAAAGTGAAGACACTTGAGAAGCCACTTCTTTTAGAGAAGAGATCTTAATGTGGACTTGTATCAATTGTAGGCGTGACTGGATTTGACACTAGAAGATAACACAATTAGGTTGTTACTGGTACTGATACGTAAATCAAAGCAGAGCTACAAGAAGTGGGTTGTTCAACTTCAATGAGCATTAAATGAGAAAAAACAAACGCAAAGCATCCATGAAGTACATGCAATGTGAGGCAAGCCCAAAGGAATTCAAAAGCCCAAGTAAACAAAACTGCTAACCAGTGACCCAGTGGGAGAAGGGCACTTAACACAGCAGCTCCAACCTTCTGCCTTTGCAGCTCAGTCAGTGCTTACAAGTGTTGCTCTTGTACATACATCGACTTCGGGAGAGACAAGGACGAGAAGGAAGAAGTGAAATGGCAACACCATTATGGCAGCAAAAGCTCTGGAGGAGAAAGAGCTCAGTCCCAAAGGCAGAACCAGTGACACAGGTTTGTTTCATAGCTGGAACCAAGGTAAACTGGGATTATGAAAGCAGAAGGCAACTTTAGTGAGAGTGAACAAGGAATGACAAGAGTTCAAAACCCGTGCAAAGAGTAAGAAGTAAACCAGCCATATAAAAACAAGGGGGTTCAACAAGGCAGACTGCAATGCACACAGAAAACTAGTTGGTAGGTTTTCACGGGAAGTGAGGCTGAAGGCGAAAGGAGACACAGAAAACTGCCAATTCCTCAAAGAAACAATACTGAGAGACCCAGTGCAAAGTGTCCTATTGCAGCAGATGGGAAGGCAGGATGGAAGGAAGCAGGAAACCAATCCGACTAATCATGAGCACTTTCTCAAGCTCATATGAAGGGAGCACACAGACTGTAGGGCAGGCTACTAAGGTGGGGGAAAAGGATGCAGGAATGCAGTCAAAAAGTAACAAGAAAGCATCCCCTTCACTCACTAGTAGTGAGAAGAACAGAAATAAAAGTGTTAATGGAAAGGGACAGATGACAGTCTAAAAGCTGAATAATTTTTGGAGGCCAGTTCATTAAGAAGGTCAAGTGCAACCATCTAATTCTATGCTATTAATGTCAACGGCATGAAAGCTCAGGCTATGAAAGCCTAGAAAAAACCCAAAGGAATAGGTTTTCAAGCTGGCTGGTTCTGATGAACTTCTTCCTTTGAATACTTAGAGAACTGGCTGAAGCAATTTCAGTTCATGGAGAACATGAATCATAGAGAACAGAAAAGACTTTAGAAGTCTGGAAAGAGGAAACATGGTGTCTAGCTTTAAAAAATTATGCTAGGGAATTACAGACCACTCAGTTTAACTTCCATCCCAAGAAAAAATATTGAAACAAATAATCGAACTATATGTAAGAAGCTAAAAGGATAAGTACGAAGAGATGAGTAACAGACCCTGTTGAATTGTCAGAAAGAAATTGTGTCAAGCCAATTTAATTTCTTTGTGTGACAGGTAATGGGCCTTGGGCAAAGGTGACAAGCAATAGATGCCATATATCTTGACTCTTAGTAGGATTTGTGACACCAGTGCCTGTGATATTCTCTTCAGCAATCTCAGCAAACATGGACTAGTAACTACTCAAGGGTAGGCGCAAAACCAGTGGCACAGCCTTACTCAGAGGGCAGCTCTCAGTGGTTTCTGTCAAAAAGGGAAGCTGCACTGAGTGAGAATCCCCAGGGGTCTCTCCGGGGACAAGTATGCTGAACATTGTCCTCAACCTGAATGATGGTGTAGAGTGGAGATCTGGTTTATAAATCATACACATGATACCTTGATAGGAAGACTGCAAGAATGCTGAAAGCTAACATTAGAATTTAAAAGGATCTTTACAAAGTGGACGAGCAATCTTAGAAATGGAATTAATTTAACAAAGATCAATTAAAGCCTTTAACAAGAGTAAACAACAGCATGGACACAAGATAAGGGAAAAACTAATTAGTCAGAAGTTCTTCAGAAAGAAAATGATCTGAGGTGGGCAGAATGTGGGGAATTGCCAGCTGGACTTATATCAACAGTATCATAATATTGCGAAAAAGGCAAATATCATGTAGACATAGGAATCTGGACGCATGGCACAATCTTTCCACTCTACCAAGCATTGAGTGGCTGCAGGTGGAATACCGTGTCCTGTTTTGAGCATGACACTTTAAGAAAGATGTAGACCCAAGAGGAGAAAACCTAGAGGAGGGCAAACAAGAACAGTCACAGAGCTAGAAAACACCTCTTTCAGGTGTAAATTGAAAGAAGTTGGGCTAAATCTGCCAGCAGAAAGGAAGACTGGGGGAGGCATGATAGGAATCTTCGTGTATATAAAAGATCATTTACAAATGGGAAAGGAATAATTTGTTGTTCATGTCCATTGCAAACAAAGCAAGGAATAGCTGGTTTAAAAAAAAACCCACAAAAAAAGCCTTAAAATAATAGCTTAAAAAGGAAGATGCATGCTAGCTAGCAAGCAGAAGGTAAGCTCTATTGATAAGCACAGTAAAGTACTAGGAAGTCTGCTTGGGGAGGGCATGGAGTTTCCATTACTGGACAGCTTTCAAAACAAATCATATGTCAGGAATGACAGATGTACAGGTGACTGCTTCAAGGTAGAGAGATGGGCTTGTGATGTTTTTAGTACCCTTTCAGTCCTATTTTTAGGACATTTTCAGTCCTATTTTTAAGACTGAAAATGTTCAAGTAAAAGCACTTTGAATTCTGGCATCAACATTTCTTGCCATTAAAAATGATGTTTGAGAGATGCAATCAAAAAAGGAAGAAATGCTTTAGGTATATTTCCTGAAATGTGTGTTGCTGCCACTGCGGGATGAAATTGCCAGAACTTTGCCTCCTGAGGTTTGGTGAGAGACTGTGTCATAGCAAGGGGTATATTGGCATCAATTCAAAGATATTATTTATCAGAGAAAATAAAAACTTTTATTGTGACTTAAAGCCTGTTAGCACTTGCTCTTATAAAGCCCCAAGAATCTGGGCAACATATTCCTAGAGAGAAGGCATAAGCTGATTTAGGTAAAACAAGAGAGACTGTGTGGGATTTAACTTGAATGTGACATCTCAGATTTCCATTGTGCAAACTGTCTTCAAGTATGTTGGTGGGTTAAGAGAAGTGCTGAGATCTTAAGGGAATACTTTTAAGCACAATCTTGAAGTAACTGAATTAAATCACTCCTCCACACACCAAGTTCTCACAGGGAGAACTAACAATAAATACACAAATATCTATGTAAGGGCTTCATTAAGATCACTTACATTTGGAGTTTGATTTTTTCTGTCATCTCCAAATGCCACAGCAAATCTTTCCAACTTCTTGACAACCAGGACAGCAAATTCTGCTAAGGCAGTTTACTTGGGAGGCTGAATGGTAAATATATCTTACAGTATTACATAATGGTAGGAAAACTACTTCGGTGGTAGCAGGGATTGTCCCTGGGACCACAATTCAGCGTGGAAGCTACCAGGAGAACAGTTGTAAGATAGAGCCATGGACTCCATTTTTAGTGGTGGGGAACTGAAACAGAGACAAAGGCCCAGATTCCCAAAGTGTTCATGGGCTCTTCAGGGCACACCTGCCTTTACAGATCTGGCTCTATATGAGTTTATTGCAGTTAGACAAGAAGGCAGAGCATTGCTGGACCCACTGTCACATAAGACACCAGATATGAGACAATTTCAATTAGTTCTGACACAGAAACAGTGGTCTCAGCTACTACGTCCCTGCGAACTTCAGAAATGTAGTGAAAAGAAGGACAGAGGCCCAGTTATTGCCTGCCCTTCCTGAAAAGGACAGACTGTGACTTCTCAAACATCAGGGAAGCCCCAAGAGTCGGTGCTGTTATGACTGTCCAAGCCAAATTGGAATCTTCATCTGGAGCTTTTCCTGACACCAGGGAATCCAGCCACAGAACAAATGGGAGGGCATCACATCCACTGCTCAGGGAACGGTGTGTGGTTTTAGCTCAGTTAAAAGCAGTTTTAGGCAATTATTACCAGCAAATACTGCCAAATTTGAAGAGGTTCTGGTTTCCAAAGGAAACAAAATCACTATCAAGTGGTCTGCAAATATGATGACAGCCATGGGTGAGTTCCAGCCTGGATGTAAGGTAGTCCTCTGTCCCTCCCCTCAGCCCACCCTGGGCAAGGAAGGCAAGGCAGGAGGGAAGGGGCAGCTCCACATCCTCCCCATAGCCCGCCCCCACTGTGAGGTGGCAATTCAAAGGGAAGTGTTTTAAGCCTATAGGGAGCAATGCCCTGGCCTGCCCCATGCAATCCTTCTTCATTTACAGACAGCCCCTTGTAGAAAGAGGAGTACCTAGCTGCTGCACCCAGCACCTTCCCACCAGCAAGAGCAATTCTGTAAGCTGCTCGCACCTACTCACAAGCCTCCCTTAGTACCTGAAGTGCAAATGTTCCCTAACATTTCTCTTTGGTGCTCCAATATGTTTCCAGTATGTCTCCATACAGGTGCATTAGGGGCAATTAATCAGGATGGAAATAGCTGGCTTCAAGGTTTCACAGCCGTAAAGAACAGGCCATAGTGATCTTCAGTACCTGAACCATGCAGTTGGTGGGAAAGAGCTACAGTACCTGGTCTGTGCAATAGCTAAGCTTCAGAGACTGGAGAATCTGGGGCCAGACCAGAGAACAAACAGGGGGTCAGAGACTTAGAGAAATGTGCAGGTGGGAAGGGACCTCCTGAGGTCTCTAGTCCAACCCCCTGCTCAAGGCATGGCCAGCTAGACTAGTATCATCCCAGACTTCCTTCAGAAAACCATGATGCTTCTTGGCTTTAATCCTCTGTATCAGTCCATCTCTGCTGTGCTCAGAGTGTTTCTGCTTGCTTGTGATGTGAGCACTTTTTGCCTGGATCGCTGGCTGGCTTACATCAGCACGTATGTATTTTGGAATCTGTGAGAGCGGAGGATGGCTGAAATGGCACAGAAGAAAGAGGGTGCCATGATTTGCCTGGAGTCCCTGAAGCAGTTTCATTTCCTTGCTCTGCTAGAGATTTCCTCTATAGCCATGCACACCTCACATGGACACCCACCACACAGAGTAGGATTCATCTAACCTAACATCTTACCTAGGAGACAGACTTCCACCAAAAGCTGCCATTATAACCTACAGAGAAAGATCACAGGTCCAAACAACATTTCATCCCATCCTAAACCAGGTATTTCATTTGGGTGGTTTGACCCCTGTATTTAGTCTCTGAGTTCCTGAGCCTCCCACGAAAAAGGAGAAGATAACTCTCCATTATTTCACAGGGGGATTACACACATCAATACAGTAAATATTTTCAGGCCTGCAAATACTAACCATGATCAAGGGCACGAAAGAACCCGAGACGGAAACCTACTGTGAGAATTTTTGCTCTTTCTTTTTCATCCTGATCACCAGAGTTGGATAAATTATTTGCAGCAAAAATTTGGCAACGTTTCTTCATGAAGTTTTGGCACATAGACATTTTTGATTAATTCGTTCCTTATGCAAACATATTCAAAACAAAATTGATGAGAACGTATTTCAGCCCGTGGACTAAACATAAAACTTTTCCCCATGACTAGAGCAAATTAAAAATTTCAAATGTGAAGTGAAATGTATTTATTTTTGGCAAAGGAAGGGACAAAATGACAGCATCCTCATACACTTCTATTTGAATAAGTTAAACCAAGACGTCCAACCATAGATCTTTCAAGAATTCATATGCTCTTCAAAAGCTGGCTAGCAAATCACTTGGTATGACAAAGCAAAGTCAAATAATACTGGTAATTCTCCCTGATGAGATGAGTTCAGGCTGACAGGACTTTTATAAGCACATACATTTTTTCATTGCTTCTTTCTGTGATTCCATAATCATAAACAAAATTCACTCGAGAAATGTTTCTGAAAGAAAGGTAAGTGGCGCACTGAAAATAAGCCTTGCCAGCATGCAGGGAGAGGGAAGGTGGTGAGATCCTGTACAAAGAAACACCTCCCAGTCTGCTGCAGCGAGAATTACCCAAGGCTACGGGTTTCATCCCAGGGCTTCTATAGTAGGTGCTGAACTAAACCAGCTCTGAGCAGCATCCGGCTGGGAGAGATTGGTGCAGGAGCTCCAGCAAACCTATTGCACTGCCATTCCTGGGGAAACAAACATTAGCAAATGCTTTTTTATGGAATTCATTTACCATAGCTCTTTCTGATGACAGGCTGCTGGGGAGCAGAGTTATGACATCCAGAAACTGACAACAAGAGCAATAAAACCTGACATATATCATGAAAGCCAAGCTATGGTACTATGTGTAATTAACAGAGAGTGTAATTATTCACCTCGAGAAGGACTTTGATGGATGCCTCACAGTTAATTCTTTTTTCCTGTGTTTCATCTTCTCTCTTTCATGGCAGCCAGGAAGGCTAGCTTGCAACTTTCAGTTTTTTGCCCTGTTTCTCATCTAAAGGTGTTGTACCTTTATGGTCTGTAGCCAGGCTTGGAGCAATCCCAGGCTCGACACTTCATCTAACCCTGGCAGTGTTTAGTTTCAGACCTTGCTTTTGGAGCTGAGGGGGCATGTAATTAGCACGGGACTGAACCAGATAGGTATGTGTATTAAAACTCCAAGCATGCTCAGTATCACTCAGATATTTCCAAGATCCTGAGTATAACCACATGCATAAGAGCAATCTTCCTTTTCATAACAGCACCGTGCCTCTCTTCCTTAGTACCCACTAAACTCTGACACAATTTACAGCCCGAAGAGGAGTGCTTATTTCCCCCAAGTTCTTTAAATTGTCAAGAAATCTGAACAGAAAAAAGAGCATCAGGAAGAGTTTGAAGTTGCCCAGTCCCAATAAACTACAGAGGCGGCACTTAAAAAGCTGCAGTATCATCCACACGGTGAACTTGGTGGTGTTTGTTGCACTGCTTTTGCATGGAAAGAGAAGCAACTGGGGAGGACTTGGCTCAAGTTCTGAAAATGAGAGGGAGGAGCTGCTACTATACAAAATGTGATAATTTAAAAACATTGCAACCATGGGTAATGTGATCTAACTTATGCACTGCGGACTGGATAGAAGTTTAAGCTTAGTCACATGAATTTGAAGAGCTCCACAACCCTTAAATGAAAGAGAAATTCATAGCCTTGGGACAAAATGACCGAAGCCTTATCTAAAGCCCATGGAAGGCGACTAGAATGATTCCACAGGCTTTTAGGGGTGTTGTATCAGACCCCAGATGGATGCAAACCTCTGAAGAAGAGGCTATATAATCTTAACCCAGGAACAGAGACATTTTAAAAGGCAGTGGATTGCACAGTTGGGCTCTGTATGACTTAGTGACGAATGAGCGTCCATGTTGCATATTTTCAAAAAGAGAAAGCTGGAGATGAAGGGAATCCAAAAAAGAATCCAGTAGAGAAATAAATGGTAATCACATTTATTTGATTATAATCTGATAATCACAACCCCCCTAGCCACACAATGAGGTTGAGTGCACAAGCCAAGTCAGACCCCAGAATTTGGTCAAATACACTATAAATGCAAATACACACGCAAAAAATTTCAAAACTGCTACACATATATTAAAACCAAGAGAGTCTGCACATTTAGAGAACAGAAAGGCAATAGCATATATACTTTTGTAGGCACAGAGAGTGCAAAATAAATGGCTCAAACAGGCAAACACAGCTAAACATTAATAGCATGGCTGTATTCTTTTAAATTGGGTAACTACAATGTGTTCCAGAGAAAATACTGGGACTTGAAAATGACATAGCCCGAGTTAGTAAAAAGTGATGTGTGTTGTAAGCACTACAGAATCTTAAACAGGCTACACAAATCCTCACATCGCCAAATACCACTTTAATAAATTAGTCATTCCCATGTGATGCCCACTCAGAAGAAGGTATTGTTCACCCTAATGAGCAGGAAAACTGAATCTGATCATAGGAAAAAAGCAAGCACTTATTGGTATAGAAGAACAATTTATAGTTTGAAGGAATTATGTGGTTGTAACTGAGAAGTCAAATATGCTATGGATGTGTATTGATCCACATAACCAAAATGAAGCCATAAAGTCTGTATAGCATCTGATCAAAATCACTAAAGAAAGGACGGCTAAGGTCTTAGCAGAAAACAAGAATAGTCTAAATGTTATATCTAACACATGAGTTTTTGGAAGAAAAAAAATTTTCTCAGGCTCTAAGCTAGTGATTTTTAATACACCATTTGGATATCATACAGTGAATTTAAGCAAAGGCCATTTGGTACAAGTTCTGCTCCCAAGGTATTACAAAGAGTAATTGCACAGATCTTTGAGGGATTACAAGGTGTCAGACTTTTAATGAATGATGTTTTAATTTGGGTACAGGGAAGTTGACATAAAGAAAGACTTTGTCAGGTATTGCAGGAAGCCAGAAAGAGAAGCTGATTCAGTACATAAAATACCTGTGGTCTAAAACACAATATTGTGGTCAAAGGTTGGGCAAAGATGGCTTAATTGGGGTTCCAGATAAAATAAATGCAACAGCAGGATGTCCACCTTACAATGGAAATTAGATCTACAGAGATTTATGGAGATAATAAACTGTATTCCACTATTCATTCCAATTCTAACTAGGGTCAATACGTCCTTAAGGAATTACTGGAAAATTAAGCTACCAGGTATTGGGACATTAATATGAACAAGGAAATAAACAGTTAAAAACACTGACACTAATCCACCAGCTTAAAAATTTCATAATGACATTTTCTGCAAAGCCATAATACATGCATATCTTACCTGTTTAGGCTGAGATTTCTAAGCAGAACAGACAGAAACTATTTTCAGGTTGACAAAGAAGTGCTAGTAATTTTATTTGCTCCTCTAAACTTCCCTCAATCTAGATAAATATGAAAGATATCGAGAAAAGAGACTACAAAGCATTTCGAAGTGGTTGTAAAAAATCTTTTGCCTAATTTTCACAGATACTAAGCATTAGCTTGAATTGGAAATGCAGACAGTAAGCACCTTGCAAAATCAGTCCATTTGTCTTTAGCATAGTCTACAACTTCATAGATAAAGTTGATGTTCTTTTACCAGGGAAGAAGATTCCAAAGGCACAAATTGCTGTTTGATGCCCAGTGTCTAATGCACAGCTATGTTCCTAGCTGAAAGTTAGGAATCTAGCATTACAGTCCTTATTTTCATTTGGATTGTAATTGGATTAAAAATTGCATGCCAAACACTGCTATCACAGCAATGAAAAGTGGATAGTATTTAGATTCACCGAACTGTGTTTTCTGATATATTCAAAACACATACATTAAAGATCACATAAGCAAAATCTGAAATGCGGCTATCTGTGGTATGGGATGCAGCAACTGTTTTGCAGCACTGTTTTGCAGTCTGAAAAGAAAAGGGGGGAGAGAGGAAGAAATTTTAATTGCAAAGAGGAGGAATTCAGAAAGTAACATGTAATCATTTGTATTGGAATTTGATGAAGACATTGATGTTAACACCCCTGCTTTTATGGGAAATATAATCTGATCTCTAACAGCAACAAATGATCAGCACTTCATTTTGATATGCTACTCCTCCATCGGCATGGGGAGCTGCACGCTGCAGCAGAGCACCTGATCAATCCTGGCTCACAGAGCTTGCCTCCATGGAGGTTCTTGAGCTTCTTATTTTCAGGCAGCTGACCCCACCTTACACTCTTTGGGCTGGAGAGGTCTATCACCATCCCAATATTAGGTGATGTGGCTTCAAGCCATAATGTACTGTGCCTCTAGAGGCAGGTGAAGGGAAGCAGCAATCAAGGTTTAAGGTTGGCAGTGTTCACAAGAAACATGAATTTAGCACCTTTCAACAAAAGTCCATAACAGAGAAGTCAGAAAATGCAGTATCTTGTTTGTCACACTCCCAGGACTGTGATAACAAGATGTGCAATAAGTTAAGATCGAGTGGATTAACTACTCTCTACATGAAGCCCAGCACTGGCATGTCAGTGGATCTACAGGACAGGATAAAATTAGCAGACCTGTAGGAAACCTATGAGGACATAAAGGGTACCAATCGTTAGGACTGAAACACACTGGGAGAGCTGGTATGGGGGGCCCTGAGCTGGGAAAGTTGGGGGTAGGGGGTACAGGGCAGGAGGGGACCCTGGCAGAGCTTTTAAGCATGTGGTTGTTTCTAATCAGGTCTATCCATCCTTCAGTTTTAAATGCTGTGCAGTTTTGTGGCATCTAGGAGAAGAGCAGACATGAGCCCTACAACCCCCACTACTCTGCTTTGATATCTCTGGGGCCTTTATGGAAGTCCCTTCCACAAGTCATCCTATAGGACTGTAATGCATGAAGCATGCTTGGTGTGGCCGAGCAAGCAAAATAGTGAGTTGCTGCCGATGGCACCGATGGGCAGCAAGCCCTGTGCTGGGGACAGAGGTGTGCAGATCCTGCGGCAAGAGTCCACGGCCCCCTGCTTCTTTCTGTGCAACTGGGTTTTTAATACTTCAGTGCTCTCGTCCACTCATTCCCAGCTACTAAGTCATGGGTTCCTGAGGGTTTTTCTGATCCACATTGAAATGCTATTGCAAGAGCACACAGGTTCAAAAACTCTGCTCCGTGGCTTTGTTTCCCTTTCTGCACCCCCCTCCCCAACCTGTTTCTCCCTTTCCTCATTATTGTGGCAAGGGAAGGAAAGGAAAGGAAACACTTCAGAAATGAAAGATTAGTTTGCTGTATCATAAAGATGAGCTTTGTAATCACTTTCCTTTAAGCAAAGAATTAAAAGATAATAAAAGCCCTAATTAAGGACCTCGTTAGCTTAACTAGATTTTCATATGCAAAGTGATGTTTGCCACGTGCTGCTGCCATCTGAAAATGCCGCCTGGCCCTACATGGAAAGCACCTGTGCCAACTCCCAACTTTATTTTCCTTCTTCATTTCACTCATCACTTTTGCTTTCCCCTTCCTTTCCCCTCTGTGCCAGGGTTGAGCAGGCTCAGGCTGACACGAGGCTGTGTTGTGCTGGGCGCACGCGAGACAGACTTGGTGTACCTTATGAACCATGTGGAAGAAACATCCATGGAAGATGGAGGAGAGCAGAAAGGACCGACATGAGCCTAGAGCACACAGGCTCGGCCCAAGACGAAGGCAGAGGGAGCACACAGGAACCGCTCAGGCCAAGCTGGTCTAGTGGCAGGTGGAGACTAGCTAGGTGCAGGATGCATCTGAGTCCTGCTGAGTGCAAAGATGCTTTGGATGGGTCTGGACTGCCACACAGCAGAGCTGGAGGGAGGACATGCTGGCTGGGGCTAGCCCAGGTCTCGCTCCTGTACAAAACCTAGCTGAGGTTTAGGCAAAGACTTGCGTTAAGGGTTTGGCTTCATTCTTGACTGGAAACAAAAGCTGGATTGTTGGAGACACTGTGCAAGGGGCTTTCCAGAGCTCTGTTCTTGGTCCCACAAGACCCTTGGTGCAGTCTAACAGGTGGACAGGTAGATGTTTGGGGATGTGCTTAATAGGAGCAATTAGGAAATCATTATACCACACTAATGTGAGCAGGTGAGTGAACAAAATGACTGCTCGCTGCTGTCTGAGATAGCAGCCTGGCCTGGCTGAGCAAAGAGCACTTGGTTATCTGCAGCCCAGCCAGCAGGCACTGCCCAGCAGAGGCCCCGGCAGAGCCAGGAGCAGGCGCCCGCCCGGCTGTAACAATCTGATAAATTCCTACAGCTGGGAACTCAGCACGAGATGGGAATCAGAATTTTCATCCTCGTTAAAACTGTAATCGGAGCCTCATTCTACATCGTTTAGACCCTGCTGCGAACGTGAGCAAACGCCACAGGGTGCTGAGCAGGGAGGTCAGCCCGGGGCGATGGCGAGTGGCACGCCAGCCAGAAGCAGCGGGAGGCTGGAGGGAGGGCACCGAGGCAGAGACCAGTGTGGCCTGAATGCACCTCGTGCAGGTATACAAAGACCCCCGTTGTGAACTCCCCAGCTTTCAACTATTTTTTTTAATTTAGGGAATAAGAAAGAAAACACTCCAGTGCTGAGTAGAGATGGGTTTGAAACAGAGCCTCAGGGTTCAGCTTTCAGCTTGAGCCTCTCAGTGTGAGTGGTTGGACACTCTCACCGCAAACCTGATGGACCTTGGATCTCCTGGTCTGAACCCCCAGTTTTACAGTCAATAGCCCCTCTCTCAACTTTCACCCCAGGCCAAGATGTAAGGAGATTTGATATAACATTACTAGATCGGAGACTGGGTCGATCCATTTATTAGCTCAGAATTTTCTTTGTTTAATATAATTGATTCTTGCCTTTCCTCTGTAAAACACGGGAATGGCTTGATACGGTGGGGTTCATATAGTTTGAGAGCAGAGATGAAGAGCTATAAACCAGATCCACTCATTGCATCCAGCACTTAGACACCAGACTCCTGGCTGGGCCCATCTCCAATCATTATATGTACTTGTGCAGATGAGGAAACTGCCAATGTGCCTTAAATATAGTTTAAAAATAATCAGCAACAATCAAAGTACTTCTACTACATTATGGGTTGAGACTGAGGTAATTTGTTAGTGAGGGTCAGGCAAACTACCTTAATTTGGCCTTCCACCACTTCCCACCTCATGGACCAACAAGTGTATCATAACTATTAGAACAACTTCACCGAATGTTACAATTACTCATGTCAAATGAAAATGTAATGCAGTTAACATGCATGCTGGCTCCCCGCTGCTACTGCTGATGATTATTGCTATTAGAGCATGACCAAACAGTCATTCAAATATAAACAGCAGATTTGTTTTGATGGTGTTCGTGGCCCATTTTATTCGCTTGCTGCGAACATTAACACAAATGGCTTTGGTTTGCAAGACTGTCACTGGGGAGAGAGACAAAGTCAGGAGTACCGTTGTGCTGACTACGTATCAGCTAAACTCTGCACTGGAAGATTTTGCATGGCTCTGTGGAAAACTTGACAGCCACCTCATCAGAGAGAAAAAGCAGAGCTATGCAAGTCCGAGTGCTCGTCGCGCAAGATGAGCAGACGCTACCTGAACAAAAAATCGTGGCAATCCACTGACAGGCAACTCTCACTGAAGCACATTCCTGCCGGCCATTGAGTAAATGCCTGGGAATGGCAGCTACAGCGAAACGTGGTACCCAGCTCATTTGCAAGAGTTTCTGATCCAAAGCCTCCTAAAGGAAAAGGTGACTTTCCATTGACTTAAATGGTTTGTGTGTTACAGAGTAACACATGAGGCTAAGTACACTAAAAGTTCTGCTTGCTGTGAAAAGATTACCTGATTAAGAAGATTAATTATTATTATTGCTTTCACTTCTATGTAGCCCTTTAGTGGAATTCCTTATCTTTACATCAGTTTCCAAGATGGGAGCTCTGTTGCTTTCTCCATCTTGTCTGAGCTGCTTACTGCAAGTGGGTTTTGCCTCGTAAAGATCAGAGCTAATCCTAATGGCCACTGATGCGATTATGTTGTGCAGCTGACTGCAGAACCTCTCCTTTGCAAAAGGGCAGATTCAGAAGGTGGCAATCCCAAGATGCCAGGGATCCAAGTAATTACCTAACTGCACCAAGGCCATGACTCTTGCCAGATGCTTTGATAACAGCTCCCGATTATCTCTTTTGCAGAAGCACATACTCAGGAATATGCATGCTGAGGAAAGGCTAAGACTCTTGCACATCACAGGATTGACTTTGAGGACAGGCCACAGTCTCCCAACTTGCATTAATTCTGATGGGTTTGTGAGAGGTGTCAGCACGGTGCTTGGGGGTGGAGCTGCTGACTGGTGCAGAGAGGACAGCTCAAGGGAAAGTTAGGAAAATGAGTAAGAATGCAGGAAACACAGTCAGCACTTGTTCTTCGAAAGCCTTTTTGGTGGAAAGCTAGATACAGGGTAGTAATATCTCTGGTATATAAAAGCAAGGTGGACTACAGAAGACTGCTGGTTTGAACAGGAGCATGAAGCCTTGAGGAGTCACCCCCAGGTTGATTTCTAGTACCAGTTCCAAGCAAAGGTTACTAGCTGTGCAACATGCCAAGAGCTAAAGATGTTTGCGGTACCCCCTCATGCTTATTCTTGTTTGGGTGTTTCTTCACATAGCAAAAATATTAGGTTTCTTCAGGCTAGGGCATAGATGATGGAGAAGAAATGTGACAAAGAAATACAAAATCATGAGCATCATGCGTCAAGTGAATAAGAAAGATCTTTCACTGTCTATTCTAGTAGAAGCAATGGGAACCCAATGAAACAGACAGGTGATGAGCAAATGCAAAATAAAGCAGGAGGAGCGGAGTTCAGCTATGGAACTCATTGCCACAGGACACTGCAGAAGCTCAAAGAGCCATAAGACAAATTCACATGGATCTACTGAGCACAAAGCGAACACTGCTGGCTGGGGAGGGCCCTGTGCTGCACATCACTGGAGAGTGTAACAGAGCAGTATCATTATATATTTACACCACTCTCTCATTTTTTCTCTTCGTATCTGCTATAGGTCACTGCTGGAGACATATGGGGGAAAGGCAGCTAGACAGATCCTTGCAGCTAGACAGATCCTTGGTTCTGCCTGATATGGCTGTTCTTATGTTACTGACTAATTGAGTGAGCTGTATGGCTCAGATCCTTAAGCAGGAAGTTAGGCATGTCTGTGCTTAGAGAGCTATAAAATGACATGTTTCTTTTTCTTTTTTTCTTTTTTTTTTTTCCCCCCGTTTCATTGCATTTGCTATTCCAGGGAGCCCATAGACTGTCCCAAAGAATAGACCAGGAGTTCCTGGCAAAGTCTGAGAAGAAACTGAATTTCACGTCTACACATGACTAGGATGGGGTGTGATGAGGAGACATCATCATCATCGCACACATCTGCTCCCACTCACTGATTAACAGCATGAGAGGTGTGTTAGCAGCAATCTGGTTCCAAGGAAATCCATGAGCTGAAAGTGCCAGCACAGCAAGGTACTCTGTGGATGATCTTCCTATATGCCAATGTAAGTGTGAGATAGTACAGGCATGCATAGCAAGTGCAAACATGAGATAAAAATATGGAGGTGCACAAGTATCTACAAAAGGAAGAGAGGAGAGAGAGGAGTACATCTGCAAACATTTTTTACAGTGCACATACTTATAGTGTTTATCAGAATCCATCCATCCATGCACTCTACAGGAAAGCACAGCCTGCATGGCTGTGGTTTGTCTGAAATCAGGGGAGTGTGAGTATCTTCCAGGACTGTGCTAAGGTATATGCACACCAACACACAAATTAAGCAAGCAACAGAGAGCAACGTAAGGCTAAAAGGGCATTTCATGGGGGGACAGGGCATGGGGTGCTGGGTCACTCCCGAGGTGGAGCAGGGGAGGGTAGGGGAACAATCCTCAAGGAGGCTTTTCCTATGCAGGCAGAGTGAAATTCATCGCAATCGCAGTGTTTCTGTGAGCAAAGTGAGGTATTTCAGGCATGCAGAAGAGGAAGGCATCTGTCCCCCTCAGAGAGGAAAGAGCTGAGCAGCTGAAAATACTTGTGTCAAATCTCCACTTAGGCATCTCTTCCCCCCCCAGCCCTTGTTCTCCCCCCCGCCCCGCTTCCCCATTCATTTCTCATTCTGCAGCTCTTCAGCACTAGGCCCTTCTCCTGATTAACATTTCAAACCCATTGATAGTTTGTGCTGGCTTAGACAAACTAATCATCATTAGCACTTCAAAAACCTGTCCAGCTTTCCCTCCCAGAGTCACAGGTGCCACCCTCAGCTGCTTGGGGAAAAAATACAGCAGCCACTACAGGCTCCCTCAGCGAGGCCATCAGGAGGTACCAGCCCCCAGCCCTGGCAGGTGGGGAGATTACAGCCCCTGGTGTCCCCCCCAGATACAGGCAGCAGATACAAGAGGCCATCTAGCAGGAGGGCAGAGGACTGCAGGCATCTTCTCCTCTCCCAGGTTTTACAGCAACGTGCTCGAGCACACTGCAATTTGTGTTGGAAGCATGTCGCACTTTCCAGGAAAAGCAGAGCCAATGTGCTAGCTATGGCTATTTTCTTCCAGCCTGGCCAAGCTGGAGAGATGTTCATAGCTGGGGTTTGACGGGGATTTGCTGGGCCTGGTGTGGATACAATCTGCATACAGAAGGCTAGGTGCTTTTCTCAGTGACCTGTATCTCTTGTGTTTATAGAGCAGGAAGAGGCAGAAAGTAAATAAATAACCCAGGGAGACCATGAATGATGCAGGAACAGGTGTCTTGGTGAGCTGCCCATGTCTGGCCTAAGCTGCAGCCAAGAGATACGAAGGCCATAGATAAATGCAGACTAATGGGAGAAAAAGAGTGATGGGCTGGAAGATGCTCTTTGTGACACTTGGATACAAGTCTCCTACTGAACTGCCAGGAAGGCTGGGGTGTTCTTTCTTATCTTTTTCCAGGATGCACCTAAATCAGGTGGGGTCATCCCACACACCACCCATTTTCAAAGAATGACATCCTGTTTTCTGCAGTGAGGATCAGGTGGTATTCAACGTTGCCCTTGGGGATGAAGGCTGTAAAGATGACTTTGAGATTTCCACCTCACTTCAGCTAATGCCAGCCTGGCCCTGGAGTAACTCCACAGAAAAAACCTTCCTGATAGCAGTGGAAAAGAAGTGTGTTTGCCCAGCAGACCTGCTTTTCAGCTGGGATATAAGCAAAGGGCCAACATGACTCTGAAACACACATCCTCCTAGGTCTGTCTCAGAATATCTCAAGTTGGCAGGGACCCATAAGGATCATCAAGTCCAACTCCCTGCTCCTCACAGGACTATCTAAAACTAAACCATATGACTAACAGCATTTTCCAGACGCCCCTTGAACTCTGAAGTAGATTCAAAATTTCATTTTGGACAGACTGTTGTTAAAATGATGACTGGGCCATCACTCAGAAAAAAAGACTGCTGGAATTATTGTATCTTGAGCAGCTCTCTGGGCCCTCATACGTTATATCTGTGGAGTGCATGTCCATGAGGAGGCTCTGAAACACCACTGAGCCTGTGTGTATCAGATTTGCTCTGGAAAAGCAACCACCTCTCGTGTAGCTGCTTAGCAGCACACACTGAGGTCACACTGGAGAGAAAGGGATTATTTATAAAGCAACTAAAGCCTTCCTACTGAAGCCCAGAACTAATAGTGAACAGCAAAAGGATAGAAGAAAAAGCTGTCACGTGCCTCTGGACCGAGGCCTGAGGAATGCAATTCCCCAAGCAAGAACCATCCAAGCAGTCTGGTGGGGAGATGCCATACGCTTGCAAAACTGCATAGCACCGAGATCCATCCCAGGCTTTCTCTTCTCCCAATGCTCTTCTTCAGCTATACCATGGTGCTTCAGAGCCTTCTTCCATCAAGCATCACAAGTAATCTGCCCAGTCACAGCATCCGTATCTATCCTGCTCCAAATAAATATGTGCAGAAACCAGGAGGGTAACACGGTCTACCTTGCCCCCTTATAGACATTTTTGAGGAAGCCTGTACAGGCCTATTCAGAGATTCTGCTGCTCGGTTGGCTTGAGCACACAGTCCCCGCATGCTCTGGAAGGCACATGTGATGAGCCTGCCTCCAGGACTTGAGAAATGAGTTATGAGGGCAGATCCATTCCAGAGTAGGCAGTATAAAATTCCCAGTCTTTTTGCACAAGCTCACCTCATTAAGAATATGTGACACCACTACTTCTCACTAGAAAAAATGATTGCCTGCACAGCTCCCCATCCTCTGCTGCACAGGACATATGTGAGTATCTCTAAGGCACACCTCATTCTCCCCTACCTGCTCTCCTGAGATTGTCCCCATCTATCACTTATTTCAGTGAACATGCCAGGTTGAGGCTTAGCTCATAATTTCACACAGCCATCATCTGGCAGCAACTGCAAGTTTTGCTTGCCTGTGAGATACAAAGGAATAGGGCAGGGTAGGAGGTCAGTGCAATCATAGATGTTACTTTAGAGGCTTTACACCCTTCCTGCTATCTACCAGGAGAATGGGTCTGTGGGAGCATCCTGCCTCCATGTTCCCGTGAGGCCAACACTCAGGTACTGATGGCTTTCAGGACAGCAGCAGAGTTTCACAAGTGAATCAGTGGGCAAAAATATGTTGGAATCTTCCAAGGTCTTTTCAGCCACTGGCAGTCACCTCTCAGCTATGTGACTCCCCTGTTCCTGCCACTATTTGCTCCCTCCCACACACCTACCAGCTTTCCTGCCCCAGCCTGCTATATTCTGACCTGAAAATAAAATACCCTTGTTTATGGCACAGTCGTCTGGCTTTAAAGCTGAGCACCCTGGAGGCTTCAGTCCTAATCTCTGACCTTCCTGCCTGTAACCAGCAAGAGGCTGGGGGGAGGACGCCAGTGGCTGTGATAGCATCTATACAGCCAAACGCACCAGGCTCGGCAATGCAGAGCCGGCTCGAGGCAGCAGCTCGGGTCTGTTGCAGGATGCTGACAGAAGGGGGCAAAATCCATCTGCAGTCAGAGCTTGTTCCCTGCTTGTGCTTCACTTGCTTTTTCTCTCAGCCTTGCATCCTTTCAGCCCTGACCCCTTTCACAGCCTCCGGCCGGGCTGGCTGCCCCTGCAGAGGAGCTGTCAGAGGGGGCACTTTCTCACCCCTGGGAAGGGGTGGCTGCCAGGACTGGGGTGCACCCCCAGCCTGCAGCCTGGCCTGGGATCCTCTCCTGATCTGCACCTCAGGACATGACAGCCTCGTAGCCCGGGGCAGGGATCAGCTCACATCATCTCACTCATCCCACTTGCCTCCGTGGGACTTGTAGCGGCCCCAGGACAAGAGGGCCGTTGGCCAATGGGCACTTGGATGAGAGTTTGCACGTGAGTGCTGTGGGCAACACTGGGCTGAGCATGAACACTAAATCACTGCATACCCATTGCTGAGATGGCTGTTGGTGCTGAGAGCAGCAGCAAAGCTAATGGAGTTGCAAGGAGGGTCCCCAGGAATGGGTGAGAGAAATGGAGCGACATGGATGACCAGCTTCCTTCCATGCAGTGCACATTTGGGTTCAGATTCTCCTCCACCTTGTACCTGCTGTGGTTCAAGGGAGGGTGAGTGAAAAACACAGCAGAGGCAGGATGGCAGGGTCCTGCTGCACCCAGTGCCAGGCAGTGGGCATGCATGGCCCACCCATCTACACAATTTTGGACAGGAAACAGCAAAAGTGTTTTGGGACACAGGGAGCATGGCAGGTTTCCAAGTGACAGTGTGTTGTTTTAAATTGTTCTCCACACTACATCTGGAGTCAGCTTTCACCGTTAGAAAAGCCCCAGTACAGTGGACACCATCACATCTCAGGGCACTGAGAGTTTTGATTCCCTGTGAGCTCCTAATCTAGGGATGCTTGGGGGGGTGATTTCTGCCAATTAAGAAAGCTTGGAAAAACAGGAATAGAAAAGGGATAGGAAAGCACACAATTCCTCTCAAACAGTAACAGTGTTACACACACACCCCCCCCGCCTTGTTTTTTTTTCCCGTGAGTAAGCAACATTTTCTCCTTTCCTCCTCAGCTGGCTTGGTGACTTCTATTTCTGCATACATCAGTGAGTCCCTTCTCCTTACATCATCTGATGTGCCTACAGACAACTCCTGTGAATTTCCTGCATGTCTTACCATAGCTGGCAGCTGTCCTCAAAGCCCCTCAGCTAGCAGACTTACAGGGTTCACTGGGAAAGAGCTTTTACTTCCCTCCTCCCTGGTTTCTAGACTTTGCACTTGAGAAGGACAGGGGGAGGAAGGAATGGAAAACAGGGGCTTCCCTAAGCCCCAGTCTGGTTTCACTATTTCTTCTACACCTGTGGCATGGCAGGCAAGGAGAGGAATTATTACCCTCATCTCCAGTTCCTGAGTTGCAGCATCGTCCCCATGCAACATGGGATGTTCTGGGGCTGCTATCTATGTCAGCAGTGGGATTGCTTTCCTTCACCTGCCAGCAAGGTGCAGCCACCTCTGGGAACCCTGGAAGCAGCTGTGTAGCAGCCACACCACCTAGGAGAGAAGATGAGGAACTGCTTGGTATGTAACAGGGATAGCAAAGGTAGGCATGGTGAACTGATAACCCACCTTGCACCAGGGTCATCACATCTAATGTAGCAGACGTGCCATGGGGTCTCAAGTGTGCGTTGGTGGGCAAGGTCTCAGTTTCAAGATGTCCAGCCTCCAGGGGCTGACCAGACACCAGCCCGTGGAGAAACCTGGCTGTGATCTCTCTTCTCTCTCAAGCAGCTCTGAGGCTCTGGTCAGGATGACAGAGTGCATGTTACCGCCTGTCCTTCAGGACAACCCCCTGTGGAAGCTCTCTGGCTGGACAGGATAGATGTTAGTAGAGATGCTGCTAGATGAAAGTGCCAACACAGCCAGCTGGGAAGGCCCTAGACATCCTCTGCCATGAAGACTTCTGCTTCACAAGACTCGGCAGTGATTGGGAGTCCTTGCATTGAGGTACCTTAGCAAACCTGTACAGCAGAGCTGTAGGGAAGGAGGAGAAGGAGGCACAGAGCAGGAGCAATCTCTTTTGCTGGGGATGAGGGACATTCACTCCCAGATCCTGAGGGCACCCCCTGACACACCCCCTGTATGCAGATGTGTGCATAAAAAGAGATGTGTGTGTTCAAGCTTAACAGAGAGCTGACCTGAGGGCTTTTTTTGTTTCTTGCACATGGGATGGGCTGGAGCAGGGAGATTTTGCACACTTTGTTAATGTAGTCTGCAGCCCATTTCTGATGATGGGAATTTTTCCTCTCTTTAAAAAGGTTCCCTGAGCAGACAGTAGCCCCCATATAAAAGATCCATTCACAACAATTACAGCAGACAGAGAAGAAGAAACATTTTACACCTTCAAACTGAAAAACCCTATAGGGGAAGAGTTGTATCTCGCCTCAGCAGACCTAAAGAGGGGAAGAAAAGGTGCTGGGCTGTGACAAGCAGAAGATTGAAAAGCCTGGCATCACTTTCTTTGCCCCACAGACTAGCCCTGCATGCTGACATTATGGGGGCAAGGCAGTGTGTGACACAGCTCTGCTGTATGTCTGAGGCAACCATGCTTACGTTGTGAAGACTTTGCAAGTGTCATGTTGGCCAAAATTTTTAAGGATAACTTCCTTGTAAATAGATACATACAATTGTGTTTATCACAAATCTGTGATTCCTGCTGTGCCCTACTGAAGGGATTAAGTTCCTGGTCACTTTTCAGTCTTACTCTTAACCATGCAGATCTAAGAAAAGATCTATGCATTAAACTGGTGCTTTGGGGATTTTTTTCCTCTCATTCCCAAGAACAACCCCACTTTTTCATTTAGACCTTAGTTAGCTATCCTGCTGAGAAACTGCAGGTCTCTCTCCCGGAACTCTGTGGCAAACAGGAGAAAGCGATGGCAAAAACTTTTTTCCATCTGCAAGCAAGAAAACCGACCTGGAGTCACACAGGAATTAGAGCAACAGAGGAGGAAGAGGCTATTTTTACAAGCTGCTTTTTTTTTGAGGCAAGAACCACATTTTAAGCTGTTAGTCCCCATTTCTCTCTAAATTCTCTGAGGAGCTGGCAATGGATGGCAGGGCCTGACCTCCAAAAAGAAGGAAGAACAATTAAGAAAGGAATGAATCCAGGGTCATCCAGGAATTTTGCAGCTGTTGCTGTGCAGCACACCAAGGTCTCCCTGAACCTCACAGCGGGGGTGAGGACAGGACTCTTGTTGCCCTGTTCGCAGCTCCCCTGCTGTCTGAATGGGAGGACATGCTCCACCAGCCATCGGCTGTAGAGGAGCTGTAACAGAGGCTTGGCATGCCACAGCTGCATCCAGGGGAGAGGGAGGGAGAGATGAAGGATGTTAGGTGATGAAAGACTGGTTAAGTTAAGATGGCTGTCTAAAACCTTTCAAGGAAATTAAAGAAAGGAGAAATTAAGAAAGATGTTGAACCATCAGCCTAATTAGAGTAGCGGTGTAGTTATAGTCATGATAGCCTAAGGATACAATTAGATGTGTCTAGAGAGGGAGGCTGATCTTGTTGTTAAAGCATAAAAGTAGGGGACAGGGTAATATGGGCTGCAGTGTGGTGCTGCCTCCAGATGACTCTGATGTGTTGCAGTGACTCCTTGTGACTCCAGTGGGAAACTTCCAGTCTCTCAACATCTCGGTTTCAATGTTTCCAAATATTTCTAAACTAGCCTGAGGAATTCCCAAGACCAGGCTGAGGCATTTTTATGACATCCAACCACCAGGATCCCCTTTAGTACACCTTGAACTTGCAATTGGAGACCTTAGGGCAAAAGTTACTAGGGGAAAGCAAAGCTATTTGCCAAAAAGAGCCAGGAGCTAAAAAGCAACCAAGGGAGATGCCCTAAATTAGCATGAAACACCCAAACCAGTTGTTTTCCAGCCTCACATAATCACATCTCAGTTTTGTGGAAGAGATGCTAAAAGAGACGTAGCCCCTCACTTTGATATTACAGACTGATTTTCCTAAGCAAACTGACTTTGGTGAGCCTCAGTCCGGTCCTCAGTAAAACAAGCAAACATATCAGATTGCGCCGGCATCATTCACAACACAGCTCTGAGGCCCCAGCTGTTTGTCAGTCCCTCTTTGCCCAACATTACTGCCCTCTTCACTCTGCATTCGCAGGAAAGAGTAGTGACAGCAGGAACAAGAGGAGATAAATAGGAGATTGAGGCTGACACAAGCTATGTCTCTGGAAGCCTTAGCAGGCAGACACAGGCAGCTTAGCCCACCCTCTACGCAGCATTCACCCAGGGTACAGTGCCAGCCCCAGACCAGCAGCAGTGAGCCTCATTCAGCAAACCTCACCAGCCCACCTCAGCCCATGCCTGGGACTGACCTAGGAAAGTCCTCCATGCCTCCATCAGCAACTGACCAGGGGAGATCATGCTTTTTTCTCTCCAAAACACAGCACTGGCACTTTTCTAGCATGTGGAAGTGAGCACTTGAGACATTCAAGGTCAGGCTGGATGGGGCTCTGAGCAACCAGATCTAGCTGAAGATGTCCCTGCTTATTGCAGGGTGGTTGGACTAGATGACCTTAAAAGGCCCCTTTCAACCCAAAGATTCTATGATTCTATGATGCAAGGGAAGATGCTGACAGAGCCCCATTGCAGAGGGTGCTAGGAGAGATGTCTGAGTCTGTGACACCTGAGAAAAATGAAGTCCTGTGGCTTACATGGACATAAGCCCAAGGCTTCTCAGGGAAACGCTCAGGCACATCATGGAGACATCCTGACAGAGGACCTGCCTTGAACAGCAGATGCCACCCAGAGATCTACGCAGATAACGGGACGTGGATCAGCTACCTGGGCATGGGCAGAGATCCTACAGAGGCCCTGGACTTTCATTCGCCCCTGAGGGGCCTTGGTGGGAGGCAATATTTACCATGCCCCTTAAATACCAGCTCTACATTGTCCATGGCATGAAATGACTGACATGCTGGTGCACAAAGGTAAAAAAGGACAGATTGATTTATTGATCAAGGAAAGACACAGCCTCCTTGACAGAGATGCGCTGTCAAATGATGGCAGGACGTGCTGCTAAAAGCCCTCCAGATTGATTACTTTACCTGCCACCTGATCCTTCATCGCCCTGGGCTCTGGCAGGTGAAGAGCAGGGAGAGATTTACATGTGGCTGGGAATCAGGATGGGAAAGCGCACAGGAATGAAAGCTCCAGGGGTCTGGCTAGGACATAACAACCCCTCTCTCCCTTGCCTACTGGGGGCCTGGAAGGTCCCTCAGCCCACAGGCCAGCCAAAGTGCCAGGAAGACCAGTGAAACTTTGCCATGCGGCCAACCGAAAGCAGCACCATGGCAGGTAACACCTGCACATCCTGAAACGCTGCCATTTCCCTTCCCCATCTGTTCCCTTCTCTAGGATTAAACCACTCCTGTCTGTATGATTATACAGCCTGCGCCTGCCCCGGGGATGGTTGAGAGCGCAGCTGGGCACCTGGCCCAGCACTGCTGTCAAACCCCCACACGCTGCAGCCCCAGCCACGCAGGCACTCAGCCCGCTGCAGGAGGTAACGCCGCAGCCTGCGCCCCGGCATGGGACGTCAAGCTGGGGCACCCATGGAAAATGGCCACCTCACCAGCAGCTGCAGCAGGGTGGTGCCAACCCAGAAGGGAGCTGTGTGCTGGCAGCTGCTCTCCCCCACCACTGCCAGCACACTCTGGGGCATCCAGAGCTGCTCTCTCTTATTATGGGCTAATGACAATAAACTGATGGAGAATGGCACCTTACCGAGGGAGAGGAGAACATGGGAACAATCATTTGCTTGAACTTCTCATCCCCAATTTACTATTTCTGCACTGGTTCCCTCTCAAGATACGCTCTTGGTTAAACAGAATTCTCCCCTACTTGACGTGAAGTGTGGCCAAGCCTCTCTGAGAGCTTGTTCAGGAGCCAGCCTGAGACGTGCTAGGTTAGAGGCAGGGTCTTACCATGGCAGCAATTCAAGGCAGCCTGGTTACGACATGACATGGATGTGCCCACTCAGGACCACATCAAAGCCCAAAGTTACTCTGGCGACTGGCCGCATCCTGACTTTGCTGTGTGGACACATTGAGCCAAGCACGTGACAAATTTGTAATGAACTTGTTCAGAGAGCTGTAGCATGAGACAGGCAGTAGAGGACAGGCATAACAAAGAGAATCCTTTAAAAGTTTCAGCGCTGCCCAGTTTACCAGGCACAGTACATTGGGAAAATGCCACTCCAGAGCTGCTCTGATACCTGTTAAAGGGCTTGATATTCCTAATACGTGGCAGCTCTATCTTAATTCTGTGGGCAATCTGACCAGCTTTGGCTGCACACCAAATCTAGATGGCTCACCACCTCTCTTATGAAAAGTGTAAATAATACAGCAGACCAACCACAGGAAAAACAGTGATCCCAAAAAGGCAGAGATGTGAGAGGCTAATGTGACTTTTGAACAAGCATCTACATTAATCTCCTAACAGCCTCTTTTCTGGACTGTAGCAAATGCCATGAATGATCAAAGAATGCCCAACCCAGACACACTGACTGTGGGAAGGCAGGAGTGTGACAGGAGGAGGCATGAGGAGCAGCTGCACACTAGAAAAGGCAGGTGAAGTAGGCACATAGTACTGCTTGCAGGATAACACTTTGATGGACACAACTAGATGTCATCTATCTTGATTTCTGTAATGCCTTTGACATGATCCAACCCAACATCTTTGTTGCTAAATTGGAGAGATATGTTTTTGATGGATGGAGTAGTAGATAGATAAGGAAATGGCTGGATGGCCATATCCAAAGAGCTGCAGTCAATGGCTCAATGTCCAAGTGGAGATGAGTAACAAACGGTGTTCCCTCAAGGGTCCATATGGAGACTGTTACTGTTCGATACCTTTATTAGTGACATAGCAGGATCGAGTGCACCCTCAGCAAATTTGCACGAGAGCAAGCTGAGGGATGCCACCCAGAAGGACCTTGACAGGCTTGAGGTGTGATCCCATGTGAACCTCATGAAGTTCAACTAGTCCGCCATATGGCTTGGGACAAGCCCTAATATGAATACAGATTAGGGAATGAATCGATTGAGAGCAGCCCTTCCAGGAAGGACCTGGGTATACTGGTGGATGAAAAATCAGATATGAGCCAGCAGTGTGTGCTTGCAGTCCAGAAAGCCAACTGTATCCCGGGCTGCATCAAAAGAAGCATGGCCAGCAGGTCAAGGGAAGCCGCTCTACTCTGCTCTTGTGAGACCCCATCTGGAGTACTGCATCCAGTTCTGGGGTCTCCAGCACAAGAAAGACCTGGACCTGTTAGAGCGGGTCTAGAGGAGGGCCACAAAAATGATCAGAGGGCTGAAATACCTCTCCTACGAAGAAAGGCTGAGAGAGTTGGGGTTGTTCAGCCTGTAGAAGACAAGGCTCCAGGGAGACTTTATTGTGGCCTGTCAATATACAAAAGGGGGTTATAGGAAAGATGAAGAGGGATTTTTTACCAGCGCCTGTAGTGACAGGACAAGGGGCAACAGTTATAAACTAAACAAGGGTAGATTTAGATGGGTAGAAAGAAATTCTTTACTATGAAGGTGGTGAGACAGGTTGTTCAGAGAAGTTGTGGATGCTCCCTCTCTGGAAGCATTCAAGGTCAGGTTGGATGTGGCTTTAAGCAACCTGATCTAGTGGAAGATGTCCCTCTCCACAGCAGGAAGGTTGGAACAAGACGATCTTTGAAGGTCCCATCTGACACAAACCATTCTGTGATTCTATGGAGCTCTCTAACCCCTTACTCTGGAGTTTGGTTTGGCTCTGCGATGTGAGCAGGTCTCTCAGCCCTGGGAGTGAGCTAAGCAGCAATGACAGGGCAGTATCAATAAGAGCAATCATAATTCTGTTTTCTCTTTCACTGGCACTTCTATTCAAAGATTTCAAAACCTTTTTAAAATACTGTGAGATTAATCTCATTCATCACCTTGTCCCACTCCCTCCACATGTCACAACCCAATTTCACCCTGAATTCATACATATGTACAATTGAACAATGACCAATTCTACTGAAAGGAGACAGTGATTTGAGTGTTTCTGGTTTTGGAGGGTATCTGGATATTTGGAGGAGCCGCTGCATCCCAAAGCTTGGGGTCACTTTTGAAATACAGTGTCTCAGCATTTCATTGCACAAGTAGGCGCGATTTCCTGCCTGAGCCAAAGAAACTGGGCTGACAGCTTCTTTCTCAAAAAGTTTTTTCAGTCAAATGTATTTTGGATCTTGCATCCCCTTGCCTTTACAGCTGAAGGAAGACGTAACAAGAGGAACCCAACACAAGAAATCTGCCCACACTCACATGAGCAACAGAAGTTAAAAAAAAAAAAAAAATCACAGGTAAAATTTCACTGCAACAAAGTGATGTTTTGGTTGTGAAGGGATTTCCATTGATAATCTTGGGGGTGGGAGAGGAGGAACAGAGGGAGACATCTGTCATCATTTAACAGTGCTTCTTGTTGTAGTTTTAATAATTAAAGAAGATTCACCCAAGTAGAAAGAAAGATAGGATTGAGAAAGAAAAAATGGAAAACAGAAAAAAAAATATCCTAGGCAGTTGTGTAACTGTTTTTCCCCTGGGCCTGGGAAATGTTTCCACTAAGTAATCCAAGATGCTACTTAAGATTCAAACTATTGCTTGCTGGGGAAAGGGAGGGAGAATACCACAACAGCATTTGACTACATCTACTATCCACTCATTATTGTAATAGAGAGCGGTAGGGATAAATCTGACTACACGTGTGAGGGCAGCAATTGGTTGTTAGGTTTTAAAGATGCTATTACATCCTGGAGGAGCAGGGATATATACAGGTGACATTCACCAATTTCAGTGGGGTGGAGAGAAATCACAAACTGGAATGAAGTTAATAGCAACCCAGAGGGCAGGGTCCATGATTGCCAACCTGATTTCTATAATTGGTGTGATTACTACTATTGTAACTTAAACACAACAGCAAATCACTTGCTTAATTGAATTTTCCTTATGTGTGTGGCTGGGAAGGGGGAGGACACAGAGGAGGATGGAAATTTCTGATACAGCTGTGCAAGCCTTCTCAGACATGAAGCAAGCAGAGGGGTGATGGGTTTGGGGAGTGGCCCCGGGGGCAGAACGAGGAGGTTAGGTAGAGCTTAAGGCAAGGTGGGACAGCTTTTCTTGTGTGATTTTCCTGGAGGGTGATGCTCTGTGTTTCTAAACAGCACCAATACCTTTGCCACACTGAAAGTTAAAATTTTGCACTGGACTTAGTAAATGCCTCACAGCACTCCAGGGGATGATAAAGCTTCTCACTGCACTCCTGGGGGGTCAAGCATATAGCCATGTTGCATCCAGTGACCTCACTTTCAAATACATCCCCTTCTACCATCAGCAAAAGCCAGAAAGGACTATCTTTTAGATCAGCCTGTAAGATCAGTTTATTCTCCCCAGCTTTTTTTCTAAAAGATCTTTGTAGCAGCCAGGAAACTCTCCAGAAAAAAAAATAAAACACCACATTGGCATCTGAAATGCCAGAAACAAACATGACCTAAGCATAGGTGTTATCTCTGGGTCACAGCATTAAACCTCTGCTATACCTTACTCAGAAATTCGCAGAGATGACAGAAAAACAGGATTGCTTGTACCCTCCTATACCTGGTCTGGAGGGGGTACCTACTTGCTCCATTCAAACTCCTCTGTTTTCAAATACCATTTTGAACCTGATATTACAGACAGACTCATCAGAAGCTTCATGCTTTGGCAGGCTGAGGAGTGGTTTGGAGTAGTGGTTTTTAACAGTATCAATCAGTTATCCTGTCTTTGGAGATTCTAATCACATTTTGTGCAGGGTGTCCTCTTTAGGGAATCTAAGGTTAGATCCAAAACTTCTAGTGTCACCCTGTTTTCTCTGTGAAAGTGAAACCGAGAAAATCTCTGCTGAATTGATTTGAATTCAGCGCATCTGAAATCTTCCTAATTACCTGGATGAGAAACCCTCAGGTCTGTTCCAGAAAAAAAAAAAAACAAAACAGCAGCAAATTTTGCTATACCCAAGACTACAATACTACAATATACTTCTTTCCTTAGAGTTTTTTACATATGCATTTTACAGTATGCTACACAAACTGGGAAGCATTGCTTTTTGACAGGGAACCTGAGACATACACAGATGCAGCACCCAAAAATTGCAGGTAGGGCTGCAAGCAAGATGCCATCCTTCTGACTATACTCAGACCTTGGGCATCTCTATAACTTATTAAGAGCCAAACTTGATGTATTTGTCTCATGGGAGCCTTACTAGTGGCCTTACTGAGTATCCCAGTAAGACAAGTAGGACTTGAGGCATAAATGTAACCCTGCAGAGGGTCCTTTCACGAGTACTTGGGTGGAATTTTTGGTACTGCTATGACTCCAACCCTAAAAGACTTTATCTGGCACAGGAAGCCAGGGAATGGGGAGGGCCTCTGGGAAAACATGATCCCTTCAATAATATATGTCTCCCCTACAGCTGCACAAAAATAAAATATTAATTTATCTGATTTGAAAGGGAAAGAAGGAAGGAGGGGGGAAATTGGCTGGGGCTATGGGATGTTTTCCATCATATATTTATGTGTATGTTCATACATAATGCTTCCATGTATCATCTGTTACCTTCAGCTCTTGTATATGCTTGTCACTCTGTGTTTCCTTTCTTAAGAAAGGAGACAACAAAAACTGAGCTGTGGTCATTGCATTAGCAAAGGGTGCTAGGGGTAAAAACGATTTTTCACTGAGAGCCTTTGGCTGTATTTTCATAGACTTCATTTGAGTCCTTACCTATTTGATTGTTACATCAAGCCTCCTTCATGCCCTGAGCTTCTAAGAGCACTGAAAGTGAGGATATATGGGACTTCTTTGTTACCAAGAGAAGGCATGATGAGTTTTGGAAAATAAGCCACTTTCAGACCATCCCGTCTCAAGGAAAAATGTTAATATGTCTTGATGGGATACTAAAGTCTTTATGATGGTATAAAAGCACTAGGAAGAGACATAAGTATGAAGCATGTCTTTCAGATCAGATTTGGGAAATGGGCCTCCAGTAATGCTAGCTTTTCAGTTGGGAAATGTGCAAATACAGGCCATTTATCATCTTTGGGTTTTTCACTCTGTCCAAATAGATATCTGTCTAAAATAACATGTTCTAAACCCCAGCACTCCCCGCTCCACAGGAGAAAATCTCTGTCATTCTACAGAGTGAGCCCAGTTTATCCCCAATGTTATGGGGAAAAAATATGCATTTTTCTTTATTTATCTCAATTTTGAAATAGGAAAAGAGCCTCAAGGAAGTCCAGCTATTAACAGATAGGGCAACCAGAAGGTAACCAAAACTAATGCAAAAACATTTTTCTTCCCCCACAGACCCAGCTCTCCTGTATAAAAATTATCAGTCTGCCCATTTATTTTCACCAGAGAGAATCCCACTCCAGCTGCACTAGCACTCAACAAATGTCCTGTCAAACAGATGGGCTTTGCAACAGTCTCATTAGGTCTTTCTTGTTAAAGACACACCACTACTACGTGGCTGAGTTTGGCTTCTATTTCACCTAGTTCTTCAGAAAGACACATGCATACAAATATATCTACAGTACAAAAAAATTCAGCATTGCTAAAACATTAAGACCGAGAAATCAAGCACTTAGAAATCAAGCCATTCCATATGTTAAAGTTTCTCCTGCACCATTGATTCTAGCCCATTGTACATCCTATTTATCACACATTATATATGAAATTGTACTTTCACAGGTAAAATAAGAACAGAGAATCTATATATATTCTGGTGTGCAGTGAGATCAGGTTAATGGTGTAGAAAAAAACCAAGCTCTTGGAATATTCTCAATTCCATCTCAGATTTATATTCTTAATATTACATTACATTGTTACCTTATGCTTCCACCTATGTCTTTGTTGTACCTATTTCTTAACTTTTCCTCTATTTTATGCATAGTGTCTGCAAGGCCTTACACAGGCACTGAATTTGTATGCACTGTAAGAAATCCAACAGAGGTTCAATGCTCAACATTTTGACTGTAAACTTGATGGCTCTGGAACTGTCTTCATTGTGTATCATTTAGAGGGCCCAGTAGCCTGGGTGCCTGTCTGATATTTGGGAACTGTATGTTCCATAATAGCAATTATTACCAGTAATAATTGCAACATATTGCTAAACATATTCCTAAGGATTTGCAGGATCTGGACTTTAGATCACAAGCTTTCTGAGGATGAGACCAGTTCTTGGATAAATCTTTGTACATTGCTAATAATGGCATCAGGGCTTCTAAGTGTTATTACAACACACACAATAAGTTAGTGCTTCAGCTAGGGACAGGGGACAGACTGCATTTAGATTCTACTTTTCTTCTTTTCAATGCCAACAAGAAAAAAAGAGTCAGAACTATTGGCTTATGCTGTTTCCATAACCTGCAACCTTCATCAGCAGAGTTTAGGAACTCCCTGTACAGTATTTACCACAATTTTCTATCCCAGTTAGTCCAATCTCTTGGTTATCTACGTGCCAGGGGTGAAACTCAAGTTAAAAGTGAAGGTCAGGTCCTGCAGAGTGTCCAAGATCTGCAAGAGTGAAGCAGCTAAGCACTTTGGCCTTGAGGACTTGTCATTATACTCCATTCCCATTGTCCACAGCTGATTGCCCTTGAACTTCCAGGATAGATCAGCTCCACACAGAGCAGTTTAGTGTCTGTAGGTAACAAGTCCTGGTACATTCCACAGTGGAGTTCTCCACCTGACTGCATGGCTAATAGCTTGGCAGTTAAAAGGTCAAGATGTTCAACTGTACATGTGCTTTGGTGTCCAAGTCAGTCACTTTTCCACATACGGGGATAGGTCTTTTAATACTTCTGAATAATGAAAACACCAACATGTTTCTTAATCACAAGTAAGATGCTTGAATTGGGAAGCTTTGCAAGTCAGAGCTCTGACATGCTGCTGGTATCATGAGGATTTGCAAAAGTGAGCTGTCCTATGCCCTCAGGAAACAGTGAGGCACTGCAAGTCATGCTTGTATCTTCCAGCAGCAAGGCTAAATGTCTCAACCTGCCTGACTTTTATTTTACATTCAAGAAAAGCTACAGAGAGAAAGAAGAAAAGAAAAACAATCTCCATGAAACAGAGTTACTAAGTCTCTACCTGAACCGAGACAAAAAAGAGAGGGAATTTTCTGCCAAGAAAGATGTAGAATGCACAGAGCAGGTGGCAAGTAAGACAGATGCTGATACCCCACATTAATGGGTGCCTTAAGAATCCTAATGCTGATGGACGTGTAGACAGATGCAAAATATGTAATCTCCTTGCAGATGGACAGTAACATGCAACAGAAATGCTATCAAGAAGGAATTGTTGCATGTTTGAGCAGGTATCTGTAAGCACAGGGAATCAATTAATGGCTGTATCTTTGGCTTTTTCCATTTATTGTCATGTCTAGCCTGAAACAGATACCTGGGATGGGTGGCCCAGTTCACTCTCTGTTTCAGCCATCCCACTGCCACAACCTTTCCGGTCCGTGTCTCATAGTAAGTGCCAAAGAGGATGTCTCTGCAGCCATTGAGACATTTCCAGATTACCAGAGTGTTTCAGGTGAAAAAAGAACCAACCACCTGTGAACTTTCTTGCTCCCAACATGAGGCCAAAAATGAACCCGCTTACTTCTGCCTTTCGTGATTTCCATCCACTCAAACATCTCTACAGTTTTAAGCCATGTAGACAAGTTGTTTTTCTGACTAATACAAGAACTACTGGAAATCTCCCAGGCAAGTGTGTTCTCTGCTGATTTCCAGACCCAAGTCTTGATAAATGCGGAAAACTGCCTGATACTTGGCAGTGCTTCAACCAGCCTCCAAACTTCGAGGGCAGCTGTCACTGCCATGGTGTTCCTTCAGCCACAGAGAGCTCAGACCTATGTCTGCAAACCATCAAGACTATCTAACACATCCTTTTGAGAAGATGGCAGATGCTACCAATCCAGCATGCAGCATCCCCTCGGAGCTTTCCCTCTGACACACTGAGAAGCTAGATGCGTGACAGAGCAAAAGCATGTGCAGCAGCCAGCCTAGCAGAAAGACAAACCAAACAGTAGCTGAAGGATCATTTGTACTCCTGAGAGTTAAAATATGTGGCTCATTGCTATCCACAAGCAAAACTCATCAATGTCATTAGCAAGCACAGCTCTGTTCAGTCAGGTCGTGCTCATTACAGCGGCTTTTTCAGTCACTTCTTTTGTACACAATTATGTGGCCAGCAGAGCCTAAACTTCCCGGTGTATGTGGCTTCATCTTAGCATAAGACTTTGTCTGCACACTCCGCTGAGATCAGAGCTCAGGATGAGTGCAGCTATGATCTGTTCCTCTCTTGGAAATGACATGACAGATATCAGCCACTGCCTCTACCAGCTGGTGAAAGCCTGTGTGCCCAGGGCCGATGGCAGAGCTGAGCCTGCTTTTGAGTTGCAATGGCTTTTAAAAAAGAGATGGTTCCCAGATGAAGCACCTGCACTGGTGGTGCCAGCACCTTGCAGTGCACAATAGCACTGCCTGGTATGTACCAAGATATCGAGTGTCACAGGCCTGGGAAAAAATGTTTTGAAACAGCCAGGGAGTCACTGAAGTGCCCATACTATATGTATCACATCTTTCCATAACGGGTGGCCTTCTACTAATGACCCCCCTTAGGACAGGCAGTTAATCAAGGCAGCTGCAGGAGGCAGAGACCACTTTCAGTCCTCCCAGCACCACAATCCCAAATTGTAAAATGGCAGAAAGATCCTTTATTGCTTTTCTCCTCCTGGGACATCCTCTGATGTAGCCTAAGAAAGAGAGTGTGGGTGGCCATGATACACTGGGGCTGTCCCTCTATCTTTGTAATGGAAGAAACCTCTTGCAAGCCCTTCCAGACCCAGGACAGGGGAAGGAAGGGATTAAATAAAAACTCCTGAAGGCACAGAGGAAAGACAGTGACTGAGGCAAGCAAAAAGATAGTGGGGAAATGCAGGAGAAGGCTAGGGACTGGATAATACAGAATTATCTGTGTGACAAGGACATTGGAAGACACAACAGTAAAGATGACACTTATTTTTTAAGGTATTTTAAAGAATGCAGACTCTAGTGTGGAGGCTTAAAACCCCTTTCATACAATCTTAACCATTTCTTTTTCTGCCTCTTTCCCTTCCTTTATCCCTTTCCTCTTTTTGTAGGCTTTGTGGAATTTTTTATTTTTTGTCCATCTTTCCCTTCTGCTTCCTCCTCCTCCTTTAGCCAACGCCCCCTTTTCTCCAAGCACGTGTTGTCCATTGCCTTATCCTTCCTATCCATCAGAGGGGCACTTGTAGGAAGGCAGAGGCACACATCTGAGCTGAACTTGTCAGACAGAGGAAACTTGATAAATGTCATCAGAATGAAAGACTATAGAAATTAAAGAGGCTTCTCTTTCCCTCTCTTCAGCAGCTGTGCCTGAACAGCCACACCACCCCGACACAGATCTGACAAGCTAAGCAGAGCTGAGTAACGAACTGTCACTATTTGGATGGGAGAAACTGCAAATAACCATGTTAGTGACTCAGAAACGCATTGGTGCTGCCGCGGAGTCCTAGGAGGGATGTGCTGGGTACAGCTTTGATGTGTCCTCTCTGCAAGCTACCAACCCCTATGGTATGTTTTAAAAAGCAACAGGCACTTGATAACCTTCATTTATTTCACTGAGTGGTTCTTTGGGTTTGCCTGCAGGGAAAGTTTTACCACTTATATGTGAGGGGTGATTTCAAGAAAACACACCTGCATCCATTAACCCCTTTGTATAACTCACCCTCTCTCATGAATGGCCTCATTCACTTGAGCTCCTTCTGAGGTGGTTTTCTTAACAGAGTGCATGTGACCCCAGTCTGCCACCACAACAACAGCAGTTCAAATCCGCATCTCCGATTACACCTGCACAGCCTGCCCACCTGGACTAACCCTTAGGTTCTAAGGTCACTCTGAAAGACGGGATTTAATACCGACCTAAGCAAAGAAATTTGCTAGCGTCATGGTTGTGGTATAATCCCACTGCTGTACATTATATTTCTCCAGCAACATGTTGAGCCATTCCTGTTGGAAGCAGCAGCAGCCGTATGTTGGTTTAGCTGATGTGGTGGGAGGAAACTCTCACTCTGTTAAACACTTGTTATATTCTGGTGCAGAGGAGACTGCCCTTCAGTACTGGTACGGATCTCACGCGCATCTTCTGTAAGGAACTTTGGGATCAATGAAATGAAATGAGCTACTGAAATATATGCTAATATTCCAACTAGATACATAAACCAGAAGACTGGGTGGTTTGAAATGTGGTTTATGAATATGCAACACTCAATTTAAAATAATTGTGCAGTTCAACAAATACAAAAAGGGAAATTTTGGGGACAGACTCTGTTTGGTAGTCTTGTTTAATTGGCTATAATTTCTACTTCACAGCAGTATGGATTTTAAAATGTGTCATAACCAGAGTTGGGAAAGTTATAGAATTTGTATTACACGAGAATTTTTCCCAGTTAAAAGATGGTTGCTCTGACCATCAAAACGCCCTCTCCTTTGCATTTGCTTTCTGCACACATGTTCAGCAACCGGGAGCTGCTCCCATTAAATGCTGGCAGAAAGCCACTTCCAGCTTGCCAACCCACGTACCGGTACTGGCAGAGAACAAAGAAGCTCAAACACATCCACATATTCACGTTGGAAGTTATACTTTATATTGGACCAGACACTGCTTGTCACAGGAAAGAGGAGGAGCTCCCAAAATCTCTTGCAGCAACTCTGGCTCCATAGCAATCAATCCATACCTAACTCTGGGTAAAATGTTCGTGCGCACACAATTACTGTATGCAATTGTGCATGCACAGATTACCTTTAAACTCCCACCCAGCCAAAAAGCTGTACAGCTGCCTGCATTTCCTAGGAGCAATGCTTTGGGACAAGCCAGGGCAGGGGCTGTGGAGGACCAGAGTAAAAGCTTTCAACATGTTCCAAATGGTCTAATTCTTATCTGTTCCCTTTTCATAAATTGATTCCTCTTCCACAGACAGTGAAGGCCACTGGTTTCTTCATAACTCCCTCTGGCTACAGGAGATAGCCTCAGCAAATCAGGAGAACAAGGCAAGAGAGTGTGATCTATCACAGCTAAAGCAGATCCAATAGCAAACCTCTGATCCTTACCGCTCAACTGATTTATAAAAAAAAAAAGAGAGGAAAAAAAAAAGGAAAGCGCAAACACAAAAAGAGCTATACAAATAAGCAAACAATCATTCTTTGAGTAAAGTCAAGGCAACTGCCCTCCTCTCACAGGCATTTGTAACAGACGATGCAAAACTACAGAGCGCAAGTGAATAATTGTGAATTATCCTTCCAGGTCTAACAATGAACCTGATGCCTTTTAAGAAAACAGACATCACCTTGTTTACAAGAAAATAGTACGTGGCCAGTGGGGGAGTGAAAGTAGCTGTGGAGGGGAGGAGGTGGTGATGGTCGTATTACTTTCAACCCCTCGAGCGCTAGGAATTAGGCTTTCATCTGTGCTGCCTCAGCTGCACTTGAACAGGTGAACGCAGTGGCCGCTGCGCTGGGAACGCTCTCATCCATTGCTGATGGAAAAGCAGCCCCTGCAGTGTCACTGAGCTTCATCGGGTAGTTTTTACAGCATGTTGGTTTCATCTGCTATCTTCTGCCTGATTCTTCCACCTGTTTAGCTCCAGCTTTCCCTGATACCGCAGGCATGCTAGGGGCACCAGGTCTCCTGACCTCCTGAGTTGACAGAAAACCAGGAGGGAGCACAGAGAAGACTTGGGAGTCCCTGATGCACCCCAGAGTCACCATGGCCAACCTTCTGTAACTGACTGTCACCTGTCTGTGCCCATGATTGTCGGGCTATAGCAGAGACTCAGGTCCAGACTCCAAGAATGCTAGGGAGGCAGGCCAGGAGATGTTACCCAATGTCCTGGCTGCTGCAGGGGAAACGGAAAGGATGATTAAATAAATACATCTCTGCTCCAGCTTAGCACCTTCTGAGTTCACATTACACAGTAAGTCCAGCATGTTCTCCATAAGATTGCTCCCCAGCCTGTCACTCCTTTGCTCATATACACACACTCCATTATCCCTGGCAAAGTGCAGCACCTTGCACACATTGCTCCTGAATTTCAGGCAATAACCTTTTAGGTGATTCATGCATTTTGTTCTAGCCCTGTCCACAAGCATGCCTGCAATCCCACAAACATTAAAAATAGAAGCTTCTTTGCTATCCTATCACCCAGCTCATGAATGAAAATACTGAGCAATAGCTGACATAGGCCTGACCCCTGTCACTCCACGCATCCTCCGCTTTGCCAGAGAACCATCGCTAGCTCCTGTCTGAGCACAATGGACATTGCAACCACACTTTGGTACTTCAACTGACGTTCTCTACTATGCTTATGGAGATGCCATGAGAGTGTCAAAAGCCTTAATACAGTAAAAGTATAGGATATCTACTGCTCATGTCTCACTGGCAAGGCCAATTATTGGACAGAGGAGGAGACGGCGTTCGTTAGAATGGCATCACCTTAGCTGTCTCTGCCTTGGGGCACAGGGATGGAACTCCATGACCTCTTGGTGTCCCTTCCACCCTCCGAGCTGAGCTAGCCAGCGCAAAGATCTCGGGGTAACAGTGCCCTGATGCAGCCTTGTATTAGATAACACAGACAGCTCTGCCTGAGGCATAGTGGCTTGGCAAGGTAGGGGTGCCTTTCACATGCAGACCTGTGAGATGCTGCAACCACTTTTGGAAAACAGTCATCTACCCTGGGTTTAAGATTTCCACAAAGATTCAAAGTGTTGAAAGTGCAGTTTCTCATTGTACATGTTATTTTATGGGAGAAGACTTTGTATTGCCACTAACACTGAAGCCTCCAACAGTCTCCGCAGTACTCTGTCATCACACATCAGTAATTGGAGAGGCATTTGCTTCAGCCCGCTCGCTCTCCCAGACTACCTAGGCTTTTTGTTTGAGGATCCCCTCTTTGCCTAGCTTACATACCACTGTCTGTTTACTTGAGAAGGAGAGTGAGGTCGGAGAGGAAATTCCTATCCATTACTGAGCTGTTAAAGCATCAGTGAATATGTGTTATTAGCCTATTTTAACTTAATTTATTGTTGAACATACAATAACTGTCTGAATAAATCACTTGTAAAGGCCAACAAAACTCCACTGTATCTTAGGGAACAACGTTGCTGAAAAATACTAGCAGCCTTGTGCATTGCCGGCATTAATTTTAAGCCCCTCTCCCAAAAAATCCCAAACAAAATGGAATCTTCCCTTGCAAATGCATCTTCTTCTGAACTTCCTGCTGTCGGGTGTCAAAACCCCCTGTGTCTCCTACTTTTTACAGCCTGATTCTGGTTTGCCAGTTACATGGTCCAGGAAGATTTCAAGTGTCTATCCATTACTTGTACACTCACAAAGCCCATAACTTCTGCATACACTCCCCTTCCCATTCCCAAACCAAAACTGAGTAGTCCCATATTCCCCACTGATCCAGGTGACGCCCTTTCAGACACTCCATCCTTGAGGACACAGGACCACTGTGGATATACCTGCTTAACATCACCGCTGTGTCTCTTCCCTCAGCTGCTCCCCAGTCTCACTTTCTGCTTAACCTCCTCTGACCTGCACCAACACCTCCAGCTCCTGCCACCGCCCTTAATATCACACAGCCCCATGATCGGGACTATGCTCCAGGCAATCTCTTGCTGGGAGAGGCATCAATCCCTGTAAAGGATGGGTGAGCATTCATCTCGTGTCCCACATAGGCCCTGTTTGCCGGGGCTCCATCTCCGACCCCTCCACTGCCCTGCCAACACTCAGCACATGTCCACAGCCTTGCCCAGGCAAACCTGTGGCAGGGCAACGGGTACAGGCACACCAGGGCAGGGACAAGGAACAAAGTTGGCACAACTGCCAGAGTTGAAGTGGAAAAATATTTGGACTGCAGCCAGGCAAATCAGATGATCACAGAGAAAAGTTTTTTCCTAAGGGAAAAGAAAAGTCCCTAATCTTTCTTTTGCTGGGCTTTTTGGTTTGGTGTGGGATGTTTTTTTGTTTTTAATCTTGTGTGTTTTCAATTTCAATCTCTCTCTCTCTCCTTTCTTTGAATATACATTTGCATCAGTGCCACAAGAAGCAGGAGAGATATCTAGCAGAGTAAACTTGTTCAGCACAGGAACCTGGTAGCTGAGGACTCCAGCAGATGGGAAATGCTGCTGTTTTGAATATTCTAACCTTGGCTCCTGAAATCTAGGCCATAGTTTTAAAAAGATAGCAAGCATTCAAAATGGGAGTATTGCTTTCTTAATAAGAATCCTTACTTCTTTTCCAGGTGCAATTTGGGACAGCAGCATTTTTGTCCATGGCTTAAGGGTGGAACATTTTGTGCCTGTGCTTTAATTGCAGGCATAAAATTGATGACCAACCAGGCACTGATCAAGTGGCATAAAAATTGCATCTGAAAGCAAATAGGGTTCTGCTGTTTTTTTTTTTTTAAATAGGGAAAAATAGGAGCAAAATTTTGTTAGAGTAAGTCATGTGCCCAAATGAGACCTTGTGCCTCCCTAATTTCTGGAAATGTATCAGTGCATAACATATTTTCATTCCTAGGTGAAGGCATCAGGGCTTTCTGGTGCAACACACCCATAAAGTCAGAACCAAACATCTCATATGAGGCAACAAAAATCCTGTGGTGGGATGCCAAGGTCATCACCTGCAAAAGGATGTTTGCACACCTTAGTGCTACTGTTGGTCTCCAAATGCAGCAGTAGCCAAAGGAGCCAGGCTGTGTGCATGGCACTGTGTAAACATATGGAAAAGTACTCTGCTTGCCTCAAATGTTTTCATTCTAAGTCCAAGCTCCTAGCACCTTACATCGGAGGAGACTACAATCGATATAAGGTATAAGTCATAGTGTACTTTTATTTCCTTTGGTTTCCTAATACAAACAACTTATCTGACTGCCCTTCAGCCAATATTCAATTAGGGGCTTAATTAATTGCTAGATGTAACTGAGTTGGGACCAAAAAAAAAAAAATTGGAAGGAAGAAAGAATAGCTCCTTTATTGCTGTGCTTTCCAATAGAGCAGCGGGACTGGGGGCCGTGGATGACCAGCTCTCACCTCACCCCTTCTGCTGACTCCTCAAATCTAACCACATTACCCAGAGCTGCCCAGCTCTCCCAGCTCCCCAAAGGGCCTTACTTTGCAAAAGCTGGCAAACCAGAGAGCAGATTGTAAATTGCCATTGCCTTGGGCCATGTTCAGGTCCCTGCTGCAGTCCTGGGGCACAAGTGGAGCCAGAAAGAGACCAACACAGGCAGGAGTGCTTGAGCCCAGGCATGCGGCCGCTCCCAACCCTTCTATTCCCATATCACCTGCTCAAACTCTCTTCTCCCATCCTCACCTCCCCAGTTTGATAGTGCAACTAAACCCTCACCTGTAGTCACCCCAGTTTATTAAGGTCCTTTTCAGTAAAAATCAATCCACCAGTTCACACAAAAAGCCAAGTGCAGGCAAACAGGTACCCCCAGAAGAACCACTCGAGATGTGTGTTTTCTTTTGCTATGGCACAAACCCCCTGTGTCAGGTGCTATCATAATACAGATATAACAGATATAGTCTCCCCTTCTGCATTTTTCATGTTTATATTTCTAAAATAGTCTGGTCACCTGGAACACCTACCATTTTATATGACATGGTGAAATGGTACTTTACAGACGCACGCTATTTTCTCTTCTGAGAACTTTGCTTTTGTTTTTTCTTGTTCTGTTGTTTTTCTTTGATTAAATAAAGGCATTCAGAACAGAAGTCCAGGTCTGCACTTTGTGCTTGAACACTAAGACAAACAGCAATGTTGCCATGGATTTTTTTAAACTCCAAATAAAAAATAAACAAACACATCTTGGCAGTGTTTGGAATAGAAGCTAGTGAATAATTCACAATGAATAATTGATTCGTTGAATTTAGCTTGGTGGGTTTTTTTTTTTTGTTCTGCTGGTAGAATTCACACTACCAGATGGTGAGTTCAATAAATATATTTTTTTTTCCAATTTATTTGATGGATTCCCCCTCCCCTCAATTTTTCCCCCCTCTAAGGTGAAGTCTGAAATTCCAGATGGTTTGACTGGTGGCCAGATAAGTCACAATGTATTGTTTCAGTTTCCTCTTTACAAAGGTGGCAAGAATGATAACAGGAGTGGAAAAATGCATACATAAAGCAGGAATGAAAGGGGGAGGGCAGTTTATATCAGAGTAAAGATAAATAAGAGGAGGTGTGATAACAGTATAAAATAGTGAATAATACAGAGAATTGAGGTGAACAGCTACTGTTTTTTTTTATAATGCAAGAAAAAATGAGCAGTTAATGAAGCTGAAAGGTGGTGATTACAAATTTACTAGAGAAATATTTTTTTAACAGAACACTGAACTTAGGCAAGGAACACGCTGCCACATTACATTAAAGCCAAGACTTTAGCAAAATGAAGAAAAGGATTACACATTTACATGGAGAACCAAAACATCCAAATATAAAGTACCAGTGCTGATGACATGGACTATGTGACCTATGCCTTAGGGAATAAACTAATCATTACTATTGATAAATATGTGATATTATCTGCCAACTGCAGCGGTTCCCTTACATTCTGACTAAAAATCTGATGCTGCTTATTCTAATAGGTCAAATCAGGGCTCAAGGGACTTCAAGACTTATTCTCTTTGACAATTGCTAAGGTTGGACGAATGCACAAATCCTTGTAAGTTGAATATTCTCAGTGGAATTTCTAAAATTCAATTTCTATAAATAATTCCACAATGCTGAACTTCATTTTTTTCTTTTCTTTTTTTTTTTTTTTTGGTTGTAAAATTAAATTGGTCAAATACATGTAGAGAGATGATGTTAAAGTGGCATTAAGAGCAGCCAAAGCATATTCACTGACAAATTTAATCTAACATTCATAAAAATATAGTTTGCATTATTTACCAGTAAATGCTTCACGCAGGGGAAGAGTGGGTAGCATTTTACACCAGGTGAAATCTCACTAATTACACTGATATTAATGGTAGGAGGGTGTTCTCTGACTTCAGAGAGAGCTCCTTCAGGGGAATAAAACTTAATTCCACAAGTGTTGATACACGAGAGCCCTTGGTGCACAGCCCAACCTGCAGCAAGGCACTAGCACCAGAGGATCTGAAAGTGAGAACTGTCTAGAAACAGAAGAAAACACAAATGGAAGAATCTATGCTAACTGCAAAAAAAGGAAAACCACAACAAAGCAGCATTATCAGGGAAAGGTACATAATAAGGACAATTTTGTTCACTAAAGGTCCTGATTCTGATCCATCTAAAGTTCATGGAAACTTTGCTACTATTGGGAATGAACCCAGCATAAGGTTTGAATTATCCCCAAAAGAAAACACTATCACAACAGGTACCAAAAGTATCTCCAAAATCATGTTGCAATCTGGCTTAAGTCTGCAAAGAAGCTACTGAATTAAATTGTATTATTCACCTCCACGAGCTCACAAATCACCGTCTTCAACGAAGCACTACCAAGGCCTGCATAAACCCCTGCCATCCTTCTGCTCTGCTTCTGCTGACTCAAGCTTCTCCACCGATTCTCCTACGGGAGATCCATTTGCTCACATTTTCTATATTTCATTTATATCAGAACAAAGAAATACAGGTTTATAAAAAAATATATATTTATTTTTACCTTGGCAGTTTCTGTGTAAACCTAGAGCAATCAAATGAGTGTGCAGTGTACAAACAGAACGGATGAGGGACATGGGGATATTACTATAGAGACTACACTGATCCCACCCAACGCTATTTGCTCCAAACCCAACACCCCAATGGCCTGTAAATAAGCCTGCTGTCTTCAATCCTCAACTCCTGCAGCAGCAAAACACGGCAACCGAGCTGCGGCCGCTAAGGAGCCGGGTAAATGAGCCAGCACCACCGCCAGCTTGAGGAGGCAGAGGTGGAGCGCCTGGGGGATCGGTGATGGGGTAAAGGATTTATGGCCCTCCTCTCCAAGACAAATTTTGCAATGGAAAGCCCACTCCCTCAGTGCTCCCTCCCAGCCTCACTGACTTTCCCTCCGACTCCTTCTTTTACACCGATCCTTCACCGCTGTCTTGCTTTCATCCTCACTCCCTGCTCCAGTTTGTAAAAGCTAATGCTGCAGACCTGGCTGCATCTGAGGGCACCAAAGATGGGACAGATTTAGTGGAGATTTATTCCTTGCTGTTTAATGTGCCTTGAGCTCAGACTTTAACCACCTCTTATAATGACATCCTCACGTTTCCAAACCCGGGGTGCAGCAGGGCTCTGCTTAGTCCGACCCAAAGGGCATGGGCGCTGCATCCCGGGCACCAGGATCTCCACACTGGAGCTCAGGGGTGCTTCCCATTGCATCCAGCAGCCCTGCACCACTTTCTCTCCAGAATCTGGAGACCCCTGGAAATGTACTACACCTCCCTGCCTGCCAGACTTCTTGCCAAAGAAAAGGGCCAGCGGGAAGAGGCATGCACACAGGCTTCTCCTGAAAAGGTCATTGAGGACCCAGCCAGGGGTACACTGTGGCAACCAGCCCTGCTAGACACAAGACCTGCTTTCGTGCAGACAAGCCACAGATGACCAATGCACCAAACTTTTTTTGGCTGAGGAGATCTGAGGTCCAGCAAATGCCCAGTTCACAGATAAAATGAGTTTTCTTGCCTCAGTCATCTGGAAGGGGTGCTGTAACAGGGCAGAAGTGGGGAGCACGGGCAGAGCCACACATCTTGAGGCTGGAAATAAGAGGCTGCTCCCTCTAGCTCCAGCCAGGCCAAGAAAGTCAAGGCATTGAGGCCCTTGTTTTCCCAGCTCCTTCAAGCTGGCACCACTCTTATGAGCTGGCAGACTGCTTTGCTCAGTTCCCACAGCAGATGTACAGGCCGAGTTGTAAGGAAAAGCTGCTGGTGCGCTCTCCTTTCACCCTCCCAGGCCCCCATACCACTTCAGCTGCCTTGGATAAAAATTAAATAAATAAAAGACGCACAGAAGAGAAGCCCGTCAGAGACAGGCACGCAAGCAGCCGAGTTGTCAGGGGACTCCCTGCACTGGTGCCCTCCCTCGCTCCCCCCTCCGTCCTCTTTCATTTCCCTCAGCTGGTGCGGATGGCGTGGCGGGACTGCAAGAAACCTGGCAAGGTCATGCTGTTTGATTCCGATGCCAGTTTCAATTATGTCCTGGCTTTTATAACCAAATCAAAAAACAAAAGGCTAAGAAGAAAAAAAGGGGGAGCAGGATTGAGAGGAGAGGCAGCAGCGTCCAGCTGCAGGCTGGGAAATGACATTTCAATTTCTCAATTGATCCAGTCTCCCTCCCCCCCTTCTTTTTTTTTCTTTTCTCTTTCTGACCTGTAAATTAATTAGCCCGCTTATCATGTGGAAAGACTGCAAATGGGGCAGCCCAGATATGGGCTGAACCAGAACAAACCTGCTTTCAGTTTGGGTATGGGCACCAAAGATGTGGCCACAAAGCATCGACATTCAGTTAGAAGCAATGTCCCCATGTGTTCAATTCTCAGGTTTCACACAGTCCTGAAGAGATCACAGGTAATGCTTTCCACCGACTCTCCAAATTACCTATGCACAGGAAAAGTAGGTAGCTACCTTTCTTCATCAGCTTACATTTTTGTCCAAGCTTGGGAAACACAAGCTAAGAAGGCATTCAGCCAAAAGAAAAGCTGGAATTCAAAGATGCTGGAATACCTTTTTTTCTGCATTTTTCCCCTTCCACACGTTGTATTATTAGACTGTGGGACTGGAAGCCAAAAGAAATAATTGAAAGGAAGACTCTCATGGTATTGCAGAAGGGGCAGGATGGAGACACATCACAACATCCAGAATTATGACAATGAATGACAGCAATATTTTTGAAGACACATTAAAGTTTCAGAAAGTAAACTAGCTCCTCACTCTCATGGCTAGGGATAAGACTTAGCTTGGGGTCGAACTACCCAAATGTGCCACATTGTTCCTTTTCTCTGATATATCTCCTACCAACCATTACGGGAGCTGGGCTACTGAATCAAATGAGTATCAGATCCAACCCAAACCTCCACGTCCAGACCTCTCAGCCTATGCAGTACAAGCTGCAATATGGAAGAAGTTAAAAGTCCTGAAGAAAAGTCTCAAGATCTCCTCATCTTCCAGCAAAGTCTGTCATGACGGTCCTAGGTATGATTCAAAAACTCAGGTACTGGCGTGAAGAGGAAGCTACCTGTTCCAGCTTGAATCTTTGATCCAGGCCTGTGGTTCAGTTCCATCCAGAACTCAATTTCCATTCCGTGAAATTGAGGACCCCAGGGATTTCCTGTCATTTGTCTGCAGCCCAGGCAATTTCATGACACTGTGGCTGCTTCTCAGGGCTTCCCCAAGTTCTAATTGTCATGGGTAATGGGTGTTTTCCTTGTCCAAAGTCTCTAGGAGAGTATCGCCCTGCCGTCACCCTGCTAAGCACCACGGAATCTCTGCAGTAGGGAAGTACCTATAGGACAGCAGACACTAATTCTCTCACGCCCTACTGAAAAAGAACATCCTCAAATGAGACGCCTGGGGAGCTAGACAAAATAAGCTAGCAAAACAAGGGGCTAAGCACAGAGCTGATGCAGCTGAACACCACTCCGCTGAAGTCCAGTGAGTTTTCCCAGGCATACATTCAGCTCCATATATTTTCAGTTATTCAGCATTCAAGCATTCTTCTCCCAATCTCCTCTTCTTTTTATCCATCCATATCTATGCAAATCTCATTTCTTCAACCCAGCTCACCACAATAAGTATCTCTCTCTGACACATAAAACCTAAATTTTATCAAGCATTTTATTTACTTCTGTCCCAGTGGAGAGGAGAAAAAATGGAGACAGAAAAAGAGAAAGATAGAGGACATTACTGCTGCCTCCTTTTTTTTTTTTTTCATAATTGGCAGGTACTAAGACATTTCCATTATCGGCACAAATAAACAAAAAAAATCCACGGCAGATGAACCCAGGAGCAGCAGCTCCAGGTGAGGACTCCAGGTGACAATGCGAGCTATGGGCAGCGGTGCCTCCGTATGTGGCTGGTGAAATGCCACCGCAGGCCACAGGCTCGGCAGAGATGGAGGCAGAACCTGTCATTATCCACTCAGATCTTAACAGGGGCAGGCACTCGCTGTGCTGTGCCGGGTATGCACGCTAAGTGAAAGAAAGACCCCAAAGAACTCATCAACAGCATGCAAGGAAGGACAAAACTGGCAGGGAGGGGAGGGAAGAGAGAAAGGCAGAGCGCTTGCCAGCTGCCTCACTGTGCCCCAGTGTTTGCTCTGCCTGGAAGTGGGAGAGGGGCAGATTGGGATGAAGGACTGTGAAGGTGTGGCATTGTGGCCTTTGGAAGAAGTACAGACTGCAAAAAGCTCAACTGCGTTTGGAACAATTCCCGCATACTTTCCAATTGTGTATTCATTGCACGGCTCATTACTACACCTCTCCTGCTGGTTGTAGCCAGGCGATGGGGAGCTGTGATCCCCCTCTCCTTCCCCGCACAGCCTTCGCACTGCAGTGATGGATGGGATGTTGTTACTTACCCTCCTCCATCCTGTACAGTCAAAAGCTGAGCACTGGGACAGCTAGCTTACAGGGACTGGTAGCTTGGCGCCCATCTCTGCTGCTGTTGCTACTCAGTGTTCCTATAGGGACATTTTTTTTCCCCAAAAGGACAATACAAAACACCCTGTTTCTTTTATTCTTCATTAAACACTGTCTGGTGTTGCCCAAGACAAGCAGTGTTTTAAAACCTCTCTAGTGGAGATGATGCCACCAGTGAGCCCAAGTTAAAAATCCACATTGGGAAGCTCAGCGACTCGTGCGGGGCCAGCACACCAGGCCCCCCTCCCAAAACTGCAGTTATTCCCACCTACTGCAGAAGAGGTACTTCAAGCTCCGAGCCCTAACAAAAGTGCTAGTACTGCAACACACAGCTGGTTTTGTTACACAGATACGCATCCCCCGGTACACCGCTGAGATGAGCTCCAAAACGGCTGTTACCAGCCTGCTGTAGCTGTCTGAAAGCAAGGGAGAAGCCATTCATTTCTCTTGTTTCATCCCAGTGTCTCCCAGCAGATCTTCCCACCACATGCAGCCCTTCCATGACTTAGTTTCCCAGGAGTGCAATGAGGATGACGGTGTTCCTGGCCTCAGCCGGCTGCTATGAGACTCTTTGATTTTCAAAACAGAAGACTGACAATGTAAATACAGATTACCAAGCCTAAGCCTCCAGAAGACAGGAATTAATCTTTGCTACAACAGTTTCTCAAAAACTCAGCTCAGTCCTGCCTACAGTCCTGATGACCATTTCACTGCAGCATTCACAGATTTGACTGGGTTTATCCTTGCAACATCACTAATACATTAGTTGTCCCCTCTTCAGCTCACAAATGGGAAATCCAACTGCAGAAATGCCAGGCACCTTCCCCAAGGTCACAGAAAAGCACGTGGCACCACAGAGAGCAGCATCTAGGCCTCCTGCATCTCAGATGTGCGGCAGTCTCTTTCCTGTTCCTTGCAACTGAAATTTTGTATCCGTCCCTGGAGTCATCCAGTACTTTGAGAAAATAGGATGTGCTCCAAAGCAAGCAAAGCAAGTCGGCATTAGCAAGCAATTCTCAATAAAATAGAAAGTCAGAATTTCTTTATCTTTGACTTAATCAAAAAATGATACATACTTAAATCTTTTTTCCCCTTAAATACTCTCCTCACAGATGTGAAATCCTGCTGAAAGACATTTTCAGACCAAAATAGATTGGTTAGCATAAAAAGATGTCTCTCTCTACCCCCCTGCGATTTAACTGCAAACTTTTGTGTATAATGCCAAAACACCTAGTTTGCTCAAGGTCATAGAAAAGTGACAAGAAAAACAACTAAATAAACGCTCAAAGTAAGGGGATGAACATTTGGATATACACTCGCTCTGAACATACCTCTTATTGTCTGGACATGATTATACACCTGAGTCCTGCTACATCTTTCAAAGACAAGGACAGAAAAGCCAGTAAGAGAGATGTTGTTTTTCTTTTTGCACCACAACGTTCAAGAATTAAAGGACGCTCCTGGCCCAAGAGATCTGATCTTGTCAAGGCATTTTCAATGCTCCTTGTCATTTCAGGGGACTCACTTGCAGGAGCGCTGAGAATTCAGAAGAGATGAACAAGAGGCGACTGGTCTCAGGACCCCCTGGACCTTGATTTCCTCTATGTTTCAACCCTGCAGTTTTCCAGTTCCTTCCTTCTCCTTTCCAGCTCCCAAGGAGATGTAGGAAAGCTGAAGGAACTGCACTTTCCCCTTGAGCTGAATCCTGACATTGCTTCCAAGACTTTCCCCTCCTTGGGATGGGGAAAGAGATTATCAAGACATCCACAGAATTTCACAAACTTGATTTCCTCACACTTGTTTTTTCCCTCATTGATCCTTCTGGTGCCACTCAACCTGCAGGCAAGGAGATCTAAGAGGATCTACACTACACAGCTCAATGGCAAAGCCATCTCTAAACGTGACACTCATTTCATTTTTTCACATGTGAGTATTGCCAACTTAGACTCGTTGATGCAAATGGAGAATGGCTTGAGGGAAAGTGTTGTATAGGTGCTAAGCTACATCCCTGAATGTAGTACAAGAAGCTCAGGCCAAAGACCTTGGATTCACAGAATTGCAAGACCTTTTGATTGCTTATATGAAGTTAAAAATCTTTTGAGGTTTCTCTCAGACTGGTGGCAACCTACCTGACTACACTGACAAACATTCAGCAGGCTCCTCAGCCCTTCTATTTTTTGCTACAAAAGAGAATCCTATTCTTTTCTTCTTTCTTTTTAATTAATTTTTTGTGTTCTCTTATTACCCCAGGCTGCTGCTTTGTGTCTAGAACAGTTCTGTTCCAGACCACAGAAACAATAGAAGAGTACCTTCTCTGTGCCCATGCAAGGACACTGAACTGTCAGAGCTGTGCTAATAAAAGGTAAAAACAAAAACTGAGCTAAGATCAACCTGTTTCTACTTCAAACTTCAAGAGGCAGTCCAGATCATTATAAATGGGGTGGAGAGGGAAAAACAACTCAGAGGATAGTAGTGGCTCATCAGTCTATTGGAAATCTCAGAGCATTTTCTAAGACTAATGAATGAGCCTTTCTAGTTCATTCTGAGATGAATCAGGACTGTGATCCATGCACAGCCTTGCCATGGCTCAGCACAGAGCCTGAGCTGAAAACCTGGCTTTAGTCACATGCCATCCACCTCCCCTAGAAGGGACACAACAAAACCATGAAAAGTTGCTACCAGCTAAAGCACGCCAGCACAACACACAGCCAACAAAGCAATTTATTTAGCCAATTAACCAGCGTGCATGATTAGAGCCTCCAGGAAACAAGTACATGGGGTAAAGGGTTGAAAGGAGGGAAAGCGCAATCCAATGAAGAAGACTTCAGATGTCTGTGGGTGCCTCCCTAAATTTGGTCTCAGTCAAATTCTCATCGAGCAGGGACTCCATACAGCTTTCTACACCACCTCTGGAATTAGTGAAAGCATTCCCTTCTTCAGCTTGCTTCCGCAGGGACACCAAGGGCTATTAGGGGCAAAGGAAAAAGAGGGAGATTTTCAGGACAAATGTTAATGAGAGGGTGGCAAAGTTTGTCTTACAGTTTGTGGAGTACACTCTGTTCTAAGAATAAAAAATCACCCTTCCAAATGGTTGATTTAATCCTTTTCAGTAGTATAATAATACGAAGAGGAAAAAAAAGGAAAAAAATTATATGCATCAAATGCTCTAGAGCAGTGGTCATAGCTCCAGCACATAAAACATTTGCTCTGCCACTGGACAAAGCGTAAATCCTATTTTTCTTTAAAAAAAAAAAAAAAAAGAAAGCAAAGATGAAAAGCCTCTAAATGATTCAATATTTTATACACACTCCGTATACTGCAGCCTTGAAAAAGATGCCGCAGCATGACGGACTTCGGAGACTTTATCTTGCCGCAGCAACTGAAGAAGAGCAATTTTAGCACTGACATAATAGTCAGGCAGTGTTTGTTTGGTGGCTATCCACAGCTAGTATTAGGGTGCCGGTGAATATGTTCTTGGCAATTTTGCATATGCACATGCTTCAGTTTTAATGGGCTGTACTCCATGTATGCATATGTTTCAGCCTGTGTCTATGTATAATTTGTTAATGCTGTACAAAAGGAGGTGCCATACCTGTGCACATGCTTTTGGCATCTGCTCTGCGTGCATGCATGTATGTACATGCATTCTGGGCTGTGACATTTTGCTTTTCGCTGTGTATTGGAGTTAGGTGTGTGCTGCGAGTGCACGTGATTTTGCAGGGTTTTCTAAGGTACGTCTTCATTCTTTTCTCCAGTTGACCCCGGTGGTAATCACTAAAACATACCATCCACTCCTGCTCCACACTAAAGGGTTCATCCCTTTCTTCTTCTGCAAGCAATGTCGGTGCTGCTGTCTCATGCAACAGAGTGTCCTCCACCATGGAAAGACTTCCCCTACCCCACACAGAGCAAGTCCAACCATCCCCCAAGCAGCACCAACCAGGAGCTAACCTCAGGTGCCTGCCCACCACAGGAAGCAGGTGTCCCACTCCCACAAGCAAGCCTCACTCTTGGCATCACCTTCACAGGGAGTGGCCCCTGCCCTACTGCTGAGGTTGAGCTGGGGCCATGCCGCTGTGCTTTGTGCCCTTGGATGCACGTGGGCAGTTTCCCAGGCTGCCGGGGGGGAGACAGCATTCACCATGGGACCATAAGGTGGAAAATCAACAGAAGAGTCTGCCCTGAGCCATGCGGAACAAGTATGCTGTTAGATGGAAACTGCCATAAGCTGTTCACAAGCTGTGCTAGATGCCTCTGCCTCATGGAAGGACTTGTAACTCAGCATCTCCTGTATTCCCACATGGACCGGTTCCCTGCTACACCTTAAGGGGAGCTGTGGACCTCCCCCTGTGGTCCTGACCAGCAAGATGAAGCTCCTGCGAAGGGAAGCAGCTCGGAGACCTCCCTTGAATTATCAGCTCTGGTGAAACATTGGCAGAAGCAACCTAAATCTTTGATATGGTGATACGAGGTCTAGCCTTGAGGCAGGCAAAACATTCGAACTGTAACATAAAATGCCATCAGAGTTGTTTCTGATGCACAACTCTGTCTTTATATTCTTTCTTTTGTACTTCCTCCACTACTCCAGATCAGGTTATGACTCTTACATACCACAGCAGCTGTTAAATTGAACTGGGATCAGGGGAAATACCTCCCACTCCCAGTCATCCAGTCAATCCTATCAAGCCTATCATCAACATCACAACACAGAGCAAAATGTCAGCATTTGGTGTGGAAATGAGAAACAGGGTGCTCTCTTACAGAGAAGAACAAAACCTTCTGTAACATACTCTATTGGATTTAAGTAGCAAGACTGCAAGGGAAGGGAAGCTGCAGAGGTGGCTTCTGTGAGAAGACACCATGAGCTGCCCCCACGTTGGACAGAGCCAGGTCCAACCACCTCCAAGACAGGCTCACTACTGGCCAAAGCTGAGCCCATCAGTGATGTTGGTAGCGCTTCTGTGATAGCATATTTAAGAAAAGGTTAAAAATGCTGTGCAGTAACGGTGAGAGAGGAGTGAGAATATGTGAAAGAGCCCTGTAGACACCAAGGTCAGAGGGGGAAGGGGAGGAGGTGCTCCAGGTACTGGAGCAGAGATTCTCCTGCAGCCCCCTGAGAAGACCATGGTGATGCAGGTTGTCCCCCTGCAGCTCATGGAGGACCATGGTGGAACAGATATCAACACACACCCTGAAGGAACCTGCAGCCCACACTGGAGCAGGTTCCTGGCAGGAGCTGTGGCGATGGAGAAGAGCCCACACATGAGCAAGTTTTCCGACAAGAGCTGCGGCCTGTAGGGAAACCATGCTGGAGAAATTCATGAAGAACTGTCTCTCATGGGAAGAACCCCATGCTGGAGCAGGGGAGGAGCATGAGGAGGAAGGAATCGCAGAGACAAAGTGTTATGGATTGACCGTAACCCCCATTCCTGGTCCCCCTGTGCTGCTTGGCGGGGACGTATCAAAATCTGGGAGTGAATTTGAGCCTGGGAAGAAGGAAGGGGTTGGGGAAGGTGTTTTTAGTTTTGTTCATATTTCTCACTATCTTACTCTGTTATTAGTTAGCAATAAATTAATTTCATTTCCCCAAATCTAGTCTGTTTTGCCCATCACAGTAATTGATAAGTGATCTTTCCCTGTCCTGCTGAGGAGGGGGATTGATGGAGCAGCTTGGTGGGCACCAGGAAGCCAGCCAAGGTCAACCCACCACACGTACACATAAATAGATAATGCTACCAAAGGAAACCTTAGAGAGGAGCATCCCTAAGCAACAAGTGATATTGTTGCAGATGAGGTAGACAGCAGCGTGTGTAGCTTTTCTGTGGCGTCCTTGGGGCCTGGTTAGAGAAAGGACTAAGAGCCACAGTTTCGAGGATGATGAACATCAACTGCTCCCAGGGACTTCAGACATAAAGAGGAGGTAGGCTTCACTTCTGAAAAATCAAACCCTCGCTCCTGAGACAAATGATGGAAGACAAATAATGGAAGTTCATGCTCCAACCAATGCCTGGGATCCGAGAAGCTGTCTCTTCTTGTCCAGGCCTCAGAGCAAAGGCAGTGGCTGGGACTCCCTCTCCGGAGGGATTCCCAGCCCACAAGTGTCATCAGCAGAAAGTGTGATCTGATATCTTGGCAGCGCAAGCTGCCACAAGCTCACAATCCACTTCCTTCCCTGGGACATGATGCCCTGGACGGCTCTAGTCTTGCTGCCTGCCAGTGTCTGCTGTCTTCCCCACTCCTTCATGAGCCCCCCTCCTCCCTCCACTACTCATTCCTTTGCTACACGAGGCTGGCATTTAAGAAACACTTATTCCAATCCATTTCTACCCTTGTACAGCAATTGGGTGTCATTTAGTTTGATTTAACCAATTTAGTCCTATGAATTAATTGGTTAATAAGCCATCTGTATGCATCAGGTGACAGAGTCGCGCTCTCACACACAGACACAGACAAGCTACCCACTTGTCCTTGTTTAATAACAGGCTGTAGGGAGTAGGAGCGGGAGAGGCGTGCAGGCTAATATCACTCCCCACGGGGAACTGCCAACAAAAGGGACATGGCGATCATTACACCGACCTTGACCTCTGAGCGGGGGAACTGTCTGTTTAGGGTAATTCAGAAATAACCTACACTGTAGCTAGAGAGGAGTTCCAGCTACAGAACAGATGCAAGAACCACGAATATGCTTCACATTGTGGCTTTTTTTTTTTTTAAGAGGGAGGAAAAGAGGTTTAGTTCATGCTTACTAGACACGAGGAAATTCTTAGCTGCATTCCCAAACAGCTGAACTTTGTATGTGTGTAGGAGGAGGAGAAAGGTGGGAAGTGAGGGAATAGGAGGAGACTGAAGTCTAAAGCATTTAATTGAGGTGTGATCTTTAATTATGAGAGAAGTAATCTCATCTATTTTGATTTCTTTTTAAATGCTGAGAAAAAAAGCAGCCCTCGCAGGCCCCAGCCATTTCAATGTTATATACAAACCCCCAAGCCACCCAGCAAACAACAATACAGCAAACCAAAAGCAAACCCAGCAACATATCCCAACCCACACAACAGAAAAACATTAACTGTTCTAACAGAAAAACAACAACTCCCTCCCCTGGCTGCCCATCCATCTCAGCCAGCCCCGGATGCCCCAGCAAGCAGGAAAGTTTCTCTGCATACCCTGAAGGTCAACACACGAAGAACTTTCAGACTGAAGGGGAACTGAATTACAGGACTGTCAGGCTCTTGGGAAAAAGCCCTGCCAGCAGCTCCCTTGCTTTTCTGCCCTGAGAGCTATCGTGCATCTCAGCCACAGCAACTGCAGCAACATTACATGGGGAGGGGGATGCTCACTGGTGTGGGAGGCTCCCAAACGAGTAAATGCCAACACTGGAGCCAGAAACGACAGAACTCAACCCAGATGGCAGTGGTTTGGTGTAACGTGCTGGGCAACATGGTCTCCTTAAAGAAATGGACCACAAGCTTCTGTGCTGGGTAGTTTACCAGTGAAATGCAAGGTGCAGCACGCTGTAGGCTGCGTGGTCCAGCTGTCACAGACCAAATAACGAACACCAGGGTGAGCCTTGGCTGAGGCTGCCCCAGGGAGGGGAGATGGAGCTTAGGCTGCGTTGGGTGGTGCGGAGCAGCAGCGCATTCCCAAGGGCTCCTCCAGGCCCCCCCGGCTCCCAGCGTTTTCCAGTCATCTGAGAGAGAAATTAGCGTGCTGCAGACTGTGAGAGAGATACAAAGTGAGTAGCAGGGATGTAGCTCCGAGGAGAAAGTACTTTCCCTCCCTCTCCCTAAGGAAAATGAAATTACAGTGGAGTTCGCTTTAAACGGATCCCATTAGCACGACAGGCACCGCTGGAAGAATAACATCCTCTGTGCGCTGAAGTGAGACACTGACAGGCAGAGCGGAGCAGGCTGAAATAGTCCCTTCCAGACAGGAAAGGAAGAAACCTGTTTACTCAGTACACTCAGTAGGAGACTGCGTGAAGGAGTGAGGGAAAAAAAAAAACCAACACAAAAAAGGAGTGAGGAAACCTGCCAGAGTTCCTGGTGGGAGCATGCCCTGCCAGCCCGCAGAAAGCAGGCAAGACAGAGCCTTTTCACTGGGTGTGCAGGAAGCCCCCGAGTGCCTCGCTGGGTGTTAATCCTTATAAAACACCCTTTTTCTCTCACTAGGACGTGAGTGCCTGTTCCTGGGCACTGTAAAACTACGAAAACACAGAGAGTTAAGCTGCCCTACTTGAACAACTGGAAGACCTAGCTAAACTGCCTCTGCTTGGTCCACTGCAGGAATGTCTGTGAAACGAATGAAATCGAGAACATATACCAACCCATCCATACCAATTTCACTTGGTCAGTGACCACCCCAGCCTGGATAGAGCAAGTGGCAACATGACTTTACAGCTTGTTTAATGGCCACGTGGAGCATACGTATCCGACTGCTACACTTTCCTGGTTAGGCAGCTCACATGCAAAAGGCATGTGAGCTCACATCACAGTTCACAACAAGTCTTGTCTTTACCAATTGCTAAGGTCTCTGGGCCCAAAATGTGTAAAATTACTTCAGAGATTAAAGGGGCAGAAAGATTTTTTATTTTTTTTAACCCCAGAAATGCCTCAGCAGGCTCACTTCCTTAACATCCACTCATTTCAAAGAGACAGACACCTACACTGCTTGGGAGGACTTGGAGATCTCACCAGCTGCCTCCTGGCAGCTCCCCGCACTGAAACACCTTTGAATCTGTGTGGCATCCCGTTACCCAAATATCATCAGTCACAGAGCCAGTGCATCTCTCCGTGCAAGCCTTGCACGTCCGGATGAAGCTGCACAAACGCTGATAGCAGCAGAGCACAGGGCAATGGGACAGCAAGAGAGATCAACTGCTGCTGGAGGTGTGCGGGGCACAGGACAGGGCTGTTAAGGTTACTGCCTAGGGAGTATGGGACACGATATGGGGTACAGGGGAAGAGCATTTGGGGATTGTACAGGACTTAGAAAGACCAAAAGCAGAGAAAGGGAGGGACCAAGGTGGTTTGTGGAGGAAAGAGCATGGTAAAATAGAGGGGCAGAAGGGACCACTTCGGTGTCAACGGGTTGCTGGTCAGTGCACTCATCTGGCCATGCCCTGCACCTGATGGGCACAGTCTGTCCTATCCTCTTATTAAACTCCACTTCTCACTGTTTTCCTGGGTGGGAGGACTCTACTCTGTGCAAGGGTGTGTATGGAGGGTAAGTGGGACCACAGGGCAGAGGCCCATGTGTTGGTGGTGCCAGAACAGGAGCAGGTGAGGGTGCGTATGTCAGTGCACAATTGCTAGGCAATACTAGCTGGTGAGTACCTGAAGTGGCTTAGGAGCCCAGTTGAGTGTGTCTCTCTTTGGGAATGGGACAACTGGAGGAGCTGTCTGCTGGAGGCACCACAGAGGCCAGTTGTCCAGCAGGACAACTGCTGGAGAGACCAGCCAAGCTGAGCCCCTTGGTCCTGCCTCTTGTTGTCTCCACCCTCCGCAACCTCCCCAGCCTAGGAACTGTCTCCCTTAGTTTCCTCCCCTCTCACCCTCTTTTTTTAATCCTCCTGACAAAACCTTAAACGGTCTAAAAGCATCCCCAACAAGGATGAGGGAATGCAAATGTCTTAGCAAATGTGCATTTGAGCTCCACATGCTCCTAGGGATGGTGTAGTAATAAAAACCAATTAGATAACACTCAGCAGCTACAGTGAGAGGGAGTGGTACAATCTTACCAAGACTAATAGGGTTTTTAATAATAGATGGGTCTCTCTGTGCAGTGCTGTAGAGGGGAAGTCGAATTGGTTTCAGTTAAAGTGCATCTTTCTGCCCACTGAATTCCTGTGAGTGGAGGATTAATATTCTATGAAAGTGAGGATTAACTCGCCCTCCACGCTTACTACTTCTACTAAGGAGATCCCTGCAGGGTCAGGACGGGGCTCCCTCTGATGGTGCAGGATGGGGGAGGCCTATGGAGAAGCACGCTGAGCTCATTCCTGCACCCCTTCACGAAAGGACACATTACTCAGTCCTACAGGTGCCAACTTTTGAGCTGCTCAATAACAAAGAACTTGGAAAAGCCAACGCTTTTGCTGTCTTGCTTTCTCTCATGTCCCAGGAAAAGTCCAAAAGCAAATTTGCAACTGACCGCTGAAACAAGGCTGAAGAAAACCCAACACACCAGAAGCAGCCACGTGTGCCCCAGGTGGGCCAGCATCATCATGAGCAGGGCACCACAAAGACCCCTGCTTGCATGTCTTCCTGCTTCCTTCTGTTTACAAACCTTCACAGAATCACAGAATCACTAGGTTGGAAAGGACCTTCAAGATCATCAAGTCCAACCATTAATCCAGCACCACCATGTCCCCTAAACCATGTCCTGAAGCGCCACATCCACACGTTTTTTGAACACTTCCAGAGATGGCGACTCCACCACCTCCCTGGGCAGCCTGTTCCAATGCCTGACCACCCTCTCAGTGAAGAAATTTTTCCTAATATCCAATCTAAACCTCCCCTGGCACAACTTGAGGCCATTTCCTCTTGTCCTATCACTAGTTACTTCGGAGAAGAGACCAACACCCTCGTCGCCACAACCCCCTTCGCTTCGTGCCTCCTTGCTCAAAATACGAACAGAAGCCATGGAGGGTATTTTCTTGTTGCTGTAGAAACAATTATTATAGTCTTAAACTGTACTTAATGCATCCCTCTTCCTCCTCCAGCAGGAAGGAGGAATGCACCTCCTCTTCCTCCTCTGCTGTGAGAGGAGGAAGTGTGGAGGTAAAAAGCACTGACAGCTTGTGTCCTGTGCTAAAGACCAAGTATCTCAGCAGCTGCCCATAATCTCCTTTCCATCAGTGCACAGAATCTTTCTTTCTTTTCTTCTCTCTTTCTGTCTTGTTTTCTGTTCTTTAGACTGTCACATCATTTACATTTATGAAAGCAATTTTCCTGGGGGTGCAAAGATAGTTCAAATTGTCTGTGATCAGATCAACCTTGTGCATAATACATTTGTATGAAAATAAACTCCCTGGGGCCCACACTCCTGGCTGAAAGTCTCTGTAATGAAGTATTTTACTCTAATTTAGTTAAAGATGATGGAGATAGATAGGAATGAGTGCGTGCCTGCATGCATATGGAGGAGGGGAAGAAAGACAGGATACTATACACACACAAAAGCCAATAATCATAAGATTACATGCTAGCTGGGAACACTACTGAAGTAGCTCATTATTACGAGAAGTTAACTTCTCATCTCTTCCCTCTGAAAACTAGTCCTGCCCTATATGGCTTCTTGCAGACCAGATCTGGACAACCTGAATGCTTGTCCTGAGAAGGGGTAGGCAGAAAACCACTCTTCCATCCCTCATCACTTGTTAAGAAATCACTCCCATTCCACATCCAGACTGAACCAAGACCACATTGAGATAATGACCTTCCCTGCTCCCCATTCTTCTGCAAATGCAAAAGCAAGACATCACCCTTGATCAGTCACCCCTCTGGAACATCAGCCTTTTGTTTTCCAGCCTCTGCTCTATTTGATTCAGAAGAATGACTTCTCTGCAGGGCTCCTTCCCCATGCCCCCAGTCCCAGCTGAGTAACTTGGCTCCCAGGTTCCTGGCTACTCCTGTGTGACTCTCTGGCTTGGCAAGGCACTTAAACCTGCAAGTGCAAAACTTCCTGGCAAAACTGTGTTGAAATGAGGACAATTCCACCCAAGGTTTCTGTTTGAATTAACTGGTATTTTCTGAGGGTAACAACTTTGCCCACACACAAAAATATCAACCAGATCTCTTAGCAAAGGTTAAATGATTTCAGTGAACCTTGGGTCAAGTCTGAAGTATAAGTTAATAGTTAAGATTATTAAGATAGTTAAGTTCTAGTACACACTGCCATTGACTTGCTATGATGCCTTGCATAAACTTCTGTTTTGTTTCCCCATCTTTTCCATAGAGGACAAACTTACCTCCCTGCTTAACATAAAAAACCATAAGATTGCATACATCAGTCCCCCAGGGCTCCAGCCATAGATTGAGTGTACCCAGGGACATCTTCACGATTTATCAGGTATGGTCAATATAGGAAAGGTATGTCATTTGGTTGCCACTGCTTTCAATTCAAGAGAATTTTGTCCTCCAGGTTTCTTTACTTTCCATAATAAAATACTGGGATTTCTTTAGTCTGTTATTGCAGGCCTAGTACTTCCCTGTCCTAGGGCAATGTAGGAAAAATGCAAATAAAAGCTATTAAAGGACAGGAGAGGGAGAGAAGTGGGGAGACCCTGAAAAGGGGCGAAGGGAACGGCATGATTCAAAGTACATAAGGAGAACTGGCAAAAGTGATTTGGCAGACAGTACTCCTAGCTAGGACTTGTTGTGTTTGTGCATTTTCCTAATAGCTTTGCTAAGAGGATCTGCTTTGGATAATGCTTGTGCTGTGCAGGACTCTTACATGTTTAGACCCAGGATGGTTGCCTCACTTTTTCTCAAAGGCTGTGTCACATGGGACATAAAAGAAAAAAATGTTCTAGGATATGGATGCAGACACATATGTACTATAGAAATGCCTATTTTGTCTGAGTCTGGTTTTTTTGTCTTCCTATTCCCATACACTAAGAAAAAAAGAGACAATCAGCTCCTGTGCCTAGACAGGCCTGGAAAAATTCCTACATCCCAGTAAAGACATGATCTTGCACACAGTAGGGGAAGTAATCAACTCTTCTGAAAGAGAAACTACACAAAGTACACCTTGAAAATGAAGGCAGAGGACTAAATCCATTCCTGGCAAGAAGAAGGTGCAACTCCCTTTGAAGCAAGAGAAATCAGTGCCGCTGAATTTCTCTTAGGGAGATAAATACTAATAACCAGTCCTTCCCAGAGGACAATCTGATAACACTGAAGTTGACACCCACAAATGTCAGGCAGGATATATTTCTTCCTGTGTGCCAGTATCTAAGCTTATCACCCTATTTGCTTCTTCTCTCCCCAAGTCATTTTGCAGGGTCAAAGGCTATCGTGGGGCTTTAATTAGAATGCCATCGTAATGAGCTGACACTTAAATCAGCCTGCCAGTGGCTAAAGAAAATTAACCTTGGAGTCAAATGAGCTCCAGTTGGGAGTTCATGTCATGAGGGGGCAACAGATGCTTGCAGAGCTGATGTGTGTGGTGGAGGGATAGAGAGCTAAACTTTGTATCCCTTTGAACCAAGAGTTGTACACTGGGGATCTCACCTATCCTAGCTGCCTCTGATGCACAAATAAAAGCAAACAGTCTCTCATGAGCTTTACACCATGTGTTTGCTGTGCCAAGCCAAGGAGAAATCAAGAGGGAGAAGATACCTGGAGATAGAAACTTCTTTTGGGCTCCTTGAGAAAGGATGCTACTTGAGCTCATAGACACCTACAGACATATAATGTGTGATAAACCACATCAGTTTCTGTGAATGATTTTGTCATTATGACTTAGTTGATTACTTCATTACCGTACAAGAACCTAGGCTGTAAAAAAGGGCAGGTGCTTCACCCAGGTTAAACCCTGCAAAACTTAGGGACCAAATAAACAGTATGAGGCTATCATCCCCTGCTGGCTAACAAATTGGAAGGGCATTCACAAGGACAATACACACAGAGGATTAACCTCCTCACTAACCTTGCACTTTCTCTTTGCCACTGCAACTGTATCGCCCCTTCCCACATGCATTCTGCACCAATTTCTCCCCACACCATCTTTTGGCACAAGTCACAACACTGTTGTGTTGCCAGTGAGTTTTGAGTAAGTTCTAGACAGTCAGCAGCAGTTTTTCCCAGTGAACCCAGATATTCCCTTTAGTAGCATTTTAATTTGCATCCTAAAGGCCAAGAGAGAAATCCAGTGTGCGTTACTCACAGGTACCAGAGAATCCGTAATGGCTTACTGCTTTCCTCAGTGCTGAACTGCCAGTGCTATAATTTTCATGACATCTCTTTTATGCCACTGCACTTGACAAATACCTTGTGCCTCTCCACAGGTACTTAGGAAATCTTGCCAGTGCAGGCATAGAGAACACACAAATGGACCTAACATCTCCATCTATTCAAGACAGAGTTGTGCAGCAAAACCAAGAGATTTTGCTAACCAAATCTGGCCATGGAGCTGCCTGGATATAGCAGATTCAGCCCTGTGTCCCTTGCCATGAAAGGATACATTTTCCTTTCATTAAAATCAGTACACCTCAGAGGATACTTTAAACAACCCTTGAATCATTCTTGGTGTGTTTCTACTATAACCATAATCGACCTTTCTCTAAAGGGGAACTATCTGATTGAAAACCTTGTGAGATGACTCTACTTATTATATCATGAAGTTTAAAACTGCAGCAACTCTGCTAGAGTCAATGTAACAATAATAAATTTACAAAAGGATGCTAAACAGTAGAATTTACTGCAGAACCATCTTTTTAAAGGAAAGCTGAAACCTTCTTCTCTTGCAAATGTATCCTATGAAACACTTGCCTTCTATGTTGCCAGTAACACCAACAAATTGTTCCTGAAGGACTGTTGAACACTTCAGTTAATTCTTCTCTAGTTACGTTCTTTGTTTACTTCCGTGATTTGACTCCACTATGGAGGTCAATTTGTTTCCTTCTTAGGAACAATGAAGCTCCGATGGACTCAGTATTATAGTTCCCAAATTAATGTGCTAGGAACTAAAAAAAGTCAAAACCATGTTCCACCTCCTGCAAGGTTCACTCACAGGTTTTTGTGCAGTAGAGGCTGTGATACAGGAGGACTGCAAACATCAGAGTAGAATAGTTACAGGCATTTTTAGACTTACATTATTTGCATTAGGGTATTTAAAAAGACTATAATTTTTAGTTTATGTTAAGCTTTAAGTATAATTTTGTTGTTGTGAAAGCACTCCTAAATTGCAAGATTTGAACACAAGTCATTCAATTTGTGATACTTGCTTAAAGGTTCAGCTTTTATGAGGTTTCAAGAGAAAATTCTTGCTTTCTTTTAAATCAGCCTTTTGAATTAGCTTTCTTTAAAAAAAAAGAATTTTATTAACCCCAGGGGCGTTATATTAAAAAGCATGAAACTGTTACCTCTGGCTTGGCCCAAATGTCTTGAACTTAGAGACAAGTAATAACAAGTGCAGGTATTTGGGAACTGTCCCTGTGGGGTGTACGTTGGGGAGGACAGTGTGAGTCATTTCTGAGGTACATGGCAATCTGGAAGTTAGTCTCATGTTTTGGGGCAGTCAGGCACCTGATACTGAGAAGGGACATCTCTGAACACCAGCTTGAAAGTAATTTTGGTTTTGTTTTTTTTTTCTTGTAGTTTTCTTCTCCTCTCACCAAATCTTGTAATATATGGACTCAATAGATGGTGTGATCTTTTTCTCCCTCTTTCCCCTTAAGTCAAAAAGTAAAAAAGTAAAATAGTAAATACCACTGTAAGCACTTAATGCAGAAATAAACCATTGCAGTACAAGAAAGAGAAACTTCAGGCACTTCAAAATAAACAAGATGTAAGAAAAGAGAGGTGCTCATCCAAGTCATACAGTTCCACACAGAAAAATGGCATCTCCTTGTCCTTCTGACAACAAGAAACATAGTTTCCCCCCCTACTCCCAAGTAGACTTCAGGCTACTGGAACATCACTGACATTTTCTTTAAAGAGTTGTTAATTAAAATAACATTAAGTATGCCATGTTCAGTATTTGTCAGGCATCAGGAAAGGCTACTAAAATTATCACTGAGGGGCCTATTAAATCTCATCATATGCTCCCAGAGTAACTAATTACAGACATTTTTAAAGGTTCTTCTTCCCCCATCCTGCAAAAATCTTTAACTTATTTTATTCCTTTATTTACTTGGATCAAATGTCCAAATGTTATCAATGTGCTATTCCAACACCTGTCCTGCAGAAAAGGCAGACATTGCCCTACTGCCCCTGACGGTACCAAACAATCCGCTGGCATCTTGGAGCTGGGGAGCAAACCTGACAAGGTTTCAATTCCATTTTTTGTTTCCCTTATGCCTTCTACACTTTATGTTCCCTGCTTGCATCATTTGAATGTTTGGACAAAGGCCACAGAAAACACTGGAGCTTGGAAATAAAACAGGTACTCTCAGCAATCCAAACCTAAAATCTTGAGAAGATTTAGAAAACTGCAAGCCCTTTGCAAAAACCCCAGGCTTCCTGATCTGTACCTGCACAGCACCTCACATAGCAGATCACGCTGGGCAGCTACTATAACTACCGGCTACAGTGACTATGCTAAATAATACTGAAAAGAGCTTGGAGCTGAATTTTTCCTTCTGCATGGGATGGTATCAGAACAAAACCAATGACAATGGTTTATGATTGAGACAGGGTAGTAACAACATCTCTGTACTGTTCTTAATGGATCTGCTCTTCAGAGCAAAGGGAAGCCACCTACTCCTAGATCCATGCCTAAATGCTGCACTGCACCAGGACATCCAGGCACAGAGTGTATGCCCAGAGGCATACTTTTAGGCTTGCTAAATGCAAGGTCAGAGAGACTGGTCTTGAAGTCATCCAGGGAGCACTCAAAATTCATCAGAAACATACCCAGATGCAAGTGGTTGCTCCCCCTGGCTTTCCATCTCCCAGAGCAAGCACCTGCGTGTTGCTCAGCAGTGCCAGATCAGGTGAGAGGGCTGACTGTGAGGAGCACAGCCCCTCTGCTGATTCAGTCCAAAGAGGGCCACCTTTGGAGAAAGTTGGAGCAATTGCCATTAATGGTGTTGCCACTTCCTTTGTGAGTCAGGTTGACCGGTCTCCCCACTGACCTTCACATTGCTTGTGAGGCGGGCAAGCATTTCAGCACCTATGCCATCTGTAAATTTGGTCTTCCCCTCAAGGAGACAAAAATTAGGTCAGAGGCTTCTCTCTTCCCCTTCCATTCCTGCAAAGCACATTAGAGCTCAAATCCTCAAGACAAAGCATTATTATTATTGTTGTTATTTTTTATGGTGGAAGAAAATATTAATGTTACAAATAGCTGCCATTAGCATAAGCAGAGCTGCATATTAATATGCACACGGGTATCTCCACTGTCAGGAAGCAGAGAGGCCCCAGAGGCCCTGCTTTCACTGGGGAAAATGATGATGGCATTAGCTCTAATGGTAATGATAAGGAGGCTGCCATAAACGATATGACAATTTCTTTTGTAGTCCTGTTCGGGCAAAGACTTCTTCCTTACTCCCCAGTGTCCATAAAAGGATGCTGTTTGAACAAATGGCAGCTTGACTGATTTATTTAATTTCACCACAGTTTTATGTTTTTCTTAAAAGTGCCAGCTCTTTGAGTCATGTGACTAAGAAATTCAGTTAAGCCTTTCAGACAAATTCCTAACCATCAAGATTTTGGAGAACAGAGTACTAAATAAAAAGAATCCCACATCTATTTATGTTTTTAAAACCTTGTGATATTTGAGTCTTTTTGGACTAATGATTCTATTCTATCCAAGGACAGCAGGAGCTATGAAGGAAAAGAAAAATGGATATGAAAAAAATAACCAGTAATTAAAGTTATCTTTGATGTTAGATGTTCCCAACCCTATCACAGCCTTTCTCCCCCATCACTTATTGCCCCTGTGCATGTTACATCTAGGATGCATCAGCAAATCTTTGTGAGACTGTGCTATGAATCAGATGAGAGAACTGATCTGGCTAAAAAGTGACAAAACAAAAGAGGGCAAAGAGGGGTATTTCCTGCAGAAAGGCTTTGAATGTACTCAACAGTGCAGACCTGCATACAGGTGTGCTGGTACAGCTGGGAGGGCAGAAAGAGGGTAGTCTTGTTACTGCTCTTGTTACTGAGAAAATGCATGATGGACTGGTGGAAGAGATGCATGGGCAAGATCTGGATTCCTAGGGGCCGTGCGTCAAGAGACTGTCAAACACTGTTTTGGCTCTTCCAACTGTGGAACAGACATGAATTTCCTTTTTTTTTCAGGCCAGAGGTAAAACAGAAATTGTTATCCCCAGTTGTGATGTTAAGGCCTCGGTTATGCAATAGGACTTGGCTGCAACAAATGCAAAAGAATTTCTTCACTGAACTCTGCACCTGGACTCAGGCAGAGGATGATTCTCTCTGGCTCTGTGGCTGCTGAGCTAATTACACAGCTTTTCAGCAATGTTGCTGCACGGGGTGTCTCTGGCCTGAAATCGTCTGCCACGGCTACAATGTGCAACAGGGATCTGAATACATTAAAGCGTCAGGGAGGTGGGGATGCTAGGTTTTGGTCTATCAGCTTCTGGGCTGAAAACCCTATTGAGCTCATCTAAAATACTACACTATACGTGCTTCATTTTTCACATTTGTTCTTGTGATGTACATTCTGAAGCTCATCAGAGGGACATTTAAGCTTTATACCAGCAATAATGTCCTTTGCAGTAAACTCAATCCAAAGGGACTAGCCAAGACCACAAAGAGCCCTACAGATGACTGATTCTGATAAGGTGGCCAGCTGAAAATTCTTGATACAGAGACATATCCAAAAACCTGGCATGCACAGGCCAGTAACACAGGTGTTACAGAAAGATGGCTTCCTCTACCCACATAGCCTGTAGGAGATAGGGAGTAAGCACAAGCCTCACGATCTGTCTTCCAGGTAATATCTGCCCTGGATAATACACCAGGAAAAAGAACCATCTTTGCAGTACAAAACAGCCGTATTAAAGCTGCAGAACTGGTGGACTCAAGATGGAAGTAGGGCAGTCCAGGCAGGGTAGTCCAAAATATGAATCTTATTTGTTTTCCTTTTGTGTTCCTTAATATCTTTCCCTTTGACTTAGTTGAGTGGTTCGAGTCTCTATCTCAAACTCACTCAGTCCCCACACAGCTTCTCAAACCCTTATTATTCCATCTGGCCTGCGCAGAGAAATGTTTTCTCATTTATTTTCTTGTTTTGGAACAGAACCTCAGTTATCCAACAGAATTCCTCTGCAGAGACAGCAGGAATATCCCAGCAGGAATGTTAAGCAATGATGACATGCTTGGGAAATGCCACATTATTATAAACCTGCTGTTTTGGACATATCCAGAACCAATAGCAGATCTTCTTTCTCCAGCTAAACCCATTAATATAGTGCAGATAATCTGGAGAACTTCTCTAAATAACCGGGACCAAACACTGCAATTGGAAGCAGAAGCTCATACACGCACCCTACAGATGATGTATATTAATATCAGCTGTTCAATAACTATCTCCTACCGTGGAAAGTTGAGAGGAAAGAATTAAACTAATATATGAAGTCTGTTTGCTGTTTCTGTATGACTAGAACTTATACCTATACACAAAAGTCTCTTCACTTATACACAGATTTCCAGGCGTGGTATTTGCTGGTCTCCCAGACCAGCATTATGTGGTCTACCACATAATGTCTGTGGATTTAAAAAGAGGAGGATCAACTCTGAATCATACAGTATTTGTATGATCCTGGAAGCCAAATGCACAAACCCAAAGCTATTCCCTGGACAGCTGTATAAGCTCAGTACGTAACAAGCTATATAGTATAGATGCAACCATAAGGTGCTTGAAAAGTGGATGAACTACAGCCTGCTGTATGCTAAGTCCATGCAGGCATAAATCTTGATTTCAGATGTGGCTATCAGGACTTCAGTGCTAAGTGGAAATAAGAGCAATAAAAAATACTTTCAAAAATACCTTGTCAGACTCAGGTCATGCACCACAAGAACGTGGTGTCTGAAAAGGGAATCAGCTTGGTAGATACGAACACACTTGCTTGAGCCTGCTGTTGCTACGCACCCTGCCCTGTGGCTGTACAGGGGTGCACTGCAGTCACCATATGACAGAAATTGCACCAGTGCCCGTTTCCAAGATTGGCATGGCCTTCTTGGCACCCAAGCTAAAGAAAGGATGCAGTGGTAGTGCTCAATGATCTCATTATAAAATAGTCTGGAGGAGGGGAGAGGCAACAAAAAAAGATTATACACATTTTTGATCGCAGATGACATTCCATTAGCCCAGGACAACGATACGCATATGTATGCTATAAGCACCCTGACACAGGTAATGACTTACTGACAGGGTATAAAGCCATGCAGGTTAATAATCCTGATTGCTGGATCGTGAAGTAAGACAAGACATCTGTTTTTCCAACAAGCTTTTCTAGCACAGACTTACAAACAAACAGGAGAACCATGAGCACCTGAGATTGGACATCCCTTGCTGTGTCCTTTGAGCCAAGGAATCACCTTCTCAGTTCATCATGTCCCAGTCAATTGGTACTTTTTGCATAGGAAAACCAAAACTTCACTTACCTAGAACAGAAGACAAAAAAAGAGAGAGAAAATACGGTTAGTGGATTTCCCTGAAACATACAGATGCTGCTTATCTTTATTTCCCAGGTTATTCCCACATCCCTGCACCTCGTTAGGAGATTCCTGACATGTTCAGGAACAGGAGTGATCTATGATAGCTCTCTTAGCACATGGCTGCTCTCTCCCCTGCTGTAATTGGTCTGTCGTGCCATTTATTGTTATACAGATTATTCATTAAGAAAAGCAAAACTGAGCAGGTGTTTTCATCAACATCTTGTTCCATTTAAAAAGAAAAAGAAAGAGAGAAAGAGGCTCTACAACAACATTAACCACGCAGAAGGGCACAAATTATTCTGACTGTGAACAGCAGGGCACAGAAGGTCTTGAAGTCTACTGAAACTGCAGCAGGAAAGGATCTCCTTGCTAAGGAAGGGGTAGATTGGGTCATTCTGCCTCATCGTTCTGTCATGTATTATCTGAACTACAGCTACAATGAAAGGCCTTGATAATCTTCGCTTAGGTAAAGTACGCTCTGCCATGGGATAGAAGGAGGGAACAGATGATCTCTTGAGTTCCCTGCTGTCCCTGCATTTCAAGATTTTCATGAAGACGTGGAACCTTCGTGTGCAACACAACATGGGCATAAAAAAAGATGTGACTGTCTCACAAAGAGCTACCACCTGAATAAGCCAGAGGGTGGACATAAAGGATAGATAGGATGAGAGGAAGCTAAGCAGGTCCAAAGCAGTACTAGGCTTTTCTTTTGGACCAGTTTCATCTTCACTCAGAGCATGGCTAGGACATGCTGCTTTCTCAAAAGCTGATTTATAGTTCTGGAGCCAGGACCAGCAATCAGTCAACCAGGACTCAATCTTTGCAAGCAATAAATAACTAAATAAAGATTGCTTATTTATTCTCAAGAGTTAACCTGCTTCTGAAAGGTAACTCAAATTTCCAGAGAAGGTGGTAAAGTGACTATACCAAGGGTCAGGTCCTGAGAAAGGAAGAGCCTCCCTCCAGCTCAGTTTTGAACAAAGTCAAATCAGCATTTTAATGTTCAGAAACTGTGTTGCATTTACTCCTGCTCAATTCTACCAATCCTGGATAGCACAGAGCAGCACTTAAATATCCTGCACAAGCTTTGCCTACCACCATGGGCTGCATTATTCAAACTGTAATGGAATATAGCTACTATCACACAATCCCCTAGAGGAGATGCAGCCAGGCTTGCACACTATGGGGAAAGAAAGAAATAGATTAATATACATTCACGGTACATTTGCAAAGAGATTGCTTTGCTCATAGCGAGATTTGCACCTGTATAATTATATCACTTTCAAATTAATCATAATCATACCCTCAACCAATATATGATCTACAGAGTAGGCCTCATCCTTGGACTCTCATTATCAGGATAAAAATAGCTGGCTCTGAGTGCACCAAGATTTCTGCTGGTACGCAGGAGACAGTAAATCCCAGCTGACCCGCTAAGCCTTGGTATTTTGTTTCTCCAAAGCCCTAGCATGGCACATATCTTTGCATAAGTAAGACCTGTCTGTGTGACAGCAGCACCGTAACATTTAGCAATACGTTCCCTTTCCAGAACACTACAAAAGTAGCACAAGCTTTACTTTTCTGAGGAAAACTTCAGTTCAAAGAAAGGTTAAGTGATTTACCAGTGGATACATAGTGCCTTTGTCACACGTAGAGACACAGGACCTGTAACTCTTGGCCTCCCTGATGTACACATTTAATTACTGGATAACTCCATGCAGGAGCAGCAACCCACAAGTGCAGTGTAGCATCAGCCTGAAGCCTCCCTAGTGCCGTGCCTGCCCCTCCCCTGCCATCTCCTCCAAGTGGCTCCCAGCTAAAGGCGGATTCCTTAATTGTGTTATTAGCTGAATTATTAATTGATATGAAAACAGCATTTTACTGGGCCTAAAAAGTCATTTGGAAATGAGATAAAATGTTCTCGGCGCTGCCTGCCTCCAAGCAGAGCTTGAGCAAGGGCTCTGACAGCTTGATTGTTATGCACATTAGTGCAATCTGGTGAGCTCCCAACACGGGGACCACGGAGTCCCCGAGTACAGTATCCATCAGGCCACATCCCTCTCCTTTTCTCCTTCTTCTCCCCCCATCACTGCCTGCTTTGCATTTATGTGGGAGACCTCAGGGGTCATTTTTCCTTTCTGATCAATCCCTGCTGTCATCACTTCAAAGCTGCTAATAATAGCGGTGGTGGGCAAATAGTATTTTCCCCTCAGCCCCACACCAGGAAAGACTGTTTTTGTGCTTCTTCCCAAAACCCTCCTGTGCCCCAAAAGGGAAGAGATTGTTTCCCAAAACACTCCTTCCTGGAAAGAAGCTGCTTGCATTTCTCTGTCTGCAAGTCCTTTGTTGTCCCACTGTGGAAATGGCAGTCTGTATATATATACCTTCTTCTATAAAATGTTCCAGTATTTCATGACGGGGGGTGGGGGGTGGGGGTGTGTATGTGTGCGTGTCTTGATACTTTTTCAGTATTTGTTCAAAACCCTGTCTTTGGACACAAAACACTTTCACTCCAGACAGATCCCTTTCCCCTGGTGCTGAGAGGGGGACACCTCTGTGGATACCCACCATGTCATCCATCCCACTCCCTGGGCCTGCCCCTCTCTCCCACCCCCTTGTCAGCCCCCCAAGGCTTTGCAGAGCTGTGGTAGGAGCAGAGCTCTCTGGCAGATGGTATCAATTAATTTTGAACATCCGTTAAATAGGCAAAATGTGTGTCCTTGTGCAAGGCAGATGATAAACCCCAGGCAGCCCCTTCCTCTACCTTTCTTGACCCCTTTTGCAGTCACACCATCAGTGGGAACCTACGCCCACTGACCCACATCTCTAACATGAAGCCAGAGGAGCCAGCAGACACCAGGGATCAATCCCATCTCTTACATGCAAACCTTGTAATTTAGCAATAACTACTCAACCACCATTGACCTGCTAATTAATCCATGGATTTTTTGTTGTGCCTTTAATCGTTGGCCCCGATATCTGAGTCACTTTAGACTGCTCACTCTGCACGGAGCCTAACCAACTAAATGCTACTTCAGCTCTGTAGTAATAAAACACTGAAATATATTGACTCCCTGCCAGCTCTCGTGCTCGCTCTCTGCCTCTCCGCTTGCTGGCTGAGTGCTGGCGTGTGAAGAGAATATAGAGAGGAGAAGGCATCGGCCATGAGAGATGAAGTTTGGGACACAGGTGAGAGAAAGCAAGAATCAGTCACCGGTGACAGGCCACCAAGGGCAGCTTCTGAACCCTGCTACAGCCTTGCCTTGACAAACTCAAACCTGCTGTTCCTCCATCCTGAAATGGGCTTGATGGAGCTAAAAATTCACAGGCACACTGGATCCTGCCTCCTTTCTGCCTTCCAGCCCTTAATGAGGAAATCCTTGTCCTTTTGACTATCGCTGTCACATCTTATATATATGTTAAGAGATAAAAACTCAGATGGTGTAGGCAAAAAATGAATCCGTGCAGTGGAGAGCCAGGAGATCTATATTTGTTTTGCTAGTGCTGTTAGAGGATCCCTGTGTAAACATGGATGAATCACCATGAAAGCAGTTTTCTGAAGTGACTTACATCTCATGGTGCCTTGCATTGATGCTAAGTTTTGGGAGCTGGAAATGACAGTTTGAAACCCTGACATGGCACGAGCTGCGGATGCTGAGCCTGCTGGAGACTGAATGACTGTGAACCAGGCCCTCACAATAGCCATTTGATAATGGGGGTCACACTGATGATGGGGGTGGGATAGAGATGAAGGGACTAATGGGTGACGGTTTGGTGCTAAGAGCAGAGAAGTAGGAGGCTGTTAACCCAGTCAAGAAAATTCTCCATTAAAAAGTGTTCATTTTAATTTGGTTAAAAGCAAAATGGAAGCCCTGTCAGCAGCAGCTGATATTTACCCTCTCACATGGAAATAAAGTGGAAAGCGATAAGCCCTTCCAATCACTGTCATAACTTGCTGCCATCACTTTCGTTGTGTCTGATCTGTAGTCCTGAGCCGCTATTGATGCTCACCTGCTGCAAAGAGGCACACCACACAACTTCCCTGCCCAAAGAGCTCACGGGCTCCCTCCAGCTGAGCCTCAGGAGCAAGCCAGTGAGTGGTGGGAAAACATACAGGCAACAGGAATAAAAGGGTTATTGACAGTCCCTGGTCTGTCTAGGGGGACTGAAGATGAGGCAACTCCACAAGCAAGCTCTCTGTGCCTTCCTCATGTCAGTGCATCACATGGGCAAATGAAGTGGAGGTGCGCTTTAAGAGCATGGGCTTGGCATGGCTGGAAAGACCAGCACATTCCAACCAGAGGATGATGCGCTGGCCCTGTCACAAAACCTGCTGTGCCCTATGCCAACAGTATAGTGACACCGTGACCACAGTTCTCAAAACTATTCGGCTAGCACACCAGGCATGCTGTAACTGGGGGGCAGTGGCAGGACAGAGGCACTTATTGTCGGAGAAGGCTATTAGGAAAGCATCAGATTGGTGGCCCTATACTGCCTGATCCTAGCACTGCTGTTTCCATGAAAATAGCTAGTGTTCCCAAGCCCGCTGCGTCCCCTCTGTCCTTTTCTGTTTGTCTCTGTAAATAGCAATGCCGGAGCATGTCCAGGGTACAAAGAATGGCCAGAACAAGGCTTCCCAGCAACAACGGTTCACACTGACAACTCCAAGGGAGTTTGGCAGCAGCATGTCTGAAAGTTTCCTTGAGGACTTCCTGGGATCTTATTGTCCTGATCTGCCCTCTTTTTTTATTACTGCAAATAATGTTTCTGAAATGCAGGTCATTTGGAGTAATTTATGATCTCTTTCATTGCCAAGAGAGTCTATCAGCAGTGGACCTCCTGCTAGTCAACTCTTCAGGACTTTTGAACAGAAAGGATTTTTCTGTGCTTCCCCCAAAACTGTCTAGAGGCAGCACAGTTAGCTGGGAGGAAGCTGGGAATTGCTTGTTCGAGTGCTGGCACATACTGGGTTTGGGGATGCTGCACAGTACATGCAAAATATCTCAGTGAAGGAACATAATTTTGCTGAATAGCTTTGTCACTGAATTGCTTGATCAAAGATACCAAAATGAACTGAGTCGCCATAGGCATGAGAAGAAATGTTTTCTCTCGGTTATATCCTATCTAGTTCTTTTATAGAGCAATTATCACTGAGAGAACCATTTCTGCCTTTACAAAAAGATACGCATTACAAATAGCTCAGCATTTTTGGGAAGGATGGACATTCAACAGACCTCATGGGTTTTAGCGGAGAACTGTAAACTGACTTCATTTTGGAAATGCACTGCTTTACAGTGTTCTTCCTGCCACACATATGCATCCAGTCTAATGGCTGGAAGATCAAGACCTCAGAGTTCAAACATACTTCACAAGGGTGTGTTCAGTCTATACTACTAAACCTTTTTGCCTGTGATCTAGTGAACTGCCTTGTCCAAGACGGAAGGACAGAGCCCTTGCACCTGCTGTCTGTCTGAGAGTCTGACGTCAACCTCGGGCAGGACTATAAGGATCGTGGGGTGTCTTTAAGCTATTTTTGTACTCAATGAACCCTTGAAAATTGTACAGGTGGCTTCCCCTCCCTGTTCACAGGCATGGGGAAGTTGGGAGTTGCTGTACTGCTACATTTGCCTGCATCCCCATGTCCGAAACAAGTCCTTAAGACCAAGTGACTGTAATTTATGTAGTTAAAGAGCCTTTACACTCATGCTTTGCTGATTAAAGTGTTACTTTAGTGGCATAGACCTTAGTAGAGCACTTCAACCCCTCATAGCAAAAGCAGATCATTGTTTAAATTAAACCTCAGCTCTTCCACACAGAGACAAAGGAACTGGCAGCTACATTAGTTCTACTGCAAGAAAATTGTGCTGAGGAACAGATACGCCATATTCAACCAGCTAAACAGTGGTGAACATACCAACTTATTTCCAGGTGAACACCTTCCCAGAAAAGATGGTTGTCTGCATGCAGGGTTCAAACTAGATTCAGCTCCTACCAGATTTCTGATATACCTTTGGGGTTTGACCCATGAAGGTGCTGCCTCCACTACATTATGAAAGAATGTCTTCCCCTCATTGCTTGACTGCCTTACAGAGCCCAGTAGCCACTTTGCATTTACGTCAGGTTCTCCTTGGAGAAACCTGGATGGATAAGAACTAGGGAGTAAGAGAGACGGTAAATTGATTCAGGACTAAGGCACAATGCTTAACCTGATGTGTGATCTCCTCACATCCAGCAAGATCAATTAAGGCTATTAAGAGAAATCTCACTGCTTAGGACATATACAGAGAGTAACAAGTGTGTAGGAAACAACCTTGTAAGGAGAGGGAGCCATTGGATGTGAGCTCAGAGAGCTTTTCCATCTGTGGTTGACCCTCAGGAACCTTAACCAGGCATTTACAAGACCTCCATCAGCAACATTCTCTCTGGGCACTGGTGAATTTCTACTCACCAGCCTTCCTGGGAGTCTAGGAAGAGCGACTGTGCCCATCTGAAAGAGGGGAACAAGATTCAATGACTTCCTCAAACTTGCAGCCTATAGCAGAAATGAGAATCAAACACAGATTTTTCAAGTCTGACAGCCTAACTACCTTTTCCCATCCAGTTTCCTCTACTGGAAAGCAGAACAAAATGGTTTTTTTTCTTTCTTCTAAAAAGCAGCCCTCTGCCTCACATGATTGAATCTCTATAGTCAGTCCTAGAGAATGAGTTGGACCCTTCCCATCTTATCCACCCCCAGACAGCTGCCCCACCTCGTCCTCATACCTCACAAAACCATAAAGTTCACATCATACTGTAACACCATGACAGCACGACAGCAGCACAGGAATGTTTTCCAAGCCTCAACCCCTCTGCCTGCCAGAGGGAGCTTTCAGCACAGCAGAGTGAATCTGACAAAGACAACTTCAGTGGGAGGGATCTGCCCAGTTTGAATTAAACCTCAGCTTAGCTTCCACCTCTCTTCAGACAGGTCCCACCTTGCTGATGCTGGATTAGCGCAACAAGCTCAGGATTGGTTTTGAAACTCCTGCCTCCTAAAGCAGAAGCAAGGTACCTGCAGCCTTTCCAGCTATTTCACCATGCTCTTGCAGCACAGGGAAAATTAATCTCAGTTGAAAGATTGGGATATAGGAGGTAGAGTGGCATTTCCCAAGTGTCTTCCTCATTGTGGCAGGAGGAGGGGATGGTCCTGTTCAGAGAGAAACAGTTGAAATGACTGATTTTGCATCCATGCCACTGAAAGATGCTGATGAGAAAAACCCAGGCTCCTGCCTGTCATATTTTCAAAACCCCCAGACAGTCACTCAGAGCCTTGCCTGTCGCTTTCCTTAAGCCTCTGTTGAGGAGGAAGAGGGAAGATCTCAGAGACAGTGTTTAGTGTCATAGACAGTTCGGCAAGAGACAATTTTTCACCCCGTTAAATCCCTCTGCAGAATATTATCTGCTGGTTTTCCCTCTTTTTTATGATTTTCTTACGATTATCTCCTGCTGTTTCTGTCCTCAGCAGTCAAATAAATAAATAGCAGTATAGCTGTCAGCAGCATTAGCTGAGCAAGAAGGTCCTGCAGACAGCCTTGGTGGGCTACACCCCTCCTTGCCCTCAGCACCACTGCCCTCCAGGCAGTATGAGGGTGCTGAGACGCTTCAGGTCTAATGGCAAGAGGGGAATGGGAAGGGGCTGAGAGTGCAGACTCCTGCTTTCCTGCCTGTCTTCTGCTTTGCAGGAAGGGAATGTCACTGTCTCACCTGTAAAAGATGATGATAACATTAACAGCAACTTGGTGGGGGGAGGAGGGCTTTAAATATTTAACTTCCTCACACCTGTGCTTGGAGCGTGTTTTTATCATCACCCCACAGCACAAATGGAAAAAAAAAAACAGTGTCAGAGAGGTGAAGGAACTTCCATCTGGTCACAAAGCCAGTCTTTGGCAAAGCTAAGAATAAAACCCAGCCAATCTGATAGCAACGCACTGGTGTCTTCCCCATAAAACAATTCTGCCCTTTAAAAAAAGAAATGCACTTCTTTCTCTTGTGTATGTGTATCCTTTACCCCCTAACTTTCCTGCTCTCTCCTTTTCTCTGCCTAGTTTATTCGGATGGCAGTCACACAGGTGTGCACAACACTTTACATAAAAAGCAAAGACGAGAAAGACACCTGCACCAGAGGCATTGAGTGACTGGCCACTACTTTTGCTAGTAGCTTGGGAATTCCTTCACAGACTCATTTTTCTACGCTGCTCAGGGATTCTGGTCCTTTTGGGGCCATGTTTAATTCATCTCCTACGACTCTTCGAGATCCTTTGCAGGTACTGATCCTGTCTTTTTCATGAGCTCAGTGCTCAGATGTCAGGCTTTTTTCTTCCATATATAGTTTTCTTCTTCTTCCTACTTAGATAAAGCTCTTCCTCTACTCCAGCCTCCATCTTTGGTCTTGCTCTCTCATTGCCTTTTTCTCCTTCTCTGATTTCAACATATCTTCATAACTTTTTTCTTTTTGAGCTCTTTTCTCGTTGCCTTGATGTAACCTGTTCTCTTTTATAACAAGTTTCCTTGCACCCTACTTCAAATACCCTCTCCAGCCCCCATGTCTAGCTCTGCCTGTGCCTCCTCTCCTTCCCAGCAGCACTGTTCATTAATCAAGCACTGGATCTTATCAAATAGGCACCTTTCCAGGGGTACACAGTATATTAATAAGACGATGAACCTCATACTGCAAACTATGATGAGATAGATACATAAAATTGGCTCATTTTTAACACAACCATTGGAAGCTAAGTCCCAGGGTGGTGCACTAGCAGTGTCAGAGGTTACAACAGAGCAGAGCTGGCTAGTTTTTGACAGTTTGAGATATCTTAACCCAGCAGTTGCTTATATGATTAGTGTGACCACTTTTAATTCCGTTTTTTAAGAAAAAAAATGACATTTACTTCCTTCCTATTTCTCCCAACCTCATCTAACACACAGGTCAAAGAAGCAGAGGATGGGGCAGAGACCCATGTCTAGATATCTACCATGCTACAAACATGAAAACGTCTCACACTTCAGCTCTTCTCTCACCATCTTCCAGACTTCAAACTCAGTGCTAATGGGAACAAAAGCAAATCTATTTGCTTGGGGAAGGATAAATTTCTTACCCTTTTTTATATGTATGGTGTGATTTCAGCAAGCAAAGAAGTGTCAGCCCACTCCCAGCTGTCACAGGAACTGGCTTTTAACTGACAACACTTTGAGAACCCAAAGTTTTTGAAGACATGAAAACAGGAGCTTCATGCCTTATCCTGCTTTCTGATTGTGATCTCTTTCCAAAGAAAGTGCAGGGGTCAAGTCAGTTACTTCGCACTTCTTTCCAGAAATTTTTAGGAGCTACATCCACTTGATGCAATCTTCTTCAACCATTGCCTCCTTCTATTAGCTATCATACCTACTCTCAAGGACTTTCTTGTGATCAGGTAAAAACTCAAGATGTGATCACCAGAAGACTGAGACAAAGCTAGTCCTCATGAAACTGGAGATCACAACAATTTCACACTTCCTACACCCATTGAATGGGTCAATACAGAGCAACTTCATAGCTCCTGTAAATTGTGCCCACATGGCCTGAAACTCAAGATGCTGGGAACCACTGGAATACAATGTCAGCTGGGTTTCTGCAAATACAGACAAACATGATCTTAGGTTTAAAAATAAATAAATAAATAAAGCCCAAACAAAACACAACAAACTTCCTATGGTTACTTGCCTGGTTTTGAATGCTTTAATCTCCCTTGCCTATTGCTGTTATAATATATAAGAATATTATAACACCCCCCACTGTCCTAAAATTGCAGGGCTGAGGTGATTCAGACCCTGCTGTGGGGACTCTCTGGTGTGCAGTCCCATGCTCCTCTTCAGCCCCTCCTTAGCCTGCATAGCTCCCAGGTACCCTTCCAAGCCCCCCACCACTGTTCTTTGCCATATGCACCTCAGCTCTGCTTCTCCCGCAGCTGCAAGAGCAGGCACCCTCATACCAGCATGGGGCCAGTTCAGGTGGGTCCCATGCTCTTCTCCGAAAGCTGGAGTAAAGCAAGCAGGAGGGAAGACAGAAAGCAAACAGGCCAGGAGGCTGAGGTCTCTCTCCTTATCGAGATCTGCTAGCTGCTCCTTTTTCTTCCCTACTAAAAAAATTCTCTCCTTAGCTGAGGAGGGAGCATGAGCCCCAAGAACATCCCGCACTGCCTTCCCGTGAGGCAGGCAGAGGCGAGGGCAGCCAAGTGGAGAGCTCTCTCCTCAGGCTATAACAAGCAGGGGCTTCTGGAGACACAGACAGGCAAAAGTGTTTTTCGTAGGAATGAAATCAAGAATACTTAGGGAACAGTCTGAATAGCCAGAGCAAATGCAACCGTGATCAGCAGCTTAGCCTGCCATGCCTTCCCCCTGGCCCCCCAAGGACAATCAAACCGAAATTATTACTGCAATCTCAGCACCTTGGTCTGGGCAAACATGCCCTAGGATCAAAACCACAAAGCATATCCCCTCAAGGGAGCTCTACAGCTTTCCCTCAGCCCTTCTTGTGTGTTACAGCCTGGACTGATACTACTTCAAGCTAATGTCTTAGAGGGACCCCCCTCCTCCCCACCAAAAAAAGTTATACCTTGGGTGAGTGAAGGGAGACAAAAAAGGAGCAAGGAAGGAGCACTGCTGCAGGCACAGAGATGGACTGGGAAGGATGGGGCATCAAGTTTGCCAGACACCATCAACGAGTCAAGGAGGCCCAGTTGCTACAACAAGGCCAGCCTCAAAGATCACCCTTGTTTCTCCAAGCTACAGCAGGCCCTTGGCTGGGAAGAAGGGGGCTGAGGACTCAAATTTCAGTTGCAGGAGATTGGTTGGCATAAGTCCCTGTGATACCCTGGGCCTGGGTCACAGGGTGGCAGAGGCCCCGTGGAGGATCAGACCAGCCCATGAGGGTGCCTGGGCATCAAAGGCATCCAGGTGGGCAGCACAGCATCGGGGGAAGCAGGAGGGCAGCAGCCGTCAGAGAGTTAATGCTAATAAAACACTGCCAGGGCCCTGCCGGCTGGCAGGCAGAGACCGCTGGCGGGAAGTGTGGGTAGAGCCTGGAGCCACATGAGCATCAGTGCCACGGGCAGTAGAGCATGGCGAGAGCTGCATGAGTAGCAGACGGCGCCGAACTAACAGCCCGCCTGCTGGCACAAAGCTGGGAGAGCTGGGCAGGAGCCCGGGAAGCAGAGAGGAACCATGCTCCAGGGTGAGCTGGGCAATGGTGGGGAAAAAGGCAGCTGCTTCATGCAACCTCTGCTTCCCAGACCTTTAACGCTCAGTGGTCCTTCACCCACCCACGGGAGCTGGCACTCCAGCAGAAGGATTTCCCCAGACAGGAGACAGAGAACAGCAGGATAAAGCGATGAGAGCACAGTGTTTGTGCTGAGCGTTGGTATGAGTACAGATCTGCTGGGGCACTGGGCGGTTTGATAAAGGATCAAGAAGCTGTTGTGCCTGGTCCCATGCGAAGTCAGAGCAAAACTGCTGTCCCTGCTGCAGTTATTATACAAGGTACAAGGCAAGGGGCAGTTGCTGAACCCCCGAGAGGAAGGAAAGGAATTATTAGGCTAAAGCAAAGCTGCTGGCACTATAGAGTAGTAGCAAAACCACCAGTCCCTTTTCTGCAACGATTATCAGGCTTGTGTATTGTGTTTGTGTGTTGCTAGTTTTGCTGATCCATGCTTCCCAATTATCAAGAAACACAGATTGGGAAGCTTTTGCACACATCTGTGTTTCTTCTTACTCTGTTTCTGCCACAGAGCAGCTCAGGAAAGGGTTTTACCCCGATGTTCTCCAAGAAGCTTTCACGGTGAAAAGAGTACTGCTGAGCATCTCTCTCTACAGGAAAAACAACATTGAACTGCTGATGAAGAGCTTGACTGTGCCTTGTTCACATAATACCTTAACTGGCATCAGCGAAAGTGTTGCAGGAGTGCAGTGAGCAGCCTCCATCCCTACGTGTAGAAATACAACTGCCACACTCGTGAAGCTACAGCTAGAGGGGAATTGAGCTGTTCCCTTCCACTGCACTGTCGAATGTAATTTACTTCCTGGCATTGTGTGATCAAGCAAAGGAAGGGCAATAACATACACAGCAGCTTATCCCAGAGAATGGCAACTTCACCTCTTCAGCTTTAACTGAGCCTGACTGCAATTTCAGTCATGTATTTGTACCTCTGCTGCAGTGTTCCCATCCCCAGCACTCGTGGTGGCAAGACAGAGAAGGTGGCAAGGGTCTCTGGTATAAACTGGGGAAATCAGCATGCCAGTAAAGGCAAAATCCCAGGGCTTTCCCCTGGAGGAGTAAAAGCTGTTTAGAGAAGCGTGTACATTCACAGCAAGAAGCAATAAAGGTGAGTTTTATACATTCCCATTATTGCTTGTACGTCTTTGCAATAATGTTTATTGACATGTTTGAACGGAGCACAAGCTGCAGTTCGGTTCAACTGCCTGTGAAAATGGGACATTTGTCAAGAAACAAACCTTACAAATCTTAGCAGCTCCTCTCTTCCCAGTTATTAGTTGGGAAAGACTGGAAAGGGTATGGAGCACCAGGAAAAGGCATCCACTGAGAAGCCCAAGGTGCCTTGGCTAGCAATCCCTGAGGTGCAGAGAAGGAGGGGAAAAGCTCGGCAGGTTAATGGGGAGCATTTTACTCTGCATTGACACTCATGGACAGCCTAAAAGTATGCATGCACATCAATTACAGAATCCCTATGAGGCACAATAAAATTAACCTTGCATGGCCAGGGAGAGATACGACAAATGTGTCTCACTGAAAGTGCTTGGCGTGACTTTAGCCAAGGTACCTTATAAGAACTTGGCCATGACTTCCCTTGACACACAGAAATGCCCTTGCTCCTTTCCACCAGGGCCTATTCCATGAGGTGAGGAACCTCTTCTAACTCCTATGAATTTAAAGGTCCCTGAAGATATGCAGCACATTTAAAATTCTCTAAATGCAAAAGACATTCTTCTTCAGGATTTACCATGTCAGAACTGAATGCTCCAGATTTTGACAAGGCTTGGACTGGGCTTATTTTGGTCTGCTATAGACACAGAAATGACATGCGTCATGCCATGCCAAAACTTTTGGATTGGAATCCCTGTGCTGAGCTTTAAACAGCTGACGGTTCCAAATGTATCAGGGTCTGTGGTTCTGCTTCAGGCATGCTTCACCTCTCATAATCCTTTTTACAATAAAAACTCATGGTATGGGGCTTCCTCTGTTTCCATAAAAAGAAAGGCTACCACACAGTTCATGCACTTTAGTCCCTGTTCTGTAGCCAATTCTCTCCACCCTGCCCCAGAACCATCTCTGCCAGTACTGCTCACTCCTGAGTGGCAATTATTCCAGTCATACATCCGCTCCACATGTGGCACTCGTTACCAGACAAACTAGACCTAGCCTTGTGGACCCCTCCCTCCCCAGCATCCTGCAATGTCACTTTTCATTAAGCTTCATAAACCTTTCAAGTGACAATCCTCTCTGCATTCATTGCTGCACCAGCCCAGGGAATAGGAATGGCCTCTGGTTAACATCACATCACTGCCGTGGCTTTGTTTTTGTGCATGTTGATCAGAAATTACCTGGCTTAGATAAAGTAATTTAGTGATAAATGATTGCATGTTCAGAGGTAGCTAGTCTCAGCCATAGCTGCCAGGTATTAATCTATTTGTCAGTCCTTTCAGATCTTCTGCGCTGATGAACAGCGGTACAGCTAAGGCACAAGAGCAGCTCCCAACTCTGGAAAGTGAAGCCCCCTCTTCGAGGGCAGAGAAGAGGGCAAAGAACTTATTCTGCACCTTTTCAGCTGCATTTGCAAGGTGCTTTCGAAGCAAGGAGGATGGACCAACTGGGAGGGATTAGTGAGGGCCAGGATTCCAGCTTTGACCTTCAAAGGGGCTTTTGAACAAAGCTCAAAAGCAGGAAGAGCATAGATTTAAGTCTCAAAAGTGCCTGGGAGTGACTGGATGAAACACTGACTGGAAACATGCCAACTCATACAAAAATGCCAAAATTTTCCATTGTTATCAGCTTTCCCTGAACTTTCAACAGGAGCATTCCCACAATGAAATGTTTGGACACAAAGGGACAAAAAGATAAGTGAGTAGCTGGACTCCTCACCTAGGATATGCAGCTCTCAAGATCCAATTCCTCTTCTGCAACAGGACTTCAAAGCTCAGGCCTCCCACACTTTCTAAGTACTGCCACCTCTGTTTGATACAATAACTAACTACTCGCAAAGAGTAGGGGGTTTATGCCTCTTCTATAAAAAACGACAACCACTTTCCAACACCAGGGTGAAGAATGTAACCCATGGTTTGTTTTGACCGTGGCATAAAATCAGAGTAATTCATCCAAGCCTGCTTGTTCACAGAATACACAAGGTTTTAAATAAGGATTGGCACACACAGCTGACAAGACAAGTTGCACCTCTCCAGCTAACAGAGGAGCTCCCAGAAACTTTCAGGACAAGTCTGAACTCTGCATGCAAATACTTCTGAAATTCTACCATGCCTCATTTGATACGTGGATCCAACTTTCACATTTGTGGTTCCCAGACATGGAGACGTCATAACATACACCAAAATTTGAAATTTACAGCCTATTTTCATCATGCCAGCCAGAACTCAAACTCCGGAAACAATTCCTCAGTCTTATTCTGGATTTAGTATATTGCTATGGGACATTAGAAAAACTCCTGGCTTTAAATGATTGCCTTATGGAGAAGTTTGAAGAGCAGACAGGTATCTGAGCCGTTACCAGAGTCCTGACAGTGAACTGCACTCACACTGTGGCCTTGGTGCACGCTCTTCTTTAGAAAATCAGAATAATGTGACAGTGCTTCCTGATGCCCCATATTTAGGGTTCTTGGACAAAACTGCTTCTTTTTTGTGACAGGAAACTTCTTGTCTTCCTTTGGTTTTTGCAAAAGGTCTGCACCTTCCCTTTCCCTCCACTCCTTGCTGGGCTGCAGTACTGTTTTCTTGAGCCATTCAAGTTTGGAAGCTCCAGCAGTGGGCCAGTGACAGACCATGACCAGCCTTACCAAGCCCTGCAGGTAACAGGGCAGCATGCGCTTGCTGTCTCGAAAGGACCCTCCCACCAAACCTCTCCCGCTTCCTTCTACCCCACATCCCTCTGTGCTCCACTTGCTCTTTCTGTTCCTCTCCCATAAGCCAGGGAGAGCTGTTATCTGGAAACAGTTCCCTCCCGCTCCGACTTGGCCCCCAGTTCCCCTCTTCCTTGTGACCGTGCCTCAGGCAGAGCCATGACAGCTGCTGGATGCAGCAGCCTGGGGAGGAGCAGGGCTGCCCCGGCACTTGCAGCTGGGACCGCATTCCCCTCCATTCAAATGAGGGACAGGCAACAAGGAGGGAGCACCCTCACCGCCTCCGGACTGTGGCCCACCGCCACGGGCACAGGCATCCTGCCTGCGGCCGGCCGGGACTCGTGCAGGTGCAACGGCGTCGGCGGGAGCTCAGGCAGATTCCCACGCCTCGGGAGTGCTGCCGAGAGCCTTTCCCCCCGCCTTCGAGCCGGCAGGTTTACAAGCCTCTAATTCCCAGCTACAAGCGCTGCTCTCCGTGCCAGGGAAGCAGCGGCGCGTGCTGTCATTCACGCGGCTGGAAGGCCACTCCTGCCAGCGTTTGCGGCTATCGTACCAGCTGCTCGGTGCCGGGAGCAGATGGCGGGATGGCACACCTGACAGGGAGCAGACCTTCCAAGGACGAAGGGGGAGGAAGAATTTGCACGTGGCCTGGCCAGCCCCTATCCCCAGCCATGTGAAGATGGAGCAAATGTACCCACCCCTCCTCTCTCCCACCCCCCAAGTCACAAGAAGAGATTTTCACACTAGAGTGAGTCTGGACAGGTGTCATTGATACCTCTAAATTTGTACACTTCTCCTGCCTCAGCCGAAATGCCCTTTGTTTGAGCTAATTACCAAGCACATTGAGCTAATTATCAAGCAAAATCCCAGCTCAGCCTTTCCCGTGAGAATATAACAGCATTTTCTTCAGGGGGGCTCAGCTACTTTAAGCCCACTCCACTCCCTAGAAATGGTAGTGCTGGAAAAGGTGAGAGCTCTGGCCAAGGGAGAGCATATTTATTCTCCAGCCTTAGTCCATCCCCAAAAGAGATGACAACAGAGCATGGGCTATGGAAGTAACCCCAGTTCCAGCTCCTTGTCTTCCCATCTCTCCCAGATGAAGTTACCAAAAGGAACGGATACAGGAGAATATCACAGAGCACAAGAGATATAAAACAGTGATTATGCTGCATACAATCCATCCTGAAGAACTGATATGTGAGCGCACATACATTTAAATATTTGAAAAGCATCTTTTACAATGAATATCAAAATGACTTACAATCCGAGTCAGAGAAAAATGCCCTTACTTCTCCCTATCTCCCTTTTCTCATTACAGAGATAAATCCCGGGTGCGTCTCTCAGCTGCAGAGGGAGACTGAAGAATATATATACACATATAAAAAAACCCATATATACGTGTGTGTGTGCATGTGTGCGTATGTATAAAATATACAACAGTAATAATCTCAACAATTTTAAGGGAAGTTGCAGAATAAAGACAGTCTGCTGGGAGATGAGAAATTCTGGGTAATAGCTGAAGCCTCTCCCTTCCCATCTGTGAATTGGGTGCGAAAAGTTGCCATGTAGCAAACACGTGGGCTTGCATTGTGTACCAGAAAGTGAGAGGGAGGTAGGAAGAAGGAGCTGGACGGATGGTCACACGGGTGTAGCAATAGTGTTTGCAGTCCGACAGCCATGGACAGTCAGCTCTGTCAACACCAAGCATGCAAGCAATACAAGTACACCTATCCCAAGATTTTAAATCATATCAATTATAGAGTGGGCCCCTTTCCATTGCATTGTTGTTTTATAATGAAAACTGAAATGAACCATGACTTCAGAAGCTCAGTCTTGTTTGTTTTGTGGGTTTTTTTGTTTCTTTCCTGTCAACCCCTGCCCCCAGCTACCATGGAGCTCAATCAGTAGCCTTGGCAGCACTGCTGCCACTGCAACCATGCTGCTCCGCATGTCGCAGGGGTTGCGCTGACTCGGGGGGAGCGATTCACACTTACATACGTTGAGATGGAGAGATGTTGCTTGTTTATTAAAAGGGCTTCACCTCTATTCCCAACCCTGGTCAGACCTGAAAGCATATGCAACAGCACAGCTATGTCTCAATGCACTTTTCTCTCTCTTCTCTGTGATTCCTACTCAATTCATGGGCAGTTCATTTGAACACACTTTGTGCCTGAACCTCTCAGTTTCTAAGTGCTCTTCTCTACATAAATACGTATACATTTGTAGATTTTGAGCTGTGTGCCTTCACTGTGGACCTGGGAGCGTTACTGTATGCGTACCCCCATGACAGCCTCCTGGTACGGTACAATGGCCTGCAAAGCTGTAACACCTTTTGCTGGAGCAATGCACGGTATCCTACCTACACAGGGCTGAAGAATCCTGTCAGTACTCTAATAAACATTAACAACCCTGAACCGTGAAAACATCATTAATCTGTTTTCCAGAAAACCGAAAGGATTTCCAAACAATAAGAGAAGTTCATTCTCCTCCTTCTTTTTGTCATTATATGAGCCTCAAGGGTGGATGCAAGCCATATTTTCAAGCCTTGCTCTGCCACCAAAACCACAAAAGGTTGAGAACAATTTACTTTCAGAAGCAGGGGTGCCTAGTATAGCACAAATTATCATTGAGACACATGGCAAAAAAATTCCAGAATTGGTAGCACTGCAATTGCCTTCAGTGTAGAAACCAGGAAAAAGATACAGATCTATGAAGTGGCTTGTATTAAATGTCACAATAAATAAGAAGGACAGTGAGAAATGCGGCATAAGTCTCTGGCCCACAAAAATGCTTTTCCAACTAGACCAGGATGTCACCATAATGTTTGCTCTCAGGACTCTGTACATCCAAATAAACAGTTCTCTGTTGTATTTTTAACTACACAGGCACTGGATGCTAGGATTTCATAGTTGTGCTTGCCACATGGGAAGAGCGCAACCTTCTACTTCCACAGGTGCGGTGCTACAGTTACACAGCTGTACGTACGTTTCCACACAGCCAGTGATAAGGCACAGTGCTTCTGCAGTTACAAGCTCATGCTAGGGCCCGTATGTGTGCAGGATGTGTATATGCACCCTGGATAACTAATCAGAGCCCTTTGCCCTGGCTGTGCCTCTTACTGTTTGGGTTTTGTAAAAAGTGACAGACGCATGCATTTCTCCTCAGCTTTGACTCCTGGGTATAGCAGTGCTTGCATGGACCTAGGTGTTGAACAAATGATCAGCCAGCTGTAATGTTACTTTAAATGCAAGTTTGTGTATTGGCTCTGGGAACAAGCCTGAGAGATGCAGTTGAAACGAACACAGACACTCTGAGTACAAGATCTGCATAAATCACTGTCCAGTATATTCATGTCTATTGACAGATTAATTCCTTTCTCAGTTTTGCTTAAAAGTGTACCGCTGAATACTAATAACAGTCCCCAGAGCTGCAGTAATGTCACTCCAGGCAGGGTGAAAGATGCTGGAGGGAATGATCTACGGCCTTCTTGATGGGGTAAGCTCCCAGCTGCTCCGGCTCCTCAGGCTGGCAGCTGGCAGCAGTGGGTGGAAGGAGCCACCTCCTCATCTTGCGAGTGGATGGGAATACCCAGGTCTCTAATTCTGGCAGGAGACAGCAGTGTAAGGAATGCTGCAGAGACACTAGGCCTGGAAGAAAACCTCTCAAAGTCTGCCAGAGTAAAGTTGGAAATAGCAAGGAGAATCCTCATCTCCCCACAAAACTAGCTGCATTTGTGACACAGCAAGGGTACTGGCCTGAGAGGCAGGGCAGGCAGCAGAGCAGGGAATCTCTGTAATGTTTCCCAACCCAGCTGATTCCTTGGGTGCATTTTATGCTCTGCACCTGAATAAAAAATGAATGCAAAGATATTTTCACTTAATCAAGTCTCCCAGCCAAGGTGTCAGGCACAGAGAAATCGCTTGTCACTCCAATGCTTCCCAGCATGCGCTCGCTGCAGCAAGGAATGGAGGGCAAAAGGATTACAGAATTAAGCGATACTGGTACAGCAGCCGGAGAGTGGCCAAGATTTACCTGTCACTTGGAAGAAAACTCCATTTCATTTCGTGATTTACCAAGAGTGAAAGTTAAAGTGGTAGAGCCTAGCCAAGTCCTGGGATCTATAAGCAGGTGACGGTCAAACCATCAGCCCGTGACAGCCCACACCAGGCAGCTTAACCTTTCCCTGGGCAAGGCAAGAGCAGCTGCACAGTAATCCCTTGGTTCAGGTTTAGGTGCAGGTTCCTTGACTCCTAGCAGACTTCATCACTGTCTGTCAGTTACTGGGAAGACCAGCTTCATCCTTTCTCAGAGGACCAGAAGCGGTGTTTTCAAGGGACTCAGGGTAATGGCATTATCCCTGCAGGTCTGGAAAGGTGGCTTCCCATCTCCATGGCGATTCCATAATGCCAGCAAGTCTGAACGGAAGCAGTTGTTTATGCTGTGAGGTGCCCACTTGATTTTTGTTGGTGACAACACCAGCACCAGCCTGGCAAGGTCCTGCACAGATCAGGATGAAGTGTGAGAGCAGAGAAAAAGGCCCAGCTACTGCACTTCCTCTACTCCACCTCTCCCTTTCAAGCAGAGCTGCTTGCACCAGGCTGTCTCCAGCAGCAGAACTAGGGGAACTGTGGGAGCCCACAGTGCTGAGTCTGCCTCTTCTGATGACAAACAGCCCTTAGGGCAAAATCTGTTCCTGCCTGTACACTTTCTTTAGTGAAAACACTTTTCTTCTCCTCCAAAAAAGTCTTGTCTTCTATCGCTCCTGACTCTTTTCTCCACTTGCTCATGTAGAGGTATGACTAAGAGCCCTTGGGTCAAAGTCCTCAGAAATAACACCTTGTTCTTCTATTTTTAGTGCACATCTCTGTCCTATTTCACCCCTTCAGACTTCCCATCTCCCCCCAGATCCCACCTGCCACCTTCTGTGTCTGCTTTGCTTCCTCCTCCAAACCTTCCTCCCAGCTGTACGTTGGCTGGAATGGTCTAGTTAGAATGAATTCCCATTACACCTTCTTTGCAAATGAACACAGCCCCTTTGTAACATTTTGATTGGGCTTTGTCCATGCGTTTTGGGTCGTGGTGCCTCCCCTGTCACTCTGCTGTTCCACCAGAATGGAGAGCTCAGAAGGGCAAGCAATGAGCTCTTGCCAAAAGGCGTGAAGCAGCAACTTCACAGTTATGGAGGGGAGCGCCTGGGTAAAAATCAGGACTGACTGTTCTGCTCTAGGCAGCTGAACCACATTCCAGAGCTGGACATCCCTTGAACTTGGAGAAAAATCTAGTTCACTTGACTGTATTTCAGGTTGTAAAAAGTGTAAATAGAGCACTTTTAAAAGCCAGGTGTACCTGAAGGCAGATTAATCCCCAAGTGTCATGAATCAATGCAACACTGTTTCATACTGCAACAATAACCATTTTGAGCCTCTTTATCTGTCATCCTGCTTTGTTCCTATTGATTGTGTCCTGTCATAAACTCAACTGCATCTTAATGCCAGCAAGGGCCTTTCCCCTGCCCTGTTTCAGTGCCAAGAGCACACTGCCTTCCAGCTTGATGCAATGTTCCCAGCCTTGCACAGCTCAGAGTCCTCAAGGTTCTGCTTGTTGTCTGTATTATAAATGGACTTGAGGGTGACAGAAACACTGTTTTGGTCCGCACAGGAGCTGGCTAGCTTTTGGCTAGAGAGATCACAGCACATGTGATGCTGGAATTAAAAAGCAATACCTCTGCTAAATGGTTATCTGCCTCTTCCTGCTCTGCCAAAGGAACATGTGCTGGTTACGCTCATGTCCTAGACAGTGTCACCTGCACCATGCAAGCCGCACCTTGCTCCTCATTATGAGTTTATATGCTGAGCAGCACCTGGCTTGCACAGGAGCCACAGACCATAAATACCCCATGAAATATACATGTTCTTCCACTAAGCAAAGACTTTCCAGGTAGTTTTGGTGCTCCGCTAGCTCCTCATCTTTTCTCATTCCTCTCCTCCATACTAGCCTCTGTGCTTTCTTCTATTTAGACTAAGTCCTTGAAAACCTTGAAATCCATCAATGCACCTTTGTTCTCTTTCTGCTTTTTCACTTTCTTCCACTGGCCTTTTTTTCCTCTTTGTCACTCCATTCACCTGCACCTCTGCCTGTGCTCACTCCATACATTTCAACCCCCAATACCTCTTTCCCATGTCTTTCTCTGCTTCCAAGCTCCTCTATCAATCTTTTTGTCTTCCATTTCTCTAATGTACCCTGAATTGTCTTGTCTTTGCCATTTTTAAGCAAAATTAAGACTGCCCATGAATATAAGTGAAAGGAACGTCCCTGGATATTTTGAAATCTTCGAAAAGAAGCCCCAGGGCTCAGTCAAAGCCTATTTGCCTAGAAATAGCTACACAAAAAGGCTTACATAAGTTACACACACAGTTAGTTCTTCACATACACACCAGGTACTTGTCTGTTCTATCTTATCTCCAAACAGTGGCACTGAAATTCCATTGAGATTCCCTTCCTTGTCCTTCCTTGTGTCAGTGCTATGCAGAGCTGAAGGGTAAGCACAGGTTAACTGGTTTACAGCACTTCTGATGTGGCCAGTACAGGACTTCTCTATGTACATCCACTGCTCTCATACAGTCAATGACGCATAATTTACCTTATTTGCACTGCAGGTAAACTCCTGAGACCCAACATTTCAGATACAGATTCATAATATTGCTGTGCCAGAAGCGAGGCAAGGTCACAGTGCTGGTGAGGGGTGATGGTACAACCCTCATCACCGTATTTGGGTGCAAAGTTATTCAATCAAACATGCCTGGATTTGACATTTTTGCCTCAACCTTCACCTGCAAGCAGCTTGAAAATCAAGGAGCTAAGGCTGGCTCCACAGAAAAAAAAAGGATGGCCTAATGTAGCCAGTCTCTTGAAAAATGGGAGGAGGAGGGGATTATAAAGCAGACAGCTTAGCTTTGGTTCCCAGAAACCAACTCGGACAAATAACCATACTACTTTTAAGCACCTGCAAGATAACAAAGAGATGAGTAACAGGCAACATGGACTTGTCAAGGAAAATCATGTCAAACCAATTTAATTTTCTTCAGCAGAAGGGTCTTGTGGACAGCAGAGAAGCAGTTCAGTCATACATTTTGACCTTAGTAAGCTTTCTGACACCCTTTCTCATGACATTCCTACAGGCAAGCTTGGAAAATATGGTCTAGATGAATGCACTATGCAATGGCTACAAAACCTGTTGAAAAACAGTTCTCAGAAAGTAGTTACCAATGGTTCACTGTCAAAATGCAAGGATACACCAGCGGGGTTTCTGCAGGGATCTGTTCACAGTCTGGTGATATTCAATATTTTCATTAATAACCAGGGTAAAGTCTGTTTATTGAATTTGCAGATGACAGCAAGCTGAGGAGTGCACATGGAAGACAGGTATGGAATTAAAAATGATCTCATCACATTTATGACATGAACTGATAAAAAGTAGAACAAAATACTATATGGGTGTGTGCAAGGTGTTGCACTTCAGTAGGAAGAACAGCCTCTGCTGATACAGAATGAAGAGCCACAAGGCAGTTAGCAGCGTGGCAGAAAAGGCGATGATAGACCAAAAGCTTAGCGTGAATCACCATTGCCTTGCTAGTAAGAAAAAAGTATAGCAAATCTGGTCTTCTGGCAGTGGGATGAATGAGATGCCCTCACCAGATTACCTCTAGCCATCTCATCATGAAAAGTTTCTCTCTCACTCAAAAAACTAATCCATGTACAACCCTTTCATCACAGGCATTGCTCACAGAAATATGAGAGTTATGAAAAGTAAATCAGATCGATGGTCCATCTCCTGCCATGCCATGTAGTGCCCCCAACACTTTGTATAGTGACAGTGACCACCCCACAGTGTACTTTTCTAACTGTGCAGTGGCACGGGTTAAAACTTTTCTTTCCACCCTATTAAACAGATCAGCTTATGACGCAGCCTGTAAGGGATTTACTTTTTGGCATCACTGGGGATGACCCCACCAATGTAAGAAGCTAAGGCAGCAAATCCCAAAATAGGGGTCTTGGCTCCAACAAGAAAGTCTGAAATCTTGGAGGAAAGATCGCTGCTGCTGAAAATGGAGCATCAAGAAGCCAAGTTTGGAAACTGCTGAGCTAAGGGTTTTTCCTCCAAGAATCTAACAACTTTCCTTCTCAACTGAAAGCTGTTTTGCGACGCAAATCCTATATCGAGGTAGTGGCCTTTGTAACTCTATATTCCTCTACAGTATTAGGAGCAGCAGGACAAACACAAGCTCCTGTAGCAGTGACCTGGGTTATCAGGCAGGTTTGTGATTAGAGCTGCTCAGAAAATGGAATTTTGTCCAGGGGGAAACCATGGTGTCCACACTTACCAAGCAAAAGCACTCTGACTGTACATTCCCATCCTCCTTTTTGCCTGTGAGTGATTACAACAGCCTCTACCGACTGGGGACCAATTCCAGGGGCCAGTCCCTAGATATTTCCTCAGTGCATATCCCATGTTTAAGCTGTATGGGATCTAAGCTGTCTGGACTTTGAAGGTAAATCACAGGATGAAAGCAGAATGCCAGAGTATTTCTCACAACCTTTCTAATGAAGATATTCAGGTCTCAAAATGCTACTAGCTTAAAGGACACTTATGCCTTTTCTTTTCTAACAGTTCTGTAGTGGGAATATGAATGACTCTGCACTATATACTATAAAATATATAAATACCAATGGAAGAGAAGAATGGCTTGGATCAGTCCAAACACATCTAATTGAGCAAGAAATGACAGCAAGAAAAATAAAATGAAGGCTTGGGGTGAAGAACTACTTAGCTCAGAGTGTGATCCTCCATGTATAATTCTCACCAAGAAAATGCAAGATGCCTCATCTTGCACGCTTTTGCAGCAACATGCAAAACAATTGCAAGATTATACCCCTGTAAACATGCCTACTTATACATATGCATGCCTCCTAGTGGAAAGAGCTACTGATTTGTGAGGCCACTTCCCTTTCTGTGATTTTCTGAATCTCTGCTGATTTCCTTTTGTGGATTCTCCAAACGGTGTTCTTACTGAAACGGAGGCTCAGTGCTCCCCTGGACCCTCACATGGTTAAGCACTTAGCCATTGCCACAATGAGAAACACCTTTTCCTATTCAATTTGATCTTTCTCAAGGATTACTAGAAGCACCTACTCTGGCTGTAGTGAAATGTTAGGCTGCAATAAATGATTTCACCAGAAGAGGTTTTAACTGTCATAGGCATCAAAATGGCTTTGCAATGGTTATGAGTAGATTTAACTCAGAAGTTTGACAGTCCCATGTGCTCAGCAGCACACTGAATGATTCAGTAATGATAGTGTACATATGTCCCCAGGGGACCCCAGTGTGAAGATGCACAGACACTTAGAGCTCACAGCCCCATCCCCAGAAACGATGAGGCATCTCACTTCTTTGGCTGTGTTTGGGTAGGGAACCAGCTTTTCTTTCAGAGCACATCGTTAGCATCAGTAAGCAAAGGCACCAAGGATGATTATGCCTGGTTTCTGGAGGTATGGGGCAAGTCTCCCCCCCATTCATTCACCTGATGTTGCATTAACTATCTGCAAGAGGATTTCTATGCCACTTGCAAAACTGAGGCAGTAGAGATAAGAAGAAAGACGTGGCGGGAAACAGAGCAGGAGATACATAGGCCACAGCCAATACCAGACTAGGGCACAAAGTAGCTGGCTCATGCCTGTGTTGCAAAAGGCCACACCTCCTATGACACAGCACCCGTAAGGCCGTGCTGGGGTACTGGAATGGATCCAGAAAGGAAAGGGATGGACTTCCAGCACACCACCCCCCTTCACATGATGCCTGTAGCATGGAAAAGGAAACCACTCTGCTCTCTGCAGGGTAAAAAGCTTATGCCGAAACAGGGTTAGTCCAAGCTTGGTATCTAGGGCAAGTGCAGACATTTGGCTGGCTTTCTTGGAGAGCATAGCATTCACAACTGGAGACAGTTTTTTTCAAAAGAGCTGAGATCCTATTCAGGCAATAAACATGGCATCCAGGTTTTCAAAACAGAGCTCCTCATGCTGGCGGTGAGCATGTTTGAAAGATGGGACCTATAAGGGCAGTCACTCTTAAGTCTTACAAGACACCACTATACATGCTCGGACCCTGTGGGAGTAGCAGCATGTGTCAAACACTCCAGGGCTTCAAAATTCCTCTCGTCCTCCCTGTGGCACAAGGAAGATTCCCAGTCACTTGAGCAGATGACTTTACCTATTCAAGCCCCATGATGTGCAGATAAATATTTCTACTTTTTAGGAACTGAAATGCAATTTAAATACTTTCTAGAGAGACCCAAGGAATACGGTGAGAAGATTTTTAGAGGAGGTTTTTTAAGTGGGTACTTAGACTACAAATTTCTCATTCCAAATAAATCTCAAAGAAAGTTTTCACTTAGCAGCAGAACATAATTTTCTTCTGCATATGGACCTATGACCAATCCCTCTGCCCTTCCCAAATGCCCTCCTAAAATTGCTAATGTGGGAAAATCTGAAGTGCTCCAGCTGCCAGATGAATCATATGTGCACTGTACAGAAGCCATGCAACACAATTCCACTTCTAAGATTGTGACAAATAGGGATTCATTAGTAATTTTTCTGATAAGGCTTACGGAAACTGTAACAAATATACAGAACATACCCCAGCAAGCAAGGAAAGAGGTGCTTGAGAAAGTGCCCATGCAATTAACTTCCCTCCTGATAAGATCGCTGAAAGAAACCAGATGAACACAGGGCTGATGCATTTTAGAATGTAAAATGAATGTCAACAACTAAAAATAATTTCACAAACTTCTAAAAGTAATATGACCAGCTCCTGTAAAAGTGCTGAGGAAGGAGGAAAAAGATATATGTGACCCTAGGAAAGTCAGTTATGAAAAAGAGGAGGTCCCAAACTCAGTTTGGACGGTCCACGTAAAAGGAGAACACAGAGCAACAGTACCACTTCTGCCCTGGAAGATTACCTTTTGCAAGGTGATGAGTGGTTTGAGTACAGAAGACCAAAAAATTTCCATCAGTGGCAGATAAAACTACAGACAGATGCAATATACGACTGCATTGTTTGTTTTAGTAACTACATTTCCAGTTTTATAATAGGGAATGCGAAACTTCTGCTTGACTAGAAGAAAACGCATTTCTTTCATAGGAAACCAGTTTAAGGTTTTAAAGTTGCCTCTGTTAGAGCTGACAAGTGCTTTAAACCATGAGCATCCTAAAGCAGTGCACTTAAAATAAATCAGCAGTACAGGTGAACACACTGGATGCCTACAACTCATGATGAGAGTATAATCCCAGACGTGTTTCCTACTAGATTGCAACAGTCAGTTTGACAGCTGATCCTGCCTTCAGAATGACTGTACCTGCAACAGGCACTATTTGGGCTCTCCTGACAATAAGCAGATTTCTCTTGGACAACTCCCAAGTGCAGAAAAAAAGCCCTGCTTTTCATGCCTTCCTAATTATTCCCAGTCATTATCACCATTTCATACTTCATGTTGTCTTCCACCAAAAAAATCCCAGAATCTTTGGCAAAAATTTGTTGAGTTGGTGAAAGGTGCCCCCTAATTTCAAAAGACCTCCATGAAACCATTTGTTAATGTGATTCCAAAAACTTGTAAGGACTGCAAAAATTCTGCAGAGGACATATGGAGGAGAGAAAGACTCAAAATGAAGTAATGTAAAACATTTCCAAAATGTTCCAAGTTTTGAAATGCTAAAATATGTTGGAACATTAAAACATTTCCAAAATGTTTTAACATTTTTATGCATACAGAAGCTTTAATCAGAATATGATAATACAGGATCTAGAAGTGAATACTGCATGCCCCAGTAGGAGACTGCCAGTCTCCCTTTCCAAATGAGAAAATCTTCATGATTATTAGCTTCCAGTCCTGTGCTGTCATATCAGAAACTTAAACCTCTCACTGTCTGGTGTGGTCTAACCCCAGCTGGCAACTAAGCCCCACGCAGCCTCTCTCATTCCCCGCCGGTGGGATGGGGGAGAGAATCAGAGGAGTAAAAGTGAGAAAACTTGTGGGTTGAGATAAAGACAGTTTAATAGGGAAAGCAAAGGCCACAAGCAGAGCAAAACAAGGAATTTATTCACCACTTCCCATCAGCAGGCAGGTGTTCAGCCATCGCCTGGAAAGCAGGGCTCCATCATGCGTAACGGTTATTTGGGAAGACAAACGCCATCACTCCAAACACCCCTCCCCTTCCTTCTTCTTCCCCCAGCTTTATATGCTGAGCATGACATCATACGGTGTGGAATATCCCTTTGGCCACTTGGGGTCAGCTGTCCCAGCTGTGTCCCTTCCAAACTTCTTGTGCACTCCCAGCCTCCTCGCTGGTGGGGTGGTGTGAGGAGCAGAAGAGGCTTTGACTCTGTATAAGCACTGCTCAGCAATAACGAACACACCCCTGTATTATCAACATTGTTTCCAGCACAAATCCAAAATGTACCCCCATGCTAGCTACTATGAAGAAAATCAACTCTATCCCAGCCAAGACACTGTCTCACAACTAAATCTTCCTAGGAAACTTTTTTTGGGGAAAAAAAAAACCCCAAACATTTAGAGAAAAAGAACATTACTATGGCAGGCAGATTGGACCTTGTTCTGCACATGTATGACTATTTGAAGCAGACCATGAGTTTGCAATTAGTATTTTTGATCCTGTCTGCAAGGAAGAAAATGGACTCCTGAGAGCTCTTCCAACCTTTCATTTTTGTTATTCTAATATTGGATTGATTCCCAGGCAAATGAATTACTGGATGCAATGCAGGTTAGACACTCCAGGGTACGTAATGAATGGGTTTTTCATTATTATTTATATATATAAAGATGTGCGCGTGTGGCTTTGCAATTAGCTTATGGGTTTAACTTCCAGACGTGTGCACAATAGCGGAGAGAAAGAAAGAGAACAAGGAAGGTTTGTGTCTATGCTTGTAAATCCTTTCCATGTAAGATTTGTCTCCTCCTGCTCTGCCCTTGACAGAGTTTCTGCTGTTCACAGTCCCAGGAAGGCCCTGGGTCTCTCTCTTCTCCTGGGAAGGCACAGGTTTATTTGGGGAATTACTCCTACCTTGCTGTGGAAAAACAAGCCCTACAGTTGTGATTTTCAATGTGACGGGGTTAGGAAGTATGGAGGGGAAAAGAAAGAGAAAGCCAAGAGCCTGCAGTATGAGTCCTCCCCTTGGTACATACACACACACCTGCAACACACTTCCACGATAGCTCAGCGGCTACCCATCGCTAAAAAGTTCCTCGAGAGCACGTACTACACCATGGTTGAGCGGGTCTGCCAAGCGTGCTGGCCCTCTGGCAAAGCCCAGATCCTGGCCTGAACTCTACTTTCGAGGCATAATCCTCGAAGTGTTCATCCACCAAAGAAACAAGTGGTTCCACAGGGGCTGAGGGGGGCCGGGGAAGCCACGCACAGCGCAGCTAAAACAGCAGCAGCTGCTGCTCAGCGTGGGCCATTTCCCTTTATTTTCCCACTGGGAAACCTCCTCTAAAGGCAACATTCACAACAGATTCAAGCGGGAGGCTGTGAGTTGGTATTCTGGATCCCCCTCCGGCCTGGCGCTTCCCCACAGCACAACAGCCCTCCCGAAACCCGGGCACGTACCTACTTCACCCCGAGGATGGTGGGAGAGGGGGTCGCAGCTGCTTGGAGGTCAGCGCCTCTGAAGGCGCCCGGGTGGGCAGGCTGAGGGGCACCTCCCGGCACGGGGAAAGTGGGTCCGCTGGGGGCTCACCTGGCTCTGCCTCTCGCAGCCGTCCCCCTCTGGGCACCGATGGGACACACCACGCAGCACTGCCGTAGCCCACGGGGGCTTCTGCTGGCCACGGCTGGCCGCCTGCCTTGGCCACTAGAGTAACGGTGCTGACATCACAGTGCCTGCCCTTGTTGGTTGGCCGCCCACCCAGCGACTGCGCTGACGTCGTAGCACCGGCCCTGCCACTTGGCTGCGGTGGTCAGAAGGCCTGCGCCAGGCACATGGCCTCAGGCAGGGCTGAGGAAGAGGAGGGTGGGGGCCGCAGGCCTGGCTTCCCTGTGATCCCCCTCCCTTCCCTCCGTCCTCCAAGGGCTCTGCCCCCAGGACCCCCACCCTGCCCTTCAGCCGGCCTCCCTGCCCCCGGCCAGGCCCTGCAGAAGCAAGGGTGAAGGCACAGCCGCCATCAGCGGGGTGGCGGAGGGGCAGTGTTATTTAGGACAGTGAAAAGAGCATAATCGGAGGCGCAACTACGAGAGTGTTTCCTTCAATCATCTTGGTGCTTGCAGGAGGATTAACTGCAATTAAGAAGGGGCACGGAGGAGTGGCAGGTAGAAAGGCTGTAGCAGCCGCTCGCAGGCGCAGCATAGAAAGAGGAAGAGGAGGGCAGGAGCCTGCAGAAGGCCCTGGGTATAGAGGAACGGCTTAGACAAAGCTGGTGGGCAGAAAAAATGAAATAGCAGGCAGTAGGATTTCCAGGCAGCTATCAGGGGAAGCACTGAGCATGTGCTGCGTGGTGAAGTGCGCTGCTGGGAGGGCTCCTGGTCCTTTCTTTTCTGCTCTTCCCCTTCCCTTACAGAGAGACGCATGCCTCCTTGTGCTACGATTCGAGTCTTTCCTCCGTTTCCCTAGTGGGATACAGGCAGAGGTAGGAAGAGGTGCGCAAGGGAAGGCCCGCTCCAGCTTTGTCTAGACTTCCTAGCATTTTAACTCACGTTAATTGCACCCCAATTAGCCAGAGTTAGCAAACACATTTGTAAATACCAGTCTAGACACTCCACAAACATTTG